>NW_026590663.1:6936338-6977578 GCF_907164565.1 Psammomys obesus | reverse complement strand
TCGGTCCTTCCTTTATTTTTCTTTCCTCCTCTTCTTCATGTGTTTGTTTATTTGTTCGCTTATTTGTTTCCTTGGTGAGAATTCTACTTTGAGCCTCCCCTCCACAGCATCTTGACTCTACAATGCACTGTGGCTGACTCAGGGTGGAGTGCTGCCCAGCGTATTTCAAGACCTGATTTATCTGGTTTGACTGAAACTTTGTTCCTTTTGATCCATAACTCCCTATTTCCTCCCACTTCTATTTCCTGCCAACAACCATTCCACATCTTTTTTAAGCGATTGGTTTATTTTAATTTTTCAAATTTTACTTATTTATTACTATAATTTATTCACTTTATGTTAGTGTTTTGCCTGCACGGTCAGAAGAGGGCACGGGATGCTCTGGAGTAGCAGATGTTGGTGAGCCACCATGTGGTTCTGGGAACTGGAGCTGGTCCTCTGCGAGAGCAGCAAATAGTCTTAACAACCCAGTCATCTCTCCAGTCCCCATTCTTTATTTTGATGCTATGATTTCCACACTCCTAACATCCCACTTAAGTGATGTCCTGCGGTGTTTGTTTGTTTTCATAAGTAGCATATTTCGCTCAAGACTCCTTTTGTTTTGTTTCCACAAGTTCTTTGACGTCTTCTTGTGGATTCTATGTGTGTCTAGGTTTCCCACTGCGGGTCGGTGGGTGGGGTACCTTGGTCTCATATTCTTGGTCCTCAAGCACCATTAAAGCATAAAAATATCATTTTAGTTATTAAAGTATTTAGCTTTATATAATAAAGCTTCAGAATTCAATTAGGATGGAAGTTTCTCCCCTCCCACAGTTGGGGCTATAACTGTGTCTGTGTGCTGCCCATTCATTCGCCGCTTATTCTCCTTCCCAGTTGCCTTGTGGATGTATTTTGTTGTAGTTAGAATAAGGTGGCTCCAGGACAGATCCTTCACTTGAGGCGTTTTAACCCTCTTTACCCAGGTATAGTCTTCTGTGGAGAAGCCTTGGCTTCTCCCTGGGTTTTGGCAGTGGGCCTTCTACGTGGTCCAACATAGGCTTTGGGTCTCGATCTGAGCAGCATGAACTTGTGAGCTCAGCTCTTCTCTCCCTTGCCTGTAAATAACAAACTAGAGGTAGGACTTGATTAATGAATGAGCGTGCGGCAAGAGCAGACCCTGACTTCTTTTATTTATGTTACAACACACCATGTCCCTTGATCATACTGAACAAGAAGTATTGCACACCGGCTTCAGGCGAGACTCTGTGGTAGGCACCGGAGAGGGACGCAAAGATGGACGCGATATGACTGTTCCCTTAAAAAGCCGGAAGCCGAGATAAGAAATTAATTACTGAATAGAGGTGCAGGCTGCGGGGCTGTGCAAGTACAGACAATAAGGCTGTTAGCTTCAAGAGACATTTTGGGAGGGCTTTGAGGACAGGAGGCATGCCGATGGAGATGGGCAAGGCAGGGCGTGGAAACCTCTAAGCCACCTGTGCTTCCTAGACGCTAAAGGCCTTCACTGATGAACAGCGCAGGTTGCTTTGGAATTTGGACCCTTAGCTTTCTCCATTATAAAAATAAAAATTAGTTTTGCTTCTTACGAAATAGATATACAGTTGTTTTCTTCCTTCCCTTCAGTTTATGATCCCAAAGGGATCCAGTCTATCAGGAGAATTTATGTTTGTTGATTTGCAGCATTCCACAGGATGCATTATGTCATTCTATACCTCTTTCCTGTTCATAGTAATAAAGTTTTTTCACTGTCCTTACCCTGAAATGTTCAGTGGTCTGAAGGACAGTGTCTTGGGGGCTCTGATCATCTTTTGGTAGCCTTTTGTAGTAGTGACTTGAACGAGGGGGTGATGAGTAAGTGATGGAGCAGAGACGCTCTCCTGTTCCCTCAGAATAACATCCACCTTTGCGCATGTGTGTGAGGCATGAACCTTCCCTGTTTTCCAAACAATGACTTCCTCTTCCATTCTGTGGAGACAAAATTATACCATAAAATAACTTTATTGGATTCTAGAATTTGAGGCTTATTGCAACTTATGTCTTCAGACTGAGCAATGGTCTTATATTTCCGGAGAATGGCAAGACTTATCTCTATGATTAACGTGACTTGAGGTTTCCTATAGCAAACTGTGGGACACTAGAGTCTTTGGTCCACTGCTGTAGCTCAAGTACTCAAATGCTCAACTGCTGGAGGCAGCAGGACTTCATTTTAGCATAATTTCCTTAAACCAGTTAGATGCCTACCCTGTTCAGCCTCTCAAGGCCTAGTGTTTGCAGCCATCATGAAGGGGCAGCCTGCCCAGGCTCTGCTGGTTTTTTGTTTGTTTGTTTGGTTGGTTGGTTTTTTTTACAACCCTGCACCAATTTGCCTTTGCTTACTGCCTTTCTCTGGAAGTCAGAAAACTGATCTTTTTTAAAACCTTCCCCAAGAAAAACTATGTTATCAACTACAATTATTTGCTGTTCTTGGGTAATTCTAGTGTTTTTCTTTTAGCTTGTTTTACATTCTGAGCTACTGGGTACGTTGTTTCACTAAGAGAACAAGAGAGACAGCACACCCAGGGCATAAGGGCTGAATGGCTGCCAACCTCTCCAGTATGTGCACACAGCATTCGCTTGGCCTCAGACGTCCACAGTCTATGTTGTTCAGGGTTTAAATTGCCAAAAGACAGAGAACACAGCACTGTCTGCTGAAGACTCATAGTGGAAAGGAGAGTTAGCTTCTGTGGTTGGTAAATTCTCTATTGAGGCCCCAGGCAGATAGCAAACCTGTATTTTATTTTCCCAGAGATATTAGTTAACACAAAATAATTATGTTTGAGCTGATTTGGGAAGAATGAAGCTGACATCTGAGGCAGAAGGAAAGAATATCTGAAAAACTTTAGAACCAACAAAGAATATGGTGGTTTCAAGGGTGTACAGAATTTTTTATAAGGTGAGATGCAAGGAAGATAGGATTTATGGACCGATGACATAAGATGAGGCTGTAAAATAAATGGGGACAGGGCTGTACAAGAACTTCTCACAAGACTAAAGAGATAGGGCTATGGACGGATTTAAAACTGGGTGGCAGCATGGCCAGATTTGTGTGTTAGGGAGGTCCTTCTGACAATAGGTTGAAAGATGGATGGACAGACTCCATCCATCTGTAGGTAGTAGAATGAGTTAGGAGGTTATTGAAATAGTCCAGGCAACAGATGACAAGGCCTTAAATAAAGCTGTGTTAGCGAGACTGGAGGGGAAGTGACAAACAGGGGATAGAATCAATAGGTCATTGCAAGCACTCGAGTGCACAGCAGGAGAGAGGAAGGAAAGCCTCATAGGGGTTGAGAAGCCACCGGAATGGGTCTGTTATTAACAAAAAGGAGGGCTCTGAAAGAAAGTGTTTTGAGATGAGCTAATATTTTTAAACATATTCTTGAGAACCTCTTTTAAGCACAAGTAGATGCTTAAATTTTATATATAAGCATGGCAGGTCTTATTGAAAAAAATGAGCTCAAACATTGTTCTGGATGTTTTTGTAAGAGTGTTTTGGATGGCTTGATGTTTAGATAGTTGGGCTTTGATAGGGCAAAGTACCCTCTGTTGTGTGCCGTCCCCATCCAGTTAGTTGATGCAGTAAATAAGTAAATAAATAAATAAAAAGTAAATAAATAAATAAATCAACCACCTTTGAAGAAGAATTTGCTGTCTCTTTCTCTCTTGTGTTGTAGGCTGTGTGTGGGCTGCCCTGCCTGAGCTGGACCCTGCTCTTAGAGTTGACCACAGTGTCACTGGGATAACACTGGGTAGATGACTTCCTTAAACCACGTCGCCTCAGCTCTCCACTGAGCTTAACAATGTTGTCAGAAAACTGGTGCTGGCAGGATGGCTCAGTGGGTGACAGCACTCGATGTCAAGCCATGATCTATATTCAGTAGTGTGACCTTACAAGGAGAAATGAGAAGACTTTTTTTTTTTTTCCCCCACAATCTGTTCTCTGACCTCCACGTATCTGCTGTGGCATCCACAAATAAAATAAATAAGCAGACACATAAAAGATAGAGAGAGAGAAAAAAAAACCTATATGAGTCAGCATCCACAGGTGGCCTCCTAGCCTCCCAGCCAGTCCTGACAGTGTGGCTGTCCTACTAGACAAAAGACTTGAAGATCTCCTTCCTGAATAGACAAATCTTCAAGGCTTTGTTTTTTTAAGTGCAACTGTTTTCAGGACTCTCAGTCCATATGATAGGTAACAAAAGAGGACAAAGAACCAGGTGTGGAGCTCGCCGCCTTGTGGAGGGTAGCACCTGAAGAGGGATGTGTGCTCACTGAGGACCCCTGGGCTCTGTTCACAATCTCTGAGCTCAGGCATGGTCCATCTTCTCTGTCCATTGTCCTGAAGTTACTTTCTTGTGGGTTTTCTGTGAGGTAGAGTCTGATCCCCCTTTCCAGCTTGCTTCCTTCTTGACCCTCTGCTTTCTGTAGCATCGTTGATATCCTTTTCTTCTAGAGACTGTCTCCAGCATTCCTTCCCTTGGTTCCTTCTCGGTGCCTTTATGTTCTCTCGTCCACGATGGTAAATTGTATTGAGGGAGTATTTTCCGTGTCTCTTCTGAGTCTTCATCTTCAGCCACCATCAGTATGCTGATGACTCCCTACACTGTGTCTTTACTCCTGATGGCTCATCTGAGCTCCTGGTAGAAACTCTTGCTCCTGTTTATCCTCCCCCTCTTTCTTCTACTTCCTCTCTTCTCTTCTGGGCCAGGCACAGTCCTGCCATAAGGGATAATCTGTGAAGTTTTAACCTTTAAAGTCAGGGCTTAGGGAGAGAGAAAGACAGGGGCTCACATTGTCCTAGAATTTCTAAACATTCCAAAATGCTCATGTGCTATGATGAGAACGAATGTAAGTTTCTGTGGGGACACGAGGAAAGTCAGGTTACTAATATTAATGCCCACTTGGTGGGGAGAAGGCCAGGATTGGCTCCTTGAAGCCAGTGTCTGGGTTACATTGTGAAGAATGAGAATGTGTTACAGAGGGAGAGGGTGGCGAAGCCTTTGGGAACCTTCCTGCTCAGTAGCACGAAGGGTAGAGGAAGTGAGATGTGTTCTCAGTGACAAGCTGTGAGCTTGGGGTCAGGAAAAAACAACAGGCTGGTTCAGTTGGCAAAGGAAGGTCAAAACATATTGCCAGTGTTATTCTGGGATTTTTTAAAGTTGTCAGCCCACTTCTCTAATTAGAATCTGATTCTTATAATCTTTAGAGTGAGTCCATCCCTTACTTCAGAAGCCTCTGTTTATGTTGTTACCTTCCAGCTAGTAAAGCAATGCTTAGTGTCTTGTTTATGAAGTGATTAGTTTCCGACAAAAGAAAGAGAGGCTGCCTCTGATGGCCACAGATGATCCACTCACACTCTGGTGAGATCAGGGCTACATTTTCCCCTCTCCCCCGAGTTCCATGCCATCTGTATTTCCAGAAGTCTGGAGGTGCGGCAGCTCCAGGGGTGCCTAAGCCTCTCTGTCAGTGCCCAGTGAGGACAGCATGACTTCCCCTTCTCCCATTTTTCTGCTCTTCTTAGCACACAGGCTTTCTATCTATGTATCTACCATCATGATCTCTTTGAAGCATGTTTAGGGATCACACATAGAGGATACCATCTATCGATCATAAGAGAAGTTTCTCTTTATGGATAGTGTAGTTTTTTAAAATTAAAGAGTAAAGCATCCACTTTCAGAGTCTTTCAGAAGACATCATCATGTCTCCCAGGCCAGAATGTTATCACATGACTGTCTATAAATAAGTACTTAGGAAGGAGAATGAACTTAGAGTGACTGGGTTAAACCATGCTCTCCACAGTGACAGTCACCCATGCAGTGATGGAAATGACTCCTGGACTGAGGGTATATCAGTGTCCTGTGCTGCCACCACAGGCCACCAAAGATTGAGGGGGTTTGAATAACTCAGATTTATTATAGTTCTGATTGTCAGAAGTTCAAAATGGGTCTCACTGGCCTGTAATTCACAAGTATTCATATTTCCTCTCTGAAAACATTTTCCTGCACACCTCAAGGTTCCTTCCCACTGTCAGTGAGAGCATAGACCAATTTTGTCTCTTTTGTCATGGCCTCTCTGTGTTTCTGACTCTTCTGCTTCCATCTGTCCCATATAAGTACCCTGTGTTTACATCTAACACATTTTTTTTTCTTCTCCAGGTTTCTCTTTTGTTTGGAACCTTTATTCCTTTTTGTTATTGCAGCCCACCACATACACAGGTTCTGGAGATTTGAATGTGGGCACCTTTAAGGGGCCATTATTCCACATGGCAGAGGACACAGTCTTAGATGTTGCAATAATCTGTGGTCTTTCAAAGTGCAGTGTATCTGGGAGTTAAGATTTCTTAGGACAAGGATGAAATCTAGAAGGAAAGATAACTACAAAGGCTCTAGAGGAAGAGGAACATTTCTGCTTTAGAAATGTAGATGGTGGCGGGGCAAGATGGCGGCGCCGGGAGGACTCTTATTCTGAGGAGCAGCAAAACAGGATTGGCACAGTGACCAGCAATCAGAACTCGCGGCCATAAAACACAAGTGATTGTGTTTCACAGGTGAGAGGATACCCCATGGTGGGGGATTCAATCAGCTTTAACTCACCTGGCTAAACTGCAGAAGAGATCCTGGTTCCGCCAGGCACTTGGTTGCCAGCAAGGAGCTACCTGCCAGCGCAATCTGGTCACGGTCCCAGACTGAACTGTGGGCCCACAACACCATAGACTGGATTTCCCAGTCGAGAGATAACCCCACGGAGCAGGAAACAATTGGGACCGACCTCAGGTTACCCAGACATCCCCTGGAAAAGACTCGGGTTCCGCGGGTGCCCCAAGAGCCAGTCCGGACCCAGAGCCGGGACACAGGCGCCTGCAGGGAGCCCTGCCTGCACGCGTGATTCGCCGCCTCAGATAGAACTGTGGGCACCAGGGAACCAGACTGCATGTCTCTGTCAGGAAGAAACCCCCAGCGGAGGGGGTCAGCAGCTCTAACGCTTAGGACACCCAGAACCAAAACACTTCCTGGACTCACGCAGACTCTAGTGCAGGCAGGAGCACTGTGCTCTGCCGCCATTATTGAGTTCCCCTAGGGCACTGGGACACACAGCTGCATCCTCAGACCTACAAAAGCCAGAGAGCCATTACAGCAGCCCTCAGATACTGTGCCAAGGATCAACCAGTTATCCCTAGCTAGACTGTCAAAACTGTGGGAATCCCTGGTCCTTCAAGAGGGCTGCACCCACAGCGTCTGGACCAGAGCAGTGCCTGCGGCTGCCATCCCAGACAGAGACACACAGCTTCTGGACCAGAGTGAGGCACCCAGCCTCCAGACCAGAGCAGTGCCCCCAGGCGCCAACTCAACCTAGGTGCACATTCTCCAGGTCCAGAGCAGAGCAATCAGCCTCTGGCCCAGAGACTTGCTGAGTGCACCTCCCACATTCCCGGACAGAACTGTGCGCCCCAGGATAACAGACTGAGTTTCCCTGTTGGGAGAAAACCCCACAGCTAGGGAATCAGCAGTTTCTTCAAGAGGACTGTACATGGAAATTTAGTGAGAAGAAGCAGCACACTAAATTTATAACAAGAAACCCAGCAGTGGGGCAGCTGTCTTGAGAAATTCTATGGGTAAGAGGAGATCCCCCCCCCTGCCTAACATAGACCACAGCTACTACTCAGGGCTATAAACCTGAGGTGAGCAGTGGCAACTCCTGAGAAACACTGGCCATACAGTGACCATAACCAAAAAGCAGAGAAGGACTCCTTCAGGAAAACATCTTCTGGCCAAGGGGATACTCCCTACCTCAGGACTCCAGGAAGCACAGAAACTAACAGCCAACACCTAAATCAGCCCAATGGGTAGAGGTCAGCGTAAAGGCTCAACCAACAAAAGACAGAGCAATATGGCATCTCCAGAACCCAGCCATCCAGAGGCGAACATCCCTGAACAATGCAGCATAATGGAAAATAAAGAAGATGACCTTACATCTATGTTGATGAAGAGGATAATAGAGGAAACAAATAAAATACGTAAAGATTAGAGGAAGATAAAACCAAACAGATCATGGCTATCCGTAAAGAAATGGAGGAAGATAAAGACAAGCAGATTAGGGCCATCCGTGAAGAAATACGGGAAGATGCAGCCAAACAGCTTGTGGTCTTCAGAGAAGAAATAATTAAATCACTGAAAGAAATAAAAAAGACAGAGTTGAAGGAACTAAAAGAAAAAGAGGAAAATACAAGCAGACAGGTGAAGGAAGTAAACAAAACAACTCAAGACCTGAAGATAGAACTAGAAAAATTAAAGAAAACACAAATGGAGGAAATAATGGAGAGGAAGAATTTAGGGAAGAAAACAGGAACTACAGAGGTAAGCATAACCAACAGAATACAAGAAATGGAAGAAAGAATCTCAGGTGTAGAAGATACAATGGAAGAAATTGACGTATCTGTCAAAGAAAATGTTAAATCCAAAAAATTCCTGACACAGACCGTCCAAGAAATCCAAGACAATATGAAAAGACAAAACCTAAGAATAATAGGAATAGAGGAAAAAGAAGACTCCCTTCTTCAAGGCCCAGAAAATATTTTCTACAAAATCATTGAAGAAAATTTCCCCAAGTTAAAGGAGAAGCCAATAAGGATACATAAGGCCTACAGAACACCCAACAAATTTGACCAGAAAAGAAAATCCTCCCGCCACATAATAATCAAAACAGTAAGTATACAGAACAAAGAAAAAATACTAAAAGCTGCAAGGGAAAAAGGCCAAGTAACATATAACGGCAAACCCATTAGAATCACACCTGACTTTTCAACAGAAACTATGAAAGCCAGAAGGGCCTGGACAGATATCATGCAGACCCTAAGAGAACACAGATGTCAACCCAGGCTACTATACTCTGCAAAACTCTCAGTCCTCATAGACGGAGAAAACAAGATATTCAATGACAAAAACAAATTTCAACAATACCTACACACAAATCCAGCATTACAGAAGATACTGGAAGGGAAAATACAACCCAAGAAAATCAGCTTCTGTCAAAAAAACACAGGAAATAATTAACCTTACTACAGCAAAACAAAAAGCAACCAAGCACACAACCTTATGAACACAGCCAACATCAAAATCAAAGGATCTAACAGCCACTGGTCATTAATCTCTCTCAACATCAATGGACTCAACTCTCCAGTAAAAAGACACAGATTAACAGAATGGATACGTAAACAAAACCCAGCAATCTGTTGCATACAAGAAACACACCTAAGACACAAAGATAGACATTACCTGAGGGTAAAAGGTTGGAAGACGACTTTCCAAGCAAATGGACACAAGAAACAAGCAGGAGTAGCCATTCTAATATCTGATAAAATAGACTTTCAACCAAAATTAATAAAAGGAGATGAGGAAGGACACTTCATACTCATCAAGGGAAAATTCCGCCAGGAAGACATCACAATCCTGAACATCTATGCCCCAAATACAAGAGCACCCACATTTGTAAAAGAAACATTGATAAAATTTAAACCACATATAGATCCCCACACATTAAAAGTGGGAGTCTTAAACACCCCACTGTCAACAAAGGACAGGTCAACAAAACAGAAATTAAACAAAGAAACAATATCTCTGACAGAGGTCATGAATCAAATGGACCTCACAGACATTTACAGAACTTTACACCCAAACACAAAAGAATTTACCTTCTTCTCAGCACCTCATGGAACCTTCTCCAAAATAGACCATATAGTTGATCACAAAGCAAGCCTCAACAGATACAAGAAGACTGAAATAATCCCTTATATCCTGTCTGATCACCATGGAATAAAGCTGGACTTCAACAACAACAGAAATAGCAAAAAGCCTACACACACATGGAAACTGAACAACTTGTTACTAAATGAGAGCTGGGTCAGGGAAGAAATAAAGAAAGAAATTAAAGCCTTTCTAGAACTCAATGAAAATGAAGACACAACATACCCAAACTTGTGGGACACAATGAAAGCAGTGCTAAGAGGAAAGTTCATAGCACTAAGTGCCTTCAAGAAGAAATTCGAGACAGCTCATTCAAGCAACTTAATGGCCCACTTAAAAACCCTAGAAAAAGAAGAAGCAGACACACCAAAACGGAGTAGACGGCTGGAAATAATCAAACTCAGGGCTGAAATCAATCAATTGGAAACAAATAAAACAATTCAAAGAATCAATGAAACCAAGAGCTGGTTCTTTGAGAAAATCAACAAGATCGACAAACCCTTAGCCAAGCTAACTAAAAGGCAGAGAGACACCACCCAAATCAACAAAATCAGAAATGAAAAGGGGGACATAACTACAGACACTGAGGAAATCCAAACAATCATTAGGACTTACTTCAAAAATCTATACTCAATAAAATTTGAAAACCTAAATGAAATGAACAATTTTCTTGATCGATTTGACTTACCAAAGCTGAATCAGGACCAGGTAAATCAATTAAATAGTCCTATATCCCCAAAGAAATAGAAGCAGTCATCAAAAGTCTCCCATCCAAAAAAGCCCAGGACCAGATGGCTTCAGCGCAGAATTCTACCAGACCTTCAAAGAAGAGCTAACTCCAATTCTCTTCAAACTATTCCACAAAATAGAAACAGAAGGAACATTACCAAACTCATTCTATGAAGCCACAATCACCTTGGTACCTAAACCTCACAAAGACTCAACAAAGAAAGAGAATTTCAGGCCAATCTCCCTTATGAACATTGATGCAAAAATACTTAACAAAATACTTGCAAACCGGATCCAAGAACACATCAAAGATATTATCCACTATGACCAAGTAGGCTTCATCCCAGGTATGCAGGGGTGGTTCAATATATGGAAATCCATCAATGTGATCCACCATATTAACAAACTGAAAGAAAAAAACCACAGGATAATCTCCCTAGATGCTGAAAAAGCATTTGACAAAATCCAACATCCATTCATGTTTAAAGTATTGGAGAGATCGGGGATACAAGGCACATATCTAAACATAGTAAAGGCGATTTACAGCAAGCCTATAGCCAACATCAAACTGAACAGAGAGAAACTTAAAGCAATCCCACTGAAATCAGGGACAAGACAAGGCTGTCCACTCTCTCCATATCTCTTCAACATAGTGCTGGAAGTCCTTGCTAGAGCAATAAGTCAGTTGAAGCAGATCAAGGGGATACAGATGGGAAAGGAAGAAGTCAAATTATCACTATTTGCAGATGATATGATAGTATATATGAGTGACCCCAAAAACTCTACCAGGGAACTCCTACAGCTGATAAACACCTTCAGCAAAGTGGCTGGATACAAAATTAACTAAAAAAAATCAGTAGCACTCCTGTATACAAAAGACAAAAGGGCTGAGAAAGAAATTAGAGAAACAACACCATTCACAATAGCCACAAATGACATAAAGTACCTTGGTGTAGCCCTAACCAAGGAAGTCAAAGACTTGTATGAAAACAATTTCAAGTCTCTGAAGAAAGAATTAGAGGAAGAAATGAGAAGATGGAAAGATATCCCATGCTCATGGCTTGGCAGGATTAGCATAGTAAAAATGGCCATCTTACCAAAAGCAATCTACAGATTTAATGCAATTCCCATCAAATTGCCAACACAATTCTTTACAGACCTGGAAAGAAAAATTCTCAACTTCGTATGGCGTAACAAGAAATCCAGAATTGCTAAAACAATCCTCTACAATAAAAGATCTTCTGGAGGTATCTCCATCCCTGACCTCAAGCTGTACTGTAGAGCAACAGTTATAAAAACTGCATGGTACTGGCATAGAAACAGAATGGTGGATCAATGGAATCGAACAGAAGACCCAGAAATAAACCCACACACTTACGGACACCTGATTTTTGACAAAGATGCCAAAACCATACAATGGAAAAAAGATACCATCTTCAACAAATGGTGCTGGTCCAACTGGATGTCTACATGTAGAAAAATGAAAATAGATCCATACTTATCACCCTGCACAAAACTGAAGTTCAAGTGGATCAAAGACCTCAACATAAAACCAGACACATTAAATTGGCTAGAAAAAAAAGTGGGGAATACCCTAGAACTCATTGGTACAGGAGAAAACTTCCTGAACAGAACACCAACAGCACAGGCTCTAAGAGCAACAATCAATAAATGGGACCTCATGAAATTGAAAAGCTTCTGTAAAGCAAAGGACACCGTCATCAAAACAAAGTGACTGCCTACAGATTGGGAAAGAATCATCACCAACCCTTTATCTGACAGGGGACTCATATCCAATATATATAAAGAACTAAACAAGCTGAAAAGCAACAAACCAAGTAATCCACTTAAAAAATGGGGAACAGTGCTAAAGAGAGAATTCTCTGTAGAGGAATATCGAATGGCAGAGAAGCACTTAAAGAAATGCTCAACCTCATTAGCCATTATGGAAATGCAAATCAAAACAACCCTGAGATTTCACCTTACACCCATCAGAATGGCCAAGATGAAAAACTCAAGGGACAACACATGCTGGAGAGGTTGTGGAGAAAGGGGAACCCTTCTCCACTGCTGGTGGGAATGTAAACTTGTACAACCACTCTGGAAATCAATGTGGCGCTTTCTCAGACAACTAGGAATAGCGCTTCCTCAAGATCCAGCCATACCACTCCTAGGCATATACTCCAAAGAGGCTCAAGTACACAAAAAGGACATTTGCTCAACCATGTTTGTAGCAGCTTTATTTGTAATAGCCAGAAGCTGGAAACAGCCCAGATGCCCCTCAACTGAAGAATGGATGCAGAAACTGTGGTACATCTATACAATGGAGTATTACTCAGCAATGAAAAATAAGGAAATCATGAAATTTGTAGATAAATGGTGGGACCTGGAAAGGATCATCCTGAGTGCGTTGTCCCAGAAGGAAAAAGACACACATGGTATATACTCACTCATATATACATACAACATAGAATAAACCCACTAAAATCTGTACATCTAAACAAACTAAGCAAAAGAGGACCCTAACTAAAATGTTCAATTCCCATCCTGAAAGGCAAAGATGATGGACATCAGAAGAAAAAGAAAATAGGAAACAACCTCGGAAACTGCTACAGAGGGCCTCTGAAAGCCAGAAGAAAACAGGAAACAACCTTGAAACCTGCCACAGAGGGCCTCTGAAAGCTTCTGCAGTATAGACTGTCAAAGCAGATGCTGAGCCTGATGGCCAACTGATGGGCAGAGTGAATGGAATTCTATGTAAGAAGTGGGAAATAGTAAGAGCTGGAGGGGACGGGAACTCCACAAGGAGAGCAACAGAACAATATAATTTGAACACAGGGAACTTCCCAGAGACTCATATTCCAACCAAGGACTATTCGTGGAGATAACCTGGAACCCCTGCACAGGTGTAGCCCATGGCAGTTCAGTGTCCAAGTGGGTTACATAGTAATGGGAAGAGGGACTGCCTCTGACATAATCTGATTGGCCTGCTCATTGATCACTTCCCCCTGAGGGGGGAGCAGCCTTACCAGGCCACAGTAGAGGACAATGCAGCCACTTTTGATGAGAACTGATAGACTAAGATCAGAAAGAAGAGGAAAACCTCCCCTATCAGTGGACTTGGGGAGTGGCATGCATGCAGAAAGGGGAGGGAGGGTGGGATCGGGAGGGGAGGAGGGAGGGGCTTATGGGGGGATACAAAATGAATAAAGTGTAATTAATAAAAAATTAAAAAAAAAGAAATGTAGATGATGCTTCATGACTCTGAGTTTCATATTGATGGATTCAATCAACTGTGGCTTCAACTATTTTTAAAATACTGCATTGTAATATATACAGTTTTTTTTTTGTTATTTCTCTATGCAGTATAGGGGCTGGTGTCAACTTGGAATACTGAGAGATGACACTATTGCATTTGCTTAACTAGACCAACGTTCACTTGAAACTCCTGAGTTTGATCAACGTACCTGGAAGCAAATGAAAGCTGCTTTTTGAGCGATCTATTAACAAAGGAGCAGGGAGACTGGCTTTTGAGCAACTTGTCAGTGGAATCTGCTCTAGGGGAGTCATTTGAAGCCAAGGCAGGAAGAACTATAATCAGCTTTCACAAAGTTTGTTAAGGACCGAGATATATAAAACCCATATAGTTTATGTGTCCATTTTCTTTTCCCTTTTACTAGTTTTGATTTGCTTTCATTTTATCTTTAAATAAAAATAATGAAATATCTATTAGTAAAAAGTCAAAGTCTGATTGTTGTTAGTTTAAATATATATATATATATATATATATATTTAAATGTCTTGTCTAATATCTTGATTGTGCTTATGGATGCCATGGTTGGGTGATTGATTTGATGGAACAGAATGTGGAAAATGAGATTGCAATGGTTTATTAGAAATGTCATAATAAAAATCTCATTTTCTTATATGTGGGCAATATTTTTTTTCTTTTTCACCAACTGATTGTTTATCTAAAAGTTACCATGTGAAATTCCGTTACTTCATGAACTGCTCACAAAGCTTTAGAAAATTACTGCTAATTCTAAAATAATTGTGCCACTTATCATTACTCAGTCAAGAAAAATGGGCATTTATGTGTGCTTTAGCAATATTTAGATAGGCTGTTACACCTCTTCTTTTAAAATAGTCCTGATTGCGACGCAAATTGCAAGCTGTGATGGCATTGCTGAAAATTGGAATCGTAACAATCTCAGCTGGTTGATATCCTCTGTTGACAATGGGGGCTTCTGAGAGCTTTGCTCAGTCATCTTTGGATCTCTTCACTAAGAGGGCTAGCATGTGGTCTTCCAACCAAGGCCATATCTTCCATCATTATGCAGTCACCCCCGGCAATGCATGGCTTCTTGTCTAACAGGAACTATCATTACCCACAGTTGCCAATACAACCCCTTCTATTATTCCAGGCCTCATACTAAGACCAGATGAGCTGCTGTAAGAGCATTCAATTCAATTACACAAGCGCTATTAAATACTGTGTCTGTGCCAGGGGAGATGAAAGAGAATGGTCTATGCTGCTAAGCAACTGGGCTGTCTACCAGGTGGGTGAATGGCAGAACTACGGTGTGTAATAAGTACCATGATGGTACAGATGAAGGAAGGGGTGCCTTGCAACAGTTGAATTCACTTTGCCTCAGCTTCCTAAGTTCCAGCCTCCTCAGCACCATGGAAGTTTGGTTAGGGAATCCATTGTCTGATGGGTTTCCATGTGGTGTGTAGTGTATTTCTAGCATCTACTTCCTAGATGCCTCCAGCAGAACCTCCTCATTTGTGACAACCATGAACATCTTGTTATAATCGTGACGTTTCCTCTAGGGGGCAAAACCACTTGCAGTTGAGAGTAAAGGCTAACTAGTATGATAACAACACAGATTTACCAACTATCCTGGGGAGACAGGTAAAGCGGACAAGAACACAGTGAAGAAAAAAAGAAATTAGGGAGATGAAAAAAAAAACAAGGGAGTTGAGTAACCAAGGGAGGTTAACTAGAAATAAATTTCCTTGAAGAGGCCTCTTTTAGAATCAGAATAACTTCTGGCCAGCTGAAGGGTTAACAGTGTTTTGATGTAAACCTTCTATTCCTTCTCATATGCACAAAGCTTATGTGGATGGGGTTTGGTTTTTGGTGGAATTTTTGGAAGGTATTTGACCACCACATATGGTAGAGAACGGAGAATGTCACATTCATTGCAGCTGCTAACCCATAACCGGAACTAGGTTCCAGAAAATGAGTGGAAGTCTCCTCTGCATGACTAGACAATGCTGTTTCCAGAAGCCAACTCTTAGTCAATGAAAATCATAGTTCCATGTGTTGTTGGTCAGGGGGTCTCGAAGGCCTGCCCAGTAATACAAGCTAGTGCCCTTGGCTTTGATTACCCACTGTTAATACCCTGGTGCTGAAGACAATATATATTTACATTGCAGGACACAGAAAAGTCAGGCTGGAAATGAAGTGTGTGTTTTCTCCATGTTGGCTAGCAATGATAGCATTACAGGCTACTGTGCAAGCTGCTATGCAAGGAGGGTAACCTGTGATTTTACCTTTGGACTGAGCGTGGACCTTGACTGTGACGATCCCAACCTGCCAGGCAAGATGTTCCCACTGATGACATAGTGGCATGATTGTTATGGAGAAGACTGATTCATATGGGAAACTCACTCCTTGTGCTGTAAATGTACCCCGAAGCCATTGGCTCTGGAAATCACAGCCCCAGGATGGAGGACCTTACTATAGCCATCTTCTTAATGGACACATTGTCAAAATGACTTCAAAATGTTTACGTTTTTATTCTACCCATAGAACAGACATGCTTTCTGCATTGGCCAGAGAAGCTTCTTTTTACAGTGGGCAGTGGTTAATGCAAAGACTCATAACTTGTCAAAATGCTAAGAACAACTAATTGTCTTTTAAGTGTCTGTCCTAAAACAGCATATATGTATGTACATATTAATATAATACATAAATATATTATATATAAACTATCTATCCATCTATATCTAAATATATATTACCTCTTATAAGGCCCAAGGAACACTGGGGGATAGGGGAGTGGAAATAATTCAAAAGCCAAAGAGCAAAGAAAACTACTGTGTTACATTGATAGAACATGGCCATTGCAATAATGACTCCTTAGTAACTATGGCTACACTACCGAAACCTGTTGATTAAGCACATCAACATTCTGTCATAGATGAAGGAGTGGCTTATAAGGATTCATTCCTTCTTGATGAGCTATTGGGAATGGATGGGTTGATAGGAGATATGGAATAGTTTTCTCTCTTCTTTTCTATTAATTAATTAATTTATTCATTCACTTCACATCCTGATCACAGCCCCCTCCCTCATCTCATCCCATTCCCGCTGTCACACCCTTCTCCCCATTCCCTCCCATCTTCTCTGAGGAGTGAGGCCCTCCCTAAGGGTACAAACCTTTCCTGACACATCAAGTTGCAGCAGGACTAAGCACATACCATTCTCTCCCATGGAGGATAGACAGGGCAGCCCAACTATGAGAAAGGCATCCAAAGGCAGGCAACAGAGTCAGAGAAAGCTCCTGCTCCAGTTGTTAGGGGACACATATGAAAACCAAGCTTCACATCTGCTACCTGTGTGTAGTGGCCTAGGTCCAGCCCATGCCTGCTCTTTGGTTGCCGGTTCAGTCTCTGTGAGCCCCATGGGCCCATGCTAGTTTCTGTAGGTCTTCTTGTGGTGTCTTTGACCTCTATGGCTCCCCCAATCCTTTCTCTCACGCTTCCACAAGACTCTGTAAGCTCCTTCTATTGTTTGGCTGTGGGTCTCTGAATCTCTTTCCATCAGCTGCTGGATGAGGCGTCTCAGAGACTGTTATGCGAGGCTCCTGTCTGCAAGCATAGCAGAGTATCATTAACAGTGTCAGGAATTGGCTCTTTCCCATGGGATCAGTCTATGTTGGCCCAGACATTTTTTTGCCCATTTTCTCAATCTCTGCTCCATCTTTATCCATGTGCATCTCGAAGACAGAACAAATCTTGGGTCAAATATTTCATGGGTGAGTTGGTATCTCCACTGGAAAACACAGTTGGCTACTGGAGGTGGCCTCTTCAGGATCCATAGCCCCCACTGCTGGGAGGCCCAGCTAGGGTCACTCCGAGAGGGGAGTAATTTATTTTTCAATGGTGTAGGCACAGGTAAGTTACCCAAACTCCAGGAAATAAGACTCCATCCATGCTCATGAGAGTTACCCCAAATGAACTCAATAGTCACACACAAAAAAAGAAAAATAACACACATAAAGGTCAGGGGGTACTAGTTGGAAAGAAGAAGTGGTTTAACAAAAGAGAGAAGAAGATGAAAGAGTAATGAGATGTGAATCTTTTCAAAACGCTTTGGATATATGGCATGAAAGTATGATTTTTTTTTTTTAAGAAAATGAGTTAGAACCCTGGGAAAACTTTGGGCTGGAACATGCTCTGAAAATCACAGCAGTTGCGGGAAGCCTGTCTTTGAACACAGAGAGGAAAAGCAAAGTTCAAGCTCCCACGTCTGTATTGGAAAGAGGGAGGAACCCGTAGGGGCAAGGTATGGGTCATGTTGGGCAGGGAGGATTACATACGAGTTGCATCAGCATTTTTCTGTGTTGACAGCAGAAGGCCGGCGCAACACCTGGGCCTGTCTGAGGCCTTCATCAGCTCTTCTTCCACTGCTCTTTTCAAAACAGCTGAACTGATATAGACACACACTCACGTATGTATACATGCATTCCACTAAAGATCTGAACTTCAGGTCTCTAGTGGGAAGAGAAAACAATACAAGCTTTCAAGGTGGAGAGCAGTATGTGCACACCAGGACAGACAGTGGCCAGAACAGACGACCAGGAGCAGGTCCTGCGTCCTCCTGTCACCTCTGTGTGACCATAGGGGTTGCTTCACCTTTCTGGATTTGGTTTCTTCCTCATGAAAAGCCACCGTTGAGATACACTGTTAACTATCGACCTTTCTTTACCCAACGTGCTATGTGTTCTCAAGAAATAGAAACAATCAACATATCCCCCATTCTCCCCATGGGCGGGCCCTGCTTATAAAAAGCCTTTTGTTAGAGTGTCTGACCCGACCAGCTGGATGAAGGAAAAATTCAGGTTTGGAGCAGATATGATGGGCAGGCAGCGGAGCAAAGGGTCGAGTGGCGGCCTGAGCCTCCAGTAAGCTGGTAGATTTTGCAGCATTTCAACCATATGCTGCTTGTTAGAGAGTCTTAGGCAGCACTCTGGCCTGCCAAGGTGTCTGTCACCGGAGAAAGCAGGAGCGACTGAAGAGAAGCCTCCGAGCCTCCTCCACAGCAGGCACCGTGCCTCCACGAGGGTTTTATGAGCTTCCACACTCATCCCAACCTGTGGGCTGTTTTCTCTTTTCCTGGACCCAAAGCCTCACCCTTTCAGTCAATATTTACTATTGATAATGATAACAGCCAACCCCCTCCAGATCCCCAGTTCTCTGTTTGAAGAGAAATTCAGGGCTTCTGCTGTGTATTGCACCATTAGAGATCTAGCTGCTTCCTTTTATTGCTTTTCTTTTTTCTCAGCTGATTCGTCCCTGTTTGGGACTTGAGGTGGTGGGGTGTGCCTTAATGAATCCTTTACCACACCATGGCAAGTTGTTTGCTGATTTATGCTTCTAACGCAGCTGTCAGATATTCCAACTGTCTATTAGCCAAGCAGACACTCTATCAACCACACTTTCCAAGCTCCTGCCTCTTAAACACAATGTTTTTGACTAGACTAAGCTTTCCCTTTTAGCGCTTTTAAAGCAAGGTTTGTGCCACCATACAGTTTCATCCTAGCATTTTCTCTGTGTAAGGCCATCTGCTGGTTACTGTCGGCTTGTGTAAAGATGAATACAGCAATGCTATTTTATTCAGTCTGGGCTCAGTGAGGACTTGGGAGGCGGGGATGGCCGAGTGGATGGGTTTGCCTTCTGTATTCAGTACTGTGCCCCACCCGTTAGTCCATCGTTGCTATTTACATATTTTCCTCCACTCCATAATAGAAGAAGCTCCCTCGACAACTGACTAAAAAACAGGATGGTGAAATGGTCCCCAACCAGAACCAACACATTCTCAGCAGACCTGTTCTTTCTGAATTAAGAAATATGGCTTTATCGTGTAAGTGAGAAGAATCCCCTTGTTTACTTCTGTTTTCTCTGCTTTTAATTAAATTTCTCACTTTATCCCCCCACTCATCAATGTTTGAAATTCCAGCTAAAATAATTTAAGTATTTATTAAGTAAGTTCTGTGCTGGTGAGATTACTGCTTCCACATATTTTATTTAATCAATTATCAGTTTCATTTTCCTAACTACTAATACAGTCATATTTTTCTTCCATACAGTCTGTTAGCTGAGTCATTTTGGTGAAGTATCTACTTACAATAAAATTACAGCTTAAGTTTAATTAAAGATACAAATCCTGTTCCCCGAGCGTCCTGTAACGTAGGGTCCTGCTTGGTGAAAGTGCAAGGTGTTAGCTGCCAACATCATGCCTTCCACACGAGCACTGAGTTCTTTACCAGGATGCTGACCGTGAGCAGAAAATTTATGCCAAAACAAAACTTTGTGGAAATAAAATAAAGCTTTATATAAAATGATTAGGAACTCTTGCACGAGGGAGAAACCACATCCATGCATCCATGCAGCTGAGACTGACATGAATTTTAAGAGTGTTCCGGCTTTCAGGTTGCTTTTCACCCCCATGGGAAGATTGCTTACAACTGGGGCACTAATGAGTCCCTGAAGACTATCTGAACTATCAGAATCTCCAAAGAGAAGAAATGGTTTAACTCTAGTCAGAACTTGACTGTCGAGTCAGAGTAGCAGGAAAGAAAGTACCAACAGAGCATGGGATAAACATAAGACACAGGACGAAGAGAACATAGACCTCGTGTATCCGTGTGTGTTTGGAAACAGGACCAGTAGAAGGGATCAAATCTTATGACTCAGGGATGGGCAAGCCAACTTGTATCCATCACAGTATTGCTAGAAGCAAGTCTAAATTAGTTCTCTTCTTTCTAATGATCGCGAGGTTCTGAGGTTCTGTGTGCATTCATAAATGGAAGTTGGTCCCCAGGTGTCTGACAAAATCATGTTGCTGGATAGCAGAGCTGAGAACCAGCATGCAGATAAGGGCAAGTGGGGACATCCCAGAAGCTCTGTCCCCAAGGAAGGGCATCGTCCTGCCTCATTTTCTTCCAGCACACACATCTGTGACCCTCTGCTGTCCTTGTCGCTTGTCTATATTGCACGATTTCATGCTCAGATGTGACGGGTGAATGGAAATCGGAACTATAAAAATGGACTAGGTAGAATTAAATTTTCATAAGTAGCAAAAAGGCTGAATTTTACCTTGAAGTCCTTCAACCCCCCCCTACCCCATTAGTGGCATCTGTATTCTATAATTAATCATGATATTATTTTATTGCTACCTTTAATTATTTTACAAGTTCAATATTGTTTAGAATATCCTATTAATTCAGCACACTATTATATTACCATCTGGGCTTCTCAGTGAAACTATTTCCATTTCCCAGTCTTATTAAACCAAACACATTACAACCCTTTGTATGAGAAACAGTCCAGCATCGTCAAAGCTTCTACAATGCTGAAAACACACTAAAATAAAGGACACTGTTTTGGCTGCCTAAGCTTTCAGCACAGTGGAAGTCTTATCTGTAAAGAATTTTCTCTTCAAGGACAAAATATGCTGTATAGAAACTTCAAAATACTGAGTCAATGACATATACTGGACAAGATTTTCTGTCTAGTTAGAACATTCTTTTCACAGGCAGGAAAAAAAAAATGGTCTTAAGAGGAACTGTGCCCTGGGGGTTTGACTGAGCCTGGGCTTTTCTTCACATTCCTGATGTGCTAGCCTGTCCTGTGCTTATGACCCTGGAGGCCTCCAATGGCTCCTGATGCTTGGATTCACAGGTTCTCATTCCATCTACTAAAACCTATCTTTCCTGAGTCAGGCTTTGTTTCTTGGGCTTAAAGAAAAAATATCCCATCTGTCCCAGGCACTCAAGCAAGTACTTTTATACTCTTGAAAGAGTACTTGGAAAGTGAAAGTGTTCATGATCTCAAGGCAAGTAAACACTGAAAATGAACATCTCAATTGTAAACACTGTAAATGAGCATCTTTGGGTTTTCACTGATGAGACACAGATCATGTTTCTCTGTACTTACTCATTCACCCCCTTTGCAATGATAGCTCATTTTTATGCTGTTTGTATTCATATGGTCAGCCTGACCCAGAGGATTTGAGCTTCTGTCCCTAGGCTTTTTGTGTGGCTAATCCTCTTCAGTTCAGTTTTTATTTTCCACTAATAGTTCCCTTCTGCCCCTAGAAGTTTTATACCTTGCTCAGGTTTGCTCAGTGGCCTGGAATAGAGTGATGTTTTTCTCCTGCCTTCTGGCAGAGGAAGGCTGCCATCTTCCAGCTGTGCCCATGATGAATGACTGACTTTCTCTCTCCTTATTCCTCCTTCACCTTCTCTGCCCTCCTCCATGACTTGTCTCTGTAGAATAACATTTTTTGAAGCAAGAGGAAAAATGAGAAAGGAAAGGAGGATGGCTTGTTTGCCAGCAACCAGTGAGCTAACCTCACCTTCCCTGGTCTCTCGCCAGAACAAAGGAAGGTAACTAGAACAGTAGCTGCCTGTCCCCACCTTGTCCTTCTTCAAAATGCTTATTTACAATGTCTCAAGACTATCAGGTGGGCTGGCAAAAAATCAAGACTAGTCTCTCTCTAAGTTGTACTTTTCAACTCTGTGTGATCACTTCCTGCCTTTATAAACCTATCAATTCATTCATTCATGCATCATTCTTGGAAAATGATTCACCAGTTTGGGATATGCATTCGGGGTCCTGATCCCGATCCACAGATCTATTCTATGACAGTTCAGCATTCAGTGGTTGCAAGGACAAGCAAAAACAACAACAACAACAAAACCCAAACAACAACAACAACAGCAAAACCATATGAAACCCTTATGGAACAACAGAAAGAAGAATATAATTTAGTTTGAGAATTACTGATACAAATATAAAGTCTAAAATTTGAAGAGGAAATTAAGGTAACCTGGTGCGACTTCAAAGAAAAGTCATTTATACAGTAAAGCCTTGAAGAGTATTAGACACCAGGTTCCCTGGACTGAACTTTATAGATAATGGAAAACTTTTCAGAAATATGTAACCCTCCAAGTGTTTTGTAGGAAGAGTGGAGCACACAAGGAATCTTTGAGGAGGGAATGAATCAGTAAAACTTGAGAAAAATTTTTCAGCCGGGGAAGCTTTTCTTTGTTTTAAAAAGAAGTGTGTGTGTGTGTGTGTGTGTGTGTGTGTGTGTGTGTGTGTGTGTGCATGTGTGCCTGCCAGAGGATATCCTATTTTTGTCTTTGTTTGAGACAATTTTCTCTTTTATTGTTTTCACTTTGTATGCCAGGCTGGCTAGCTGGCCCGAGGTCTTCCAGATACTCCTGTATGTCTATATCCCATCTTTGCATAGGAGCACCAAGATTACAGCCACTCATTCACTGTGTCACCTGGCTAGTTATGTGTTTGAACTCATCTCCTCATGCTCACCCAGTGAGCTCTTTACCCACAGAGCCATCTTGTCAACCCCCGTGAGAGACTTTCTCATCCCTTAAATGCAAATATGAAGGTAACACATGCCAAATCAAAACAGAAGGCTGAAAAGGTGAAGCCTGGGTGAAGCAAATATCCAGCTGGTAGACAGCAGGCAGAGAAGTATTTCTGTGTAAGGATGAAGGAAGTGATGTGAAAGGCCTGGAATTATCACAGAACGTCCTATGTCTCTGTGTGCAGCACAGCAGCCCCTGGTCCAGCTTGAATAAGGATAGGGCCATTGAAAGAAACAGAAAACAGGGTAGGAGTCACTGCCCTTTGGGACCAGCAGCGTTCCACAAAGCAATGATGGGCGCAGAGACAGGAAAAACCTTCAAGACGGTTACTTCTGATTTCACCACACCTAATTTCAGTTAGAGGTCTGATGTTCCATTTGAAACATCTCAAAGAAAATAGTCCACTCTGACTTATTTCTGCCTCTCCCCAAATATATAGAAAAAAAAAATCAATCAAGAACTTCAATTCTACCATATTTTTAATCTAGTCATATGATTTATACTCACCGGCTCTTTTGAGTGACTGTGTTTCTCATGACCTTTGAAATGACCCCTAAAAATAGAAAGAGAAAAGAGAAAATATGTGCCTGGCTATGCAGGGTGATTTCCGTCCAGCTTTTGATCTGGCCCAACTAACAGAAGCCTTGTCAAGGGCTAACACAGGAGGTTCATTGTGGCTAATGCAGAGAACAGAGCCCCAAATGGTCTTAAATTAATCTCTGTTCACCTTCATGCCTGACTTTGAACTTAATGGCATCAATGTGCAAAGAAGGCAGGATGAGGTGGTCTCAAATCATTATCTGAAACCCAAGCCTGTAGAAAAAGGTCCAGTTTTAAGCTCATTAAGGGATACTGCTGAATACTCTAGAATATCAAATTAACCATTACAAACCTTTGAAAGTTGAGTTGAAAAAAAAAAACTGGGACATTTTCTCAAACCTGTAGAGATTTCATTTTTGAAGTGAACACAACTCAGAGCTTTTTAGTTTTTCCCTCCGCCATGGTGAAGAGAACATTAAAGGCATTTGCTTAAACTACTTACAGCAAAATCTAAGAAGTTCCTTCGGAGAAGAATTTCTATGGCAGCAGCATTATTTTCTATAGAATAATAACAGTGACCCAAGTCTGAGAGTCATAAAATGATGTCTGTAGCTACTAGTAGGTAAAATCAAGCTGCCTGTTCTGACAAATTATTCGATTATGTTAGAAATGTGAGGTGGACCCCTGGCATTCTCAGCATAGCCAGTCTAGCTGAGGTTGAGAGACTGTCTCAAAAAATCAGTGGTGAAGAAATTGAGGAGCCCACACACATACCAAATAGTAAGCATGGCAAATGAGCTATTTTGCAATTCGAGGCAGATTATTACCATAAGGAGGAACTTTGTTTTCTCACATAACCGAAGGGCAGAAGAATGTGTTTTGAAGCCTACAAGATACATGTTCAGGTTTTACTTTGGTTGTCACCAGTTTGGGTGCCTTGAAGAATCTTCCAAGTGTTACTTTAGAAATCTGCACAATGAGGAGAATGATAATACTCTTAGTACAGAATCATTGTGGGAGATGAACAAATTTCTTGAATTCATATTTTATTCAAGGGACAATTCTTGACATATGGTAACAGCCCTTGATTTTCTCTATTAATAGAAATCAACATCGAGGAAAATAACACTGATGCCAGGCTCTCTTTTCACCAATTTCTTTTCATGGACAAGGTATCAGAACACTTACTGGCTATGTTGACTTTCAAACATTATTTTAGAAAGAACTGAGGTTTCATTTGATTGAGAAATGTGGTAAAACTTTGTATGTCTTCCATTTAATGATTGAATTTTAAAAATGCTTCTTTTCAGTTGAAGGACATCTAGAAAAATATTTCTTTTATTCATTGAGATTATAATGACATTATTTGTCCCCTCCGTTCCCATCTTCCCATGTAACACCCCCTTGCTATCTCCCAAATTAATGGCCCCTTTTTCTTATCACTTGTTATATACATGTATGTTTCTCTAATTCCTGATGTGCACAGCTTTCAACCTCACAGGTCTTTAGGTGTGGTGCTGACTTTTCTGCCCAGATTTCGCTTTGAAGATAATCAAATACATGGGGCTGCCACTGGGTATGTAGCTGTCACTACCCAGAAGCAGGCGTGCTTTTAGACAGACACAGAAAAGTGGGTGGTTTGATCACCCAGGCTGCATTTTTGAGTTTTTCAGATACAAATATCAGGTTGTCTCTAGTAGACAACCATTTATTCTGCTAGATGGTATTTTAAAGACATTTATGGTTTTGAAGGGTAAAATAAATGTGAAAGACAAAGAAAATGAACCGGGCTAGTTCTCACCACAGGGTAACTGAGATTGGTAATAAACAGCAATAGTGAACACGTTTGCCATTAACATGTTTGTTCATCTGCAGGCCAGATCTTGTCGTAGGACAGTGGAAAGGAAAAGTCAACACTTGTTGAACGCCATCCGTGTCACAAACAGCATTCCACATTTGCTATTTTACCTGCTTCTCACAAAGTCCCTGGACGTTGTGAGCTTTGCTCCTTAATTTTTCACGAGAGGATAGCTGGCTTCTAAGAGTTACAGTGCTAGCTAAGATCATGATGTCTAACAATGGAATAAATGGCGGCTTTAGTCCTGACAGCATACTGTGGCTCTGTTTGTAATGCAGTGTCACCTCTCTTAGTAAAACAACCCTTTAGGGTGGGTGTCACTGATATTCTTAGTTTGGAACTAGGAAGCCAGTGGAGGGACACAGTGTATGTTAACGGTTCTATTTCCCAGATGTTCTCCATCCACTTCCACCGATCGCACAACCACCACAGCACATCCAGTCAAGTTCACACATAGCCATCTTTATAGAAACAGACTTTTCTAAGCCGACAGGAAAGGCTGCATTTCCCCGTTCTTAGTAGTGGCTATAATAGATGCAGAAATCTACACTGTCAGCCCGTAGAAAGGATAAGGGAAAGGAGCTTCGGTTGTCTACCGGTGAAAAGTATCCAGTTCAGCAAAGACACAGTGTTGCATCCACTGTGTTTTTAAGAGCCCAGGAAGCTTGCCTCACAGCGGCAGGGGAGCCTGGCAGTTGTGGTGACATCTCGCGTTTGTCTTGGGTGTTGAAGTAGAAGCTTGGCTGTGCCCATGAAACCGTTCAGCCCGGCTAAAGGGAAAGCAGAGCAGCAGACTGATGGGATGACGGGGAAGCACATGGATTTCAATCATCATAAATTCCACAAATTTAGTTTCCCCAGGGCTCCTTGCCTTCTTGTACTGCGTGCGTTCCCCAGCTGAGGAGCTTGTCCTGCTCCGGGGCCGTCTTGTCTTTAGTGTGTCTCTGTGATAGGCTTTAGCTGAATACCTGTGTGATGTTGCCAGGCCTCAGTCCAACTTCCCCCCAGTGCTCTGCTTCTGGTGTTCTGTTTCTGGCGATATTCTGGCTTTTATTTCCTTTCCCAGCATGAGTTTTCTGCTGTCCCTAAGTCAAGTTGAAGAGACTTTTTCCCAACATCTAAAGTGTAACCTGATTGTCTAGGTCTGTCCTTGTTCCTACACTGTAAATCCAGAACTCATTGCCCTGTCTCAGGCATCCCAGAATAGTCAGTCATACTACAAACTCCATCTTAGAGGCTGAAATCCCATTAGCTGATACCCGATACCAGAGATTCTGATTGTTTCTTGCTGAGTTTGAATCCACGAACGAAATTACTGTAATTCTCTGGTTGCTGCTGGGTGCGTTAATAAATTAAATTTGAGGTAACAGCTGCGAGTTGTCCTAATGTCATGTTTTTGATGAGCAAACAACCCACATCCTTTGAGCATGATTTGTAAGGACTAAAATTTCAGCCTATTAAAGGGTTCTGTTAATAACAGACATTCGGAGAGGTTGCCTTTGATACAACGAGATGGAAGAAATGGAGAAGACTTGAGTGTCACTATACAAGCATAAACATTTCATTCTGTGGGAAAGCATTTCCCGCTGCTGTTGGCTTTCATTGGTGTGAGGGAACAAGGTACCAACAACTGTCAGCTTGTGCGTGCTAAGTCATAAACCTTTTTAAGAGCTTTGTCTAAGGATGTCTCATATGGTCCTTATATTGTTATCACTTGTGATTAAACATTTAAATGATACGAGAAATTGGGATGAGAATATTGTTACAAAATGGTTTACAGAACCAGTGAAGACTGGATTTAGTATACTATTCTAAACTGGATAAAATTTACTTTACTATAAAAAATGCAAGTTTTATCTAATGGTCCTCTTAATAGTTTGCATCAGATGCAGAATAATATTCTTTAAAGCAAAGAGGAGACATTTACGTTTAATGAGGAACTTGAGAGCCGAATGAAGATGGGAGTAGATTTATGAAGAGTATTCCAGAGTTTCTCAAATGGGCAAAACAACTTTCCCTCGATTAGCTTATATCGAGGTAATTATCCTTTATGAACACGTATTGTATGAAATTCTCTGAGAATTAGTAAATAAAAATAATGTTCAAATAAGAATTTCAAATAAAGATTAAATTGCGATCGGATACAATGCTAAGCCCTGTACACATGACAGGAAGCCTCTAAAGAATTCAGCACTTGTCACTCCTGGATATGTGCCTTCCTTTGCTGCAGGGTGGTGAGTCTGTGCTATAGAAGAGAGCATATGTGATTTAGTTCATAAGAAAATAAGATTTTGCTCCATTGGCAGGGTCTGTCCTCAGAGTTCCTGGTCACCGGAGGCAGCCAATAAAGCCACGAAAACAGGCTGATTGAACAAGTTGGCTTTTACTATTCCTGGTACCAGAGACAGCCTGAACTTCCAGCACCAGTCCCCTATGTTTATGGGTAGGAAGCTTCAGGAAACACACTTTAACTCCTCCATTCTTGTTCTCAGGTGTGAGATAAAGCCTCTCAGAGTTGAGCCGAGCATCAGATGAGATAATGTCTGAGAAAGTACTTTTTAAACTCTTAAATGCTACACAAAGGTTAACTGTTTTCCCATACTGTGGTTTATAATTGCATGTGCTTAGGTATTCTGTGAGTCACAGTGTTCTCTTCAAAACCCAACACTGAGAACAGTTTTTGTGTGACATGGATATTAGCTGTCTCTCTAGGTACAGCCATTATAAAAGGTTAGCACTATATTAAGTAATAGCCCTGTGGTCCCACTAAATTATTCATGACTATGTGTCCAGTGAGTGATCGCTTTGATTGAAATCGTCATCAGACCTTCTCAGGGCTCTAGGGAGGAAGCGGACAGAAGCTGCCTTCAGTGAGATGGCTTTCTACCACTAAACAGTAGGGAAAACCAAGTTACAGACTCACCGCTAAAAAAAGTCATCAAGTTCCCATCTAGTCTTATAAAGAAACCATCCTCTCTTTGAAGTAATTATGCTTCTAAAATGTCAAAGGTTCTCAGAAAAAGTTTTGGAACAATGAAAGATTTCAACTATTTTCTGGATGCGTTTTCAAAAAAGGAGAAGAATGAATTTCTTTTCACAGAGAAAGGTATGGTGTAGCTTTTGTTGTTAGAGGGGTGGGTGGGTGGCTTGGATCACACAGTCCAGTAGCTGGTGGGAAGGTTTGTGGTGAACCTCTTATTGGAAATGGCTGTCTCCATTTCCATACCACATATCGTGACTTCTGTATCACAGTCATAAGAATTATGCTTGAGCCTCTGCCATCTTCTCAGACCGCTCATCCTGACGTTAAGTCAACTTCCTCTTCCTTCTCCTCTCCTAGTTCTCCTTTTCCTTCTTGTTCTTATCCCCCACAACCTGCTCCATCCCTGTCATTCTTTTCATCTTTCCCTCCAGTCTTCACTGTTTTTTCACCATGTAAATAAAAGTATCTGCTCACATGCGAGCGCGCGCGCACACACACACACACACACACACACACACACGTGTCCTGACTTGTCCACTGAAAATTTCTCTAGTTGGACCTTGCTTTCACCATGTCTCCTTGTCACCATCTTTCGTATGAGAAGTGTCATCGTGACTCTGTAGGAGTTTGCATGCTCAACATTTCTTCTACAAGCAGCAAAGGCTCACGACTTCATGCCACATCAATTACAGTTGTTTGAGATGTAGTCTTAGAGTCGTTTTGATTTGCATTTCCCTGGTGACTAAGGGTGTTGAACATTTCTTTAAGTGTTTCTCTGCTATTTGATACTCCTTTGTTGAGCATTTTCTGCTTAGCTCTGTACCCCATTTTTTATTTGGATTATTTGGTTTGTTGGTATCTAATTTCTTGAGTTCTTTGTTCTGGATATTAGCCCTCTATTGGTTGTAGGGTTGGTGAAGATTCTTTTTGTTACATATGCTATCTTACAGTTGCTCGGGTTCTGTGTTTCTGCTCTCCTGGGCTCCACCTGGTTAGCCAACAGCCTGCTCTTTCTCACAGCTGTTATTGTCTGAACTCCCCAGGATAGAGCATTCTCTTACAAGGAATTTGGAAGGCCCAGAGTCAAGGCAGGGTAGACACTGCTTCACAACTTGAAGCTTACTAACTTGAGCTTCAATTTTGGGTCTTTTAGTTTATCAGAGCCTCACTCTGTATTGTGTAAATCAGGTAGCTCTGGTATGGAAATAAAGTAGACCATGTCTATTGTGGTGGGAAAGACATGGACCTCAGCCTCTGCATCTGAAACACTGGGTTTTCGGGGGAGAGAAAGAGGAAGTTGGTGTGGCATTAACCTTCATTACTCGTTCTTAATGTCAGATGAGAAACATAGTGTCTACCTTGAGTATTCTGGAGATGTAGCAGAATTGTGTGTTCAAGGATAAGAGAGGAGGATGGGTGAACGAGGAAGAGAAGGTGGAGTTAGACTAAAAATTACATTACAGAGGCCTTAGAGCTGGAGATTATTAATCAATCTGTTAATGTAATTTGTGTATACCTAATCTATAAATATCATAAAAATATATATTCAGTTAATTTTGATGTTTTTAAAGTATATATATATATTTTCTTTTTCCGGAAATGATGGACTAACAAATTAATTCAAGCAACAAAATTTTGTAGGTTGTGTTGTTTAATAATTGTGTTCTAAGCTGGGAATTATGTCACATGCCTACAATCCCAGTTCCCGAGAGGCAGAGTTCACATCAAGCCTGGGTTACATAGTTAGACCCCATCTTTCCACAAACCCCAACTGTATCCTACTTCAGTGCCACTGGGAGTGACCGAGCTGAACGAGACACCATATACGAAGCCCTAAGCATAACTTTTGGTGGTTAGCGGAGCTTTAAAAAATGGGGGTGCCGTCATTCTTTTCTTTCCCTGAGTTTAGTAATTTAAACTTACATAGTTAAAATTAAAAAATCTCCATGTGCGGCCTTGTTTTGGTTTATCATGACTCTAAATACTCAAGAGGTAGAAGAAAATAATCTTGGATAGCTTTCATGGTGTTGGAAGATGCTATGTACACTACTGGGGGAAAGGTAATCGACAGTCTCTTCCAGCTCTGAACCCTGCCAGCTCTAGTAACAACAGACCTGGCAAAATGCGCCCACGGGTACAATGGTGAGCATGTTATGGGAGTGACCAACCACTATCTGACTGGATTTAAGGCCCACTTCAAATGAGAGCACTCATGCCTGGTAGTGTTTACTGGGTCATATCCATTGGCTGGATGTGTCGTAGTAAAACTGAAAACTTTATTCTCCTTAATGAATAAAATAATAAACGCCCCCATAAGTTCTTATCTCTAAATCCAGAGAGTAACACACAGCTCTCCGCCCTCACCAGAGAAGCTTCCTTTTGCAGCAGATGGGGCAGTTAGTACAGAAAACTAAGACTAGTCAGTATGCAGAAAATGAGACTGGAATGTTCAGCTCTGTATCGGGCGTTTCTATTACAGCTCTCCATTCACAGTACAGGGGATATCAAAGAAGAGAAAGCAGAAAGATTGTAAAAACCAGAGTGGGCATCTTCAGTGAAACAGTACTTGCCAGATGTGACAGGACCATTTCAATGGCTAAGATTATATGTACAAGATCTGTGCAAGATCAAGCCAGCCCAAACTTCAGTATAGATAGGAGATGGGACTATGAAGTCAAACCTCTGGCTTAGGAGATATCAGAAATTGATGGATGCTTGGAAAGAGTTAGGTTTCTTTGGGGAAAAGGCCCCTGACAGGTTACCTGTGCTCCAATAATGATCTTACATCCATGCCCATACAGGCAGCCCAAAGTTCAGTAGGTTTAAAAAGGATCAGGTTTCTACCTTGTTTCCTGTTTTCGTCTTCTTCTGATGTCCTTCCTCTTTGCCTTTCAGGATGGAGATTGAGCATTTTAGTCAGGGTCCTCTCTCTTGATTAGTTTCTTTAGATGTACACATTTTAGTAGGTTTATCCAATATTACATGTCTATATGAGTGAGTATATACCATATGTGTCTTTCTGCCAACTGTTGGGCAGTGTGCATGGAATCTTATGTAAGAAGTGGGAAATAGTAAGATCTGGAGAGGACAGGAACTCCACAAGGAGAGCAACAGAACCAGAAATTTGAACACAGGGGTCTTCCCAGAGACTCATACTCCAACCAAGGACCATGCATGGAGATAACCTAGAACCCCTGCAGAGATGTAGCCTATGGCAGTTTAGTGTCCAAGTGGGTTACATAGTAATGGGAAGAGGGACTGCCTCTTACATAATCTGATAGGCCTGCTCTTTGATCACCTCCCCCTGAGGGGGGAGCAGCCTTACCAGGCCACAGAAAATGACAATGCAGCCACTCCTGATGAGATCTGATAGACTAAGATCAGAAGGAAGGAGAGGAGGACCTCCCCTATCAGTAGACTTGGGGAGGGGCATGCATGAAGAAGGGGGTGGGATCGGGAGGGGAGGAGGGAAGAGCTTCTGGGGGGATACAAAGTGAATAAAATGTAATTAATAGAAAATAAAATAAAATGAAAAAAAGGGATCAGGTTAAATTAAGAGAGAAAAGTGGTGGGGGGAATTGCAGAAGAATTGCAGGGGAAGTAACACTGGATTTGATCAAAGCATATTAAATGCATGTATAAAATTTTCAATTAATGAAAAAGTAAGTGGGAATTTTGTTATACTTGTCTCAGGCATATAAGTTAGATGTAGAGTTTGGAAGAAGACAATTTACATATGAAGGTTTCCAGCCCCTACTCCTAATCTCACTCTATCACTAGTCTATAACCACACAGTGAAACAATTGGGTCCCTGTTTCAGTGTGAAAGCATGTGGAACTCTAGGATCACAAAGCAGACAAACTTACTTGCAATCAGTCTGCTATAAAATATTATTTGCTCTCAAAGATACAAATTCGCAACATGCATGTTGCATAAACTGAATTCTAGAGAGGGAGAGCACTAATATAGAGCTGAACAAATCTGCAGAACTTGGAAACTCTGCTGCTGCTATTCTTGCTCCATTTTTGGATTTGGAATTTTTTTTTTAAGATATAGCTCTTAAGGAAACAAACCTTAAGAACATCTCTAACTTCTGTTGCATTCCTTTGGGTTCCCACCTTCTACAGATTATTGTCCCTGTATCTTCCGTATAGATGGTGTCCCACTTCTAATGGTTTGACTTACAGTGTCTTCTCTGGCTAACATATGGTGCTGGCCTGTGTTTACAACATTTTCAGGCTAAGCTGTAACCTCATGTCAGTTGAAGAACATCTGTGTTCTGTTTCCTAAAATATATCACTTGTTCAATATATCACTTGTTTCTGTATTTATTAGTCCTGTTTTATGTATTTTATATGAGAAAAAATATATTTTCCTTACATTAAAATTTTTACTCATTTAATTAAAGAGTTGATCACTTGAATTCCGACCAGGCGGGTATATCTGGCTTAGAAAGGCATCTTTGAACATTGCTTGGACAGATCTTTCTAAACTTGAAGCAACTCTCTAAAGGGTGAAGGCAAGTCTTTGGACGTTGTAATACCCAGGGGTTTTCATTCTTTCATTGCTTCTAGTTTTGAAACATCTCTTGGGGATTATGATCATAGTTGAAAAATATCTACCAGTGATTTTTCACGTGGGACCAAGTGTCACAATCTGTTACATTCCCCTTGACCAGGCAGAGGTGTTTTGCTAGTATATTTAAATACAAATACTTATCAATGATCATTTTAAAAAGGCAAAACATCTTCAAGATTTTTTTCTAATTCATCTTATATGCTTACCAAAAAAGAAGTTGCCAATATATCTGTGGCTACTCAACTGCTTTCAGGGTAACACAAGACACGTGTGTGTGTGTGTGTGTGTGTGTGTGTGTGTGTGTGTGTGTGTGTATTTGGTTATTAGGAGTGAAAACAAACGTGTGTTTAGCTTTGTGGGTAGAAAGTTGGGGAAAAGATAAGTGTACTAAGCGATAGAGCGGCTGAAGAATTGTCAGGAGACTGTAATTATGCTGAAGGATTACGAATGAGTCCGTGTTCCTCCAACCGTACTGGTTTTAACAGATTCTTTTTGAGAAAATATCTACAAACAAATAAATGTAATCTAATACTTTGGGGTCTCTCTTCTGTCTTTTTTAAATTTGAGTTTAGATTTTCTTCTCCTTTTCATGTTAATTTGCAAGAAAGAACAAGACAAGAAAAGATGCTATCTCTCTGGAGGATCGTCTTGGCGCCTCTGCATCCTACTCTTTGCTGACTCCCCAGAATCAGCATGTCTCATCATCATTGGAGCCCTTAGCAGACTGTAAATCTGTTCATGAGCTTTGTAAGGTGACCCTGCTTCCTCTGCTCAACCTGAGCCTTTGAACTAGAATAGCTCCTGGCATCTAACAACTGGATCCATGAAGGAAAGTTCAGCCACTGACCATATGCATAAACTGCTTCCTTTGTTTTGCTAACTGGGAACTCCATCATTTTGGAAGAATTCCAATCAAAGTCAGATAACCTCTGGGGGTAGCTGTCTCATCCAAACAAACACCTAGGCTGCTAGTGGGTGTGAACTTGAAATGGCTGCCTTCCACCCCAGGCTATGATGGTGAGACGATTTTTTGTTGTTGTTTTACAGATTTCCTCATGTCTCCATAACATAAATGTTTCTAGTTAAAACCATTGGCTACATCTATTTCTTACCCTCTTAGCCGTGAGCTTTCACTATACTGTACAGAGGAATGCCAGATGAGAAGAGAGGGTTGGGAGAAAGTGGATGAGAAGGACAAGAAATGAAGAGTCAACAAATTAATTTTCTTTTCACCCCAGCCCAGTGTTATCCTAAGGCTTGAGGCTGTTGGGAGGAGAAGGGCAAACAATTCTAAATGTTTATCTTTAAAGTTGAGTTCAAGTGTTATTAGTTATGGGGCAAAGCAAATCACAACCCATGAACCCTATCCCATGACAACCAACCCTTGAACTCCTCTTTGTCTCTTTAAGACACTTCTAATTGGAGATCAAGGAAGTTCAAGGAAGCCAGGAAATTATTTCTCCAGTTGCTGTTTTCTTCTATCAATCCAGACTCTTGACAAGAGCAAAGAAAAACTGTCAATTGCTCCTTGCCCTTTCCTGGGACCAGTCTGTGGGAGTGCTGATGCAATTAATTTGATGATATTATGCCATGACATTGTGTCAATATGCGATGATGTGTTGTGACGGCACAGCGTCATCACGTGGTGACGCAACATCATGACGTAAGACGTCACATCGCCAGTTAAAGAGGTGACTCCGCAAGGCTTTAGAAGTGAGCAGCTAATGTTTAATTAAGTTGGGCTCTAGATCTGAGGTAGTATGGGATCTCAATTGTAAGATACAGGTCAGAAAAATGTTTCTGTTCATGTTTGTAAATCATTCCTAAGAAATGTCAACTCCTATTCTTACAAGGGAGGTTTAGAAATCAAAATCTAATTCCTTAACTAGACGGCTGCTGTCATAGTGGGTCACTGTGTGCAGTATCTTGTATGGACTACAGGCTGGTGCTAAATTCAAATATAACCTCCTACTGAGGTTTAGAAAATATAATCTATACTTAATTTACATATTTGTTAAAATTATTTAGTGCCTTATAGAGCGCCATGTAAAATGATTTATAATTGAAATTACTTTGTAACTAATAATTTTATATGCACATGTTTCATAATAATGGTAATGATAATAATCTTACACTAAGAGTCTAATAATATGAAAATGCTAAAATGGAGAAATGATTTGTGAATATAGTTTCTCTGTGTGTGTGTGAATGCGTTGTGATACTGGTTCTATTTTGTGTCTTGGTTTTACTGTATTGAAAATGAGGATAATGCATTTTCCCCTGACTTCCATAGGGATACTGTGTATTCAAATTATTGGATGTAAATTATATGTAAATATTATTTGCTCTTTAGAACAAATGTTATGTAAATTGAGGATAATATTCAGTATTTTCTCCCGAGCTACCTAGGCCCTCCTTACGAATATGGCATCAACTGGAGAAAATGCAGTTAAATCAGAACTGGGGTGGCGTTCACAGTTGATATTTCCTCTTCACTTTTTCTCCTGACCGCCTCAGCTTCAGCTTTGTTTTCAGAAACAAAGCAGATGCTAAAGTGAAGACAGTGACATGCGCAAGACTTTCTGTCTGTGATGTTTCTAGGCTGGCTAGCTCCTCTGTCCTGAAAATGAAGGAGGGTGTGTCTGTGTAAGTGACAAGAGGAATTATGCAGCTCCTGCTAGGGGGAGGACAGTTGAGCAACTGTCCAAAGTTCTCTTATTGAACAGTACAGGTTGCTTCTGCAGTTTGTAGTCTAGAGAATCAGAGGCAAGTTTCCTTTACTACTTTTGATTTTGGTAAAATGAAGAGCTCACTCTGTTGTCTTAAAGTCCACATAAGCTTCATCATCCCTTCTATAATTCCAGTAAAAATGTACCAAAAACTGATGCCTTCTGAAAGTGATATATGACTTTCTGATGGAGTTTGAAATGGTGGTTGATTACTTTTGAATACAGAAGCTCCGCTGGCTGCTGGCAGCTCACATCTGCAGCAAAGTAAAACAATTAGCAAATTTGTGAATTTTCTTCATTTACAGATTAGACAAGTAAAGTAATTCTTTATCACTTTAAGCAACCTGCTATAGCTTGATTATAGGATATTGTAGCTCATTAGTAAATATAACTATTTTTAGGTGCTATCAGTAGCTTGCCTTTCTGTGTTTTAGTGACTACTTATCTGTCTCCAGACATCATATTGAGGGTCCAGAGCTCAAAATCACTGTAGTTTTTAAGGCATAAACAGAAGAGCATTAAACTGAGTACTCATAGCTTCTTGACACATAACCAATGCAGCTGTCCAAGCTGCTGTCCAACCCTCCCCCCACCCAGCTCTGCTGATGGCCACACTCCTCAAAGCACCTAATTCCATGTGCTGACTCAGAGTATCTGAACTGAAGGCTGGCTGGCTCCGTGTACTCTAGCTTACTTATAAGGTGAGTTTCAGCTGGTGAATAAAACCTTTATCTCTCTCTAGTTGATAATCACTTTTTTTTTTTCCTTGCTGGGCACAATCCACGTCATTTCTTGCTTAGCCATATTTAAGAAAGCTCAAAGCAGCAAAATCTAAAAATTTCCTTAAATTACTTGAATCAATGAGACTTGATTTAATGTTTGGGGATGCTAGGTTCAAATGAAAGCTCTTCGAAACATGTCTATCATCTTCAAGTTTTTGGAGTATTTAGAGTAAATGGTCCTAATAAAATCTTATGAGTGTTAGTCCTATCTGACCTGTTGAAGAAGTTCGGTTATTGAGAATATTTGCCCCTACAGCAACCATAATCCAATATTTTTAATGCTATTTTTTTTTTTTTTTTTTTACTGGAGACATAGGGCAAGCTTTTCTTTAAGAATCTTGGCTATACTCACAGTTTACTTTGTAAACAATTTTTTTATGTGAAAGAAAATTGACTTTAATTCTATTTTCCTCTGAAGTATTAAAAATAATTTTAAACGGTGAAATGCAAACTAGTTAGAATTTGGCTTTCGTTCTGCATTGCGAAGAAGGCCATTGTGTGTGTCAGTCCCATATGTGAGCCGCAAATGGACAGCAGAGTAAACGGCCAATCATTATTTGCTCTTAGTAATACGAGCTTGCAAAGGAACTCAACATTCGTTAAGCGAAGTCCCACCGATGCCCGCCTGATTCTCCTGGGGAACACCTCAGGGACAACTGTGGGTTGTTTCTCTACCCAGCATGGAGAAACTCAGTTGTATATGCTCTTGGCACACATTTGTAGCTCATGTCATTCACCTCTTTAGGTTCTTCGGAATGTGACTATTTTCGTTCTCTGAACAATTAAAGATATTTGAAGATAGCTGTTGTGTTCTTGTTCCATTTTTTTTTTTCATACTAAAGACTACTTTTAAAGTGTCTTTTTACTTGACATTGTGAACTTTGCTTTTTTTTTTTTTTTTACCATTCTGGTATGAGAAATTGAATTTCTAGTACATCCATTCCTTTAAGATTCAGTATCAATTTGTATTTTAAATTTTAACCTTCAAAGATCTGCAGTGTGGAGTTCAGTTGCCAAAGCAGGCCTGTGGCTTCACTTCTCCAGTAAAACTTCCTTCTTATTGTAACAAAAGGGGTGCAAGCCTATGGAGCAGCAGACCCTGCTGATTCAAATTGAACCGGTGTTGCCGGAATTTCAATGTCTCTTTCAAAGTAGACACAGGTTTTTGTTAAACATTACATACCTGAGCAGTCTGTTTTTTGAATCCTAAAATTATCTCTGTTAAATTTCAATTTGTTCAGCTTGATCCATCTCTTCACTCTGTCACATCTACTTTGGTTTATGTAACATATTTATTACCCTGCTCAGCTCTTGTCATCTTTTCATTTTAGGACTTTGCTATCGATGCCACTGACAGTGTTTAGGAACACAAGACCAAGGGTAAAATCCCGTGGCATATTTCTTTGTGTCAGTCAGGATCCTTTTCTATCACTAGCCTTTTTTTTCCCTTCTGTCAGAGCAGTGTAATTACCTACTGGTTGTTTACCCTCCTGGTAGCCATTTCTCCATTCTCCCAGTTACATGTAAGAAGCCCCTGACTGCAAACAGCTTCCTCATGGGGAGTTATGAAGTTCACATATGTATTAGGCTATGTGAAGAAGTTTAGTGAAGATAAAATGGACGCACAGATGGATTACAGCATCAGTAATCCAGAGGTGATCAAAGCTGATTGTACTCATCTAAATAAGAATAAATAAATGGGCAGAGCCCACCGAGGCTTTCTTATTTGATGCCCTCATTAGTTTAGCTTGGAGTCATTGGGGGAAATACCATCATAAAAACGCGTACTAGGCCTTTTCTGAGGACTGCTTCCCAGGAAGCGTGAAAGTGAGTGCCGCATTGCTGGAGAAGCTGTTGGCCTGCTCCACAGGAGAGGAGCTCTGTGAAGCGCCCTTCCAAGCCTCGCCTGCTGTCTATGAACACTGTCCTCCCAGTGGGTCAGGACAGACGCAGCCCGTGGTTGGGTTTTAATGCGCTGTACTAGGCAGGAAGTACCCACTTCCCAGAATTACCTTCAGTCTGAAAGGAGAAACGCCCATAAGTACTTACGTGGTCCATGGCATAGTATGAGCTTACTAATTAGCCCTATTAATTAATTTGAATTAATTAACTGTATTCTGACATGTGGCAGATACTGTTTATTTTGTATAATTGAGAAAAATGCACATTTCACCCCTTATGCTAAATACAGTAAACATACAATTTATATAACAACTGAAAATAAACTCTAACACACTGCATTGAGTCTAGAACGGTTAGATACTACTCATTAATAAGTTTATCGTTTTCCAACAAAACAGTTGAAAATTTAGACTTAGAATGTCTCTCGGAGCAATTGGCTTCGTTCGTATTGCGAAAAAACAAAAGATTTCGGGTATGTTAGGGCCCTGCAAATAACAAAGGCCACTTTGTATCTCGTAGGTAAGGATATGTAGACAGGTGAGAGATACTGAGTGACTTCAGAAGCCCACTTAGCTCATCGTGGAGCTAACCCCAGATCTGGTGACTTTTGAACTGTATCTAGCTTCATTCTGCAATGCAGATTTATTGACTTTGTGTGTTCGTATTATATCTCCTTTTGTTTTTAGTAATACTTTCTGTTTTTTGACGTGATCGTATAATGACATCATCTTCCCCTTCTTGTTCCTCCATTCAAACTCTCCCATGTACCCCAACCCTTGCTCTATTTAACTTCTGCTTGTAGCCACTCAGAATGAAATATATTCTTACGCACTGCTCTGGTGGAATGCCTAAAATGTGCCTAGAATCCTGTGACTTGATACAGTGTCCCAAGCCACAGCTTGAAAAATGCCCTCTAAACCTTATCTGTTGATTTTGAATATGTAAGTTAGTGGAAAAAAATGAATATCACTGATAGACATACTTTTTTGTACATTTGAACTATCGTGTAATAAATTTGTCAAATTTAGTTATCCTTTATTACGATCTTCATGCTACTGAGGTAATGGGTGACATTTAAAGAGGGTCTGAAAATCAGCCTCTTTGGTAAGGAAATTTCCCATGGTAAGGTATAACCTAGGGAAGAGGAAGACAAACCATTTTCTGAGCGAGAGAAGCTAACGGTTAGCTGTGTAGTTGGTGGGGCCGTTTCTGACGTTGGGTCAGGGGCAGGATGTGAGTAGAGAACCATCATGATGATGATGAAGATGATGGTGGCCTGCATCGCCAAGGAAAGGTCCTCTCCTTCAGAGAAAGGCTGCTTTTAATTCAAGCTCAGCGGCTTTGTTAATCCCACAGCCTTCCTTGAGCCCAGCCACTCTTCTGTTTTGTTTTTATTCTTTTTTGCCTTAAAATACATCTTAGAACACCAGTTCTGTGACTCCTGCTTTGTGCCATGCTATTAGCCTTGTTTTCCTGGGCCGTTGTAAACAAGGGCCTGTTAGGGTGGACAGCTGGACAAGAAGCGAGCAGGGAGTACAGCCCACGAATGGCCAGGGGAGGAAAAGAGACTCGGGTTTTCTGCTTAAACTCAAAAATAGATTAAAGAGAGAAAGCGAGTACAAGACTCAGACACTGTGGAGGCCTCAGAACTCAGCTTCCTGTTTTGCAAACTGGGAAACCCAGGCTTGGACAGACAATAAGCAGCAACAATAAAGGGCTACAGCTCCAGACTTGGCCTTAAGCTCAGGCAATTTGACAGGTTCCAACTGAGGCTTGCCCTTATCAATATATTAATGAGAGAGCTCATCAATTTGAAAGAGCATAGCAAACAATGGAAAAAGCCTATACGTCTGGTCCTGTCCACCCTGGGGCACCCCTTAATCCATTGCTGTTATTTTCTTCTGATTTTCAAAGAAATAGAATTGATTAAGCCCTGCTTATGTTTCCTTCCCTCCTCTTTTTTTCAGAGCTGACTACTTATGACTGCTTTTCTTCTCTATTTTTATCTTCATAATTTTACTCCACAAGGGCATAATAGTACCTGATATTTTCAGCACATTACAAATATTATATAAACATTAAAAAAACTAACGTTATACTCCTGAGATTTTTCCTGCATGGAACCTGTGTAGCATCATGCATCCATTTTATCTAGCGAGATTTCAGAGAACAAATACATCACAGCCTATGTGGTCTCCTGTACTGATAGGTAGCTAGATGATTTTTCATTATTAGAAATAAGGCCATGGTAAATGCATTCATTTCTTGTTGTTCTATGTGATTTCTCTGCTGGTTGGCTGGGAAAGGTTTGGGTCAGTAGTACCGGGCACACCTAAACCCCTGGGCTTGTAGCTTCTAGGCCTTGGCAGCCTCAAGCACTTAACAGTTATAATCTATATGCCAATTCTGCAAGCACCGCCACCTTGGGTATTCGCTAAGTGTGGGAGAAGCATTGTTTCCAAAGCAGTAGTTCTTAAAACTGTGTCAGGAGTCCCATCTCTTCCCAGAATCTCTGCTCCAGTGTGTCCATGGTGAGTCCCAAGTACTTGTATTCCAGTAAAATCACAAGTGATGGTGATGTTCCTACTGTGGAGCCCACGTCTGAGAGCCATCAGGCTTGTGTACCTGCGTGAGTGTGTGTGTGTGTGTGTGTGTGTGTGTGTGTGTGTGTGTGTGTGTG
>NW_026590663.1:6903930-6936328 GCF_907164565.1 Psammomys obesus | reverse complement strand
GTGTGTGTGTGTGTGTGTGTGTGTGTGTGTGTGTGTGTGTGTGTGTGTTGGTGGGGAGGAGGAAAATTTGTAATGTCAGTTTCGAATAATTATTCAAATATTTTCAAAATATTATAATTAATGTATTCATAACCTACAATGTAATTTAAAATGTAAACAATATGATTCTTTAACAGCTTCAAATTTATAAGCCTTGTGTGGAAGATCACACCATGCTGAGAAACGCTTTTCCTAAAATAGTAAATTTTGCATTCACTTTTGAGTAAATAAGGCAGAGGAGGATTTAGAAAGACAGTTAAGGGGGAAAGCAGTACTTTCCCCCTCTCTTCCTCTTTCTTTTTTCCTTTATGGAGCCATCAATAGGTCCAGTGTACATTCCTTAAGAAAGGAAAGGCTAAAAGGGAAATGTTACAACCGAATTTGTGCCAACCCTCTGCAGAATTGCAAGATCATTGGAAAACGTGGTGCTAAGCACCTCTTTGGGGTCGGCTGGGTCTCCCTTGAGGTCCATTCCAATTCCTATCTGCTGCGTTTGAGGATTCGTTATCTAGACACGCGCACACGTGCAGGTATGTACACACAAACGTGCACGCGCAGAGTTAAGGGTTGGAAACTTGGTCTTTGGTAAAGGCGTGGAGAGATACACTGTATCTGTAGATAGCACTGGACTGTAAGCCTGGCAAGGAGAAACTATCACTGGAAGGATTTAGCTCTGCTTTCGTAGGGATGGTCAGGTTTTAGAGGAATGCATTAGTTCTTGAAACATCAGACTACTGCAAAAGAGCAAAAATCCCTGGCCCTCTGGTTGGTCTGTTTTCTCTTACCATGGTAAAAGAGCCGCCATTCTGCAACTCAGCCAGAGGTCGTCAGATGTGATGGCCCAGCCTTCACAGTGTGAGCTCAGAATCTCTGTTCTTCATAAAGACAAGCACCAGGCATGTGTCACTGCCCTCAGTGCACCCCGTCTGGGGCTCAGCCCTCTCTGGATAACACAGCCTTCCTGACTGTCCTCTCCTTCCTTCCGCTGTTCTTAAAAGGTACCTATTTCTTCCCTTTTATAAAAATAGCACCCCTCTTTTATTTAAAAAAAAACACATTGAAAGAAAATCTTGTGCAAATAACAATTTGTGCTGCTGGGAAGAAGTGGTGTTGAAATGGACTCACTCTATCCTTCAGCCCTAAAACAGTTGGAGTGAGGTTGTATCTCTTTCACCTGTTCCATCTAGAGGCTTTCATCTCTTCCAGAAAATGAGCTCCCACTTTTCACTCTCTCCAATATGGGCACACCCCTGAGTTGAATCTGTTCACCTTCAACCACCCCTGTCTGCACCTCTGTCCACATCACCTCACCTTCCCATCTTCACTCCCTTCTAAGTCCTTCTCTTACAGCAGCAGACAAATCTTTAAAGAGAGGAGCAAGCCCTACTTCACTAGTGCTAAAAATACTGCTGGAGTGGCAACTCTTCGCTTTCAGTGTTAAAGTCTTTTATTGCCTCTGGCATCACCTTGCATGGTAGTTGCCTTGACCTGCTGTACACACACTATAGCACAGTCTTTTTCTTCTCATTTCTAAACCTTTGACTTGCTCTGTATGAAGCCCAGGGAACAGGCTCTCCTATTACTCAAGAAGAGGCAAAGGCAATTTTGTAAAGGAACCTGATGGACTCCACTGAGCAAATACCAAGTGAACAAAGACTTGAAGAAGGATGAAGATGAGCACAAGACCCACAGCTAGACTTCTAGTATGAATAGGGGGCGATAAGGAGGCTAGGATACAGGAAACAGAAAGAATAGCTGAGCTTGAGAGAATGTGGAAACCCTGGGGGGCTCTCTGAAGAAAACCAGGAGTTATGCAGGGATTTGGAGCAGTGTGATAGGATGGATCTTTATAGATCCACTCCATGTGTTGTAGGAAACAATATTCAGAGGCCACAAGGTCAGTGAGACCACAGCAGTCAGGGACGCTTACAATTTGATCTTTAGAAACATTGCATTTATTTATGGAGGGATGGACACAAACATGCCATTGAGCAAATGCTGAGGTTGGAGTCCAGCAGTCAGGAGCTGATGCCTTCCTTCTACCATGAAGATCTTAGAGATTGAACTCAAATTGTCACACTTGGCAGTAAGTGTCTTTTCCTCTGAGCTATCTCACTGATCCCTGATTTTTTTTTTAAATTATTGTTTGAGTCCCACAACTAGAGTGAAAGCTTCCCAAGAGCAAGAATTATTGCTTGATTAATTTCAAGGACCTACAGCGGTACCTAGGGAATGGTGCTCAATTTTGGAGAGAATGAATTTGAATGAAGTAACCTAGTGAAGCATATGGTACTAGACAATGAAGTCTGGCCAGCTTTTTATGTAAGGCAGTGATTCCATCTTTCTTGGCTCTTAAAGCTCTAGAGTGGGAAGCAAAGAAAGAAGATGGGAAGAGCTAAAAGAGGAGACAGGAAAGGAGAGATAAAAGGAAAAGGGAAAAGGAGAATCACAGAGAGGAAGCAGAAGGAACAGAAATTAGGGAAGATTGAAAAAAAGATTGAACTATTAAAATTTTGAGTATCAGGGTGAGGATTTTTTTCTGTGATGAGAGAGAGGTGGTGAATGTTTCTGGCTTTGTGGGATGTACTCTCTCTGGGTCAGCTCATGTGAACTCTCTCCTCTAGCATCATAACTAGCAGGCATTTCATGAGAACTTCATTGAGTTTATAAATTGACAGAGAAGAAGTACACAGTTTCGCAGTATTGAAACACTCAGTGCATGGTCAGATCTCATGAAACCACCCATGGAAAAAAACACAGCCCAGTGGTGGTGGCTGCGTCCTGTTAAACTTCCCTTTCTCCTCCTCTCCCCGTCCTCCATTTATTTGTTTTTACATATTTTTTTTAGATTAAAATAGGTGGTGTAGGTTGTAATTTGCTGACCCCTGGTCCACGGCGTGTTGCTCCTTAAGTACTGTTCAGTGTAGATTGTGGTGTAGGGATTAAATTAAGGGAGATGTAGAACTCACGATGATGCATTGTGAAACAATACGTATAACAAGCTAGAAACGCAATGAGCCCACATTAACCTTAGAGAAAATGTTTACCCAAAACTACAGAGACACAAATAGATGTGAAATTTTAGTATGTGCTTTTAAAGGAGATTAAAGCAAGAATGTTGCTCCCTCATTTATGATAGTCATAGGAATCTGGTAGGATAAGAGAGAAATATTTATGAGTATAAGAAAGTAGGAAGAAGCTAAATTTGCTCGTACTTGTAGATTGTGTCATTATTAAAAGGAAAATCCAAAATAATCTATAAACTTTTTGAACTAACAAGAGAGTTTATAATGTTCTTAGGTAGAAAGTCAATTATGCAAATTAATATCATTCTTATACTAAAAGCTAATATTTATGTCTGATTAATCTGTGCCAGGCACTTCACATATATAAGCTTATTTATTTCCACAGCCACTTTATGTGCTGTTTCTGGTATTACTTGAAAATTGAGAAAGTGAGGTTTGGTAAGATGAGAGATTTTCTGTAGCGACAGGACCAGTAAATAATGCAATTGGGATCAAAAAATGAGAAATGGTGGCATTGTATCAGAACTAACCCACTAAAAATATAGGAGAAGAAAATACTTTCCTCAGTGTCAACTAAAATATATGTATATATACTCCTAGGAATAAGTGTGAGAAAATGATGTTAAAGCCATTATATTAAAGCAAATCCCACGAACATTATTGATAGACAAGAAGTCCTGAATAATTAGTGAGATAACATGCCTATTTAAATTCATGTGTTGAGTGTTTCAATATTGCAAAATCGTATAGTTTTCAGTCAGTTTATAAACTCAATGAAATTTTAATGAAATGCCCACTAGTTATGATGAATAAAGAGTTCACATGGCCTGAAACTCATATGGAAACCAAATTGTACGAATAGAAAATATAAAAATCACTAAGAAAGGAGACTAAAGAATTGCCCGTATACCGACTTATAGAAGGCGTTCCTGACAGAGGTTTGCTGTCTGACACTTGTCTGGAGAGAACCAAGTAGATCAGGAACAGCACATGTGGCTTGAACTCACTCACCTGCAGACCTTGGAAGATGGGGCTTGCATTGAAAAGCATTCATCATTAATTATGTTCATTTAAAAACAAAACTAAACTTCAGGAGGCAGAGGCAGTTATAGCTCTGTGAATTTGAGGCTAGCCTGCTCTACAGAGTGAGTCTAGGGCAGCCAAGGCTACACAGAGAAACCATGTCTTGAAAAGCACAAGCTAGATGATAGGTATATAGATAATAGATAGATGATAAAGATAGATTTAAATGACAGATAGATGAAAGCTATTTATGATATCAGGGTAAGGAGAGACTACTTATGCAGTTATAAATTTACTACATGGCTGAAGACCAATTACAAATATAAAACTGGACAGCATTTCGTCAGAAGATTCTGCTGTATATAAAAATGGCACCTATAAATTACTGAGAAGAATCCATAAGGAGGCCAGTGCAAAGAAGAGGATACGCAGAGGGCCAGGCCATGCAGAAAGGCTGCTCAGCCCAGGAGTGGGTGATCAGAAAATATTCATTAACAAAACATTGAGATACTGTTTTTACTTTTCTGTGATTGGACAGAGAAGCATCCTGGTCACTTTAAGTGTCAGTGTGTGTGGGAAAGCAGGCTAGAGTGAGAGGTGGAAATGCTCCAGGGGGAACAATTATGTAATATCAAGTACAGGCTGAAGTGTTAATATGTACGCCCATGGATCAGGTTTCTCTAGGTAAGTGATCCCAAAGGAGTTTTGCTAAGATATATGAAGATTCCCCCAAAATTACTTACAATATTAAAAAATAAGAATTATTTAAATACCATAGTACCAAAATTGATGGCTTCTGACATATCCATGAAATAGGATATTCTGGAAGTTATAGCTGAAAGCGAATCACTCAGACAATTCTCTCTAAACATCTGTGTGCAAGGCACTGTTACGTGGTGAGTATGCATTCTTGAGTGAGTGACAAGGAGTCTTCCGTTTCGGTGGGAGCAAGGAGAGCAAATAGAAAATAAACTTAGTGGATTCTTCAAAGTTGCTAGGTCCACTGCAGCAGGCTAATCGGCTGTGACAACAGAGTTCGAATTACCTTTGAGTTGGGGAAATTTCAGGAACTAAAACTAAAAAAGATATTTACATTAAATATTAGGTTTCTGTAATAAAGATGTTTGAGGGGACGGATATGCTGATCTTATTAATTTGCTTATACACATTGTATATGTGTATGGGGTCATCACACCACATCCCATAATATGTAGTGTGATTATGTGCCTAATTAGCCGTGAAATATGAGCAAACAGGACTGAAAGTGTGCCTCACTCGTGACACAGTGACCGCCTCCGAGGAGGAAGAGAGAACTAGAATTTGGGCAATGGGACTTTTCAGCCATACATTTTTTGACAGGCTCTGGACTCACGCCAAGAGTTCTCCTGCCTCGGCGTCCAAGTGCTGGTATTAGCGAACGAGCCAATACAATCTGTCCTCTTTTTTTTTTTTTTAATAGAAATCTAAAACTTTAAAAAATAAAAATCCAAAACGAGGTGTCAGTTGTTAACTTTGGATGCCAGATGCACAACATCACAGCAGTTTTCTGTGTATTTGGAAAAAGGGAAGTTTGGGGGAGGACTGTGCGCAAAGCCCTTAACCTCGTGCTCATGGGCGGCGTCAGTGAACTCTCAGCCACTGCTGCGCCATGGTCGGTAACGAAATCCCTACTGAAGTCTCCTCCTGCGCCATCCGTATTTAGCTTTCTGCGCGGCCACTCCATCCGCGGCTAGACTTTGACGCCGACCAACTTCCTGCTTATATTCCACGATGTCTTTATTATTATTATTATTTAACAGCAAAATTCTTTATTTCAGATTTCCCCGTTTTCTGCCCCTCAGACACCCCCCAATAGCTGCCATTCTTTCAAGCATCCCACTCCCCTACAGAGTCCTTGATTTTTAGTGCAACCCTGGGTTCTGAGAAGCACCCACTAAGGGACTCTGTACCATTTAGGTGAATTGCCAGGAGAAGTGTTGTTTTAATTAATATTAACGTACTGATGTGTTGGGGTTAGGATAGACTGTGGGTTCCGGGCTTGACGGTCGTGGGGCGCACGCTGGAGCCTCCGCCCGCCGCGGTGGGCAATGACAGATCCCCAGCCCTTCACCGGCTTCTGATCGGCAGCCAGTGATGTGTGCACGCACGGAGACGCGCAGGCACGGCACCTGGAGGTGATTGGTTATGCGGTGAGTGGAGCAGCCGTTTCTCCTCGGTTTCGTTCACGGCCAACTGTACTGAAATCCGGAGAGCTGTGAGCCACCTCATCTCCCGGATGCGCCCGTCTTCGCGTGGAGCCAGGCCTGCGCTCTAGGGCCTCCTTTGCTTTGCGGGTCTCTCTCCTGTGAGAGCTTGATGAATTAAGTCCTGAGCAGAGTTTCTGCCTCAGGGCCTACCGGCGGGGCGTGGGGAATAGCTCGGGGCACAGACGTTCTTACTGTGTGATCATGGGGCCCTGAGTTCACAGGCCGGCGCTCGTGTAAAAATCCAGGCGTGGCCAGGTGCCTGTAACCCCAGCGCTGCGCGCGAGGCGGAGGACTACTGGGGGCTGCTGGCCACTGGCTTAGCTCTAGGCTCAGCCAGAGATGCCTTGTCTGAGGAATAAGGAGGTAGACAGTGAGAGAGCAGGACTCCGGTGTCCCCTTCTAGCTTCCAGGAGCACACCTGGAGAAATGAGTGTACCTGCACACGCATGTACGCTCTCCAACACACACACACACACACACACACACACACACACACACACACACACCATACACACACACACACACCATACACACACACACACACACACACACACACACACACACACACACACACCACACACTTCGAAAAGATTACCAAAGAGATGTCGTGCGAAAGGCTGAGGAAAAATGTTTATATTTTCTCTGCTGTTCTTCGGAACCTAGCCCTCACCCCTATACATATCCCTTAGCCATTGTTCTACAAGCTTGTGTGTTGCCATGCCCATAACCACCCAGAATCATCTTCAGGTGGCCCCCAAGTCACCCACCTGCAAAGGCTTTTTTATCTTTGAGATTCGGCCCAATCACCCACTTCCTATCGGTCAAAGCTGTCAGTCACTCCTGGGTGCCTTTGCGTCGCCTGTTCTCACGCCTCTGTCTGGATCGAGTCTGTTTCCGCCCTCTTGCTCCACTTGGCTCAGTTCAAATGGCCGCCTGTTGCACGCTCACTGCTTACGCTGTAGCCATTTGCACTCTCTTTGCTCTGGAGGCCCTTTGTGCATAACCTTTAAATAGAGCTTATCATTGTGCTGTAATTGCTTGTTGATCCATTTATCTCCCTCTTTGGTGTCAGAGGCACCAAATTAATTTCATTAAATTGTGTTTCCCTAGCTTTGGGTTGGACCAGGGGTAATGAATGCATGAATAGAGAGAACTTCAATTTCATCAGCATCAGGAAGACACTGGTAAAGTTTGAACTTCAGTGACGCTGTTTGGAGAGCAGAAGCCATGGATTTCAGCTCACTCTGACAAGTTTTCCACTAGACTGCCCCAATAAGGGGGAGATAAGGTAAAAGAACTCAACCTCTGCTCTTCTACTCCAGCTTGGCCATTGAAGTTTCTGGGTCCAGTTCACGGTTTGTGGCCCCTTTTGCTCTCATATATTCAGGGTTGAGTCAGGATTCAGGGGACTTCAGCAGAATCTCACCGCAACTTTCTGCTCTGGATACTGTACTCCTTTCTCACCTGACCACAGATACGCTAATTACAGTCATTTACATCAACTGCTTCCACTCATCATTAACCATCATGAAACTCGGTGATTCATTGTGTGTCCTAATTTATTCCTCAAGTAGGAATTGGAGCCCTGCTATCAATCACTGAGCTAAGCATTTAATGGAGATACAAATATTTAACTTGCATGCCGGATTGTTAGTTGTAGTTTCCTTTTCACTTGAATGTGGCAAATTCTCCATTCAGTCATCCCTACTTCTCATGTTCTCCATGTTGGATGGACCATGCTCACTTCAAGGAGGACCACAGGTTTGATACCTGCCTGGTCTGCATGGTGAGACTGTTTTAAAGCAAACACCGCCACAGAAGAAAAACATAAAAAACAAACAAAACCAACCCAATATACAAAACAAAATCAACAACAGAAAACTCACCCAGCCAGTTGGTTCTACATTCAGAAGAGAAAAAGTAGTTTTAAAGGCAGAAGGTCAAGTGGGTTTGCAGAATACTCAGCGGTAAACACCTGCACCACCAGATGCTTCCATCTTACGCCAGCTGGATTTTACCAGAGTCCTGGTTTACTTTCTGTTGCTGTGATAGGACACCATGACCAAAAGCAACTTGGAGAGGGAAGGGTTCATTTCATCATACAAGTCCTGATAACAGTCTGCCACCGAGGAGAGACAGGGCAGGAACTCGAGCAGGGCAGGAAGAACCTGGAGGGAAGAACTGAACTAGAGACCAGAAAGGAATGATCCTCACTGACTTCTCCCTTTGGTTTGCTCAGCCTGTTTTCTCATATAACCCAGGACCTAAGGGTGGCACCTTCCAAATCAATAACGAACCAAGAAAGTGCTCTGCAGACTTACCTAGAGGCCAATCTTGCAGAGGAATTTTCTCAAGATTCCCTCTTACCAGATATGTTCACGTTTATGTCAAGTTGACAAAAAATAGCCATTGCCATCACCCATAGCCCCACAGTTTGGAAGCCCCTCAGCAGGCTCAACACTGTCCTGACTTATGTTTTGGACAGTGTTATAATAATTATTATAAGCTTATTATAAGCTTGGACAACTTATAATAATTAATTTGTATGACCGGTATTTTCTGTGAGGCTAGAACTCTTTATTCATTTTAGACATCTTTAGTCATGTACTATCTGCCTACAGTGGGTTTCACTCTTACAGAAAAATGAGAATACTCTCTAGCTTACACTGTTAACCAACAGAAATTGTGGTTCACAGGTGTGAGTCTGGACACGCATTTGTAACATCTGAATGGAGTTTTTCCTGGGTGCCATCATAAGAATTAGCCTCTCAGATTTCTGAGTTTAGGGAGTATAATAACTGGACAATCCAACTGCCTTTCTCCATGGAATCCGTCACTTTTGGTGCTGTGAGCACCCTTCCATAAATGCTTAATATGACAAGAAGACCAAGACATTCCAAGCCTGGGAGGTAGAGGATTTTCTAGGGTTTTGTCAAGCTTGCCTCATCTCTATCTAGAGGTCTCAGACACTCCTATCCTCCCTCTTTTCCTCCCACCTTTCCTCCACCCAGAGCCAGGCTAGCACTGTGGACACAGCCAGCCCTGACTCCTCCCTCGTATCTTCTCAAAGGCATTTCTGCTAGTGCTCCGGTCTTCCAGAAGTTCTAATGTTAAAGACTGGGTGGCTTAGTATCAAAGTGTCTTTCTTACACTCTGAAGAGCATAAGCCTGAGGTCAAGAAGTTGTGGAGGCTGCTGTTGTCTGATCTCTCTCTCCTCTCTCTCTTCCCCTCTCTCTCTTGCTCCCTCCCTCCCTCTTTCTCTTTCTCCCCCTCCATCCCTCTCTCTCTTACCCTGTTTCCCTCCTTCCTTTCCTCCCTTTCTCTTTCTTCCTCCCTCCCTTCCTCTCTTCATATCTCTCTCTCTCTCTCTCTCTCTCTCTCTCAGTGACCCCATCTTCTTCTGTGTCTCTAGCTGGTCTTTCCCCCATGTCTCTCTAAGTCCTAATTTCTTCTTTCTGTGAGGGCACTGTTCCTACCTGCTGCTATTCCTACCTGTTGGATTAAGAATAAAACCTACATATCATTTTGACTAAGACTGTGAAGACCCTCATCTCCAAAAACAGGCAACAGTCAAGCTTCAGAAAGTTGAGACTTCAACATATAATGGGGGAGTGGGTTATGTTATACATTCCATAGCATGTGATGAGGTAATAATTATAATATTTAATTAGCAATAATTAATTAAATAAACATTTATTTGATCCTCTATCTACCTTTGCTTTTCAGAGGACATGGTCTAATAAGAGCCTATAGAAGGTATGAGTCGTCTGGCTGAGACTGGATTGATGCAGTGATCTTACTAAGTCTGATCTGTCTTAATGACGCTTCCAAACCTTTAGCTATAATTCAGACATACAAACACTTCATTGGTTTCAACACACATAGTGTATTAAGTTTTGCTTTGCTTATCGCGAATTTGTTAGCCAGGGTCATTAATTTTAGTTGTTATTTAGTCAAGCATTGCCATTACTTTATTAGGCTCAAAACAGAACAATGAATAAATACTTCTGCTTAATCTATCACCTCATTTATGTAGAGAATATAAGTTTTGGAGTGTCATCCTTTGCTGGAGATTTAATTATTCAATTTCAGATTATTTGTTAAAGGTAGGTTCCTGATTTCTGAAATTTCATTTCTGCTTTTAAACAGCATTCTAATATATGAATATATAAATATACATTTCTATGTGTAAAAGAATTAAAATGATGTTTTAAATTCTTTGTGGGTTCACTCAACACTTGTCATTTCAGTCTTTTATAATGGGTACATTAAGATGAACTAAAGAGTTATTTAAAAGTCTTGAATGTCTTCCATGTTAATGAAAATAATATTTCTGCCTAGGCTGGAATAGCCCTCCATCAAATTCATAGCCTGGATTCCTTTTAATGGCTAATATCAAGACTGTCTTTCCTGAGGGAACAAAATGATTGTAAGAGCCAAAAGACCAATATTCTGCTTCAAGATAATGTCTTCTATATGTGACAGAGAGCTGTACCCATGAAGTCTTAAAAGCATGGTCACCTAAACAAGATTTGTATGATGACAGTCGGCATCCCAGTGAGGAGGGGGTAAACATACAGGGCGATGAACTTAGATGAAGAGTTGAAGGCAATCGATGGCTGCCAAGAGAGGGAAAAATCAGTATTCTCCAGGGACCAGACCCTGACAACTCATCCAATCCCAAGTGGTCAGCTCTAAGCACACATACATACAGAGCAGCACTGTATGGAACTCAGCAGGTTGTATGTATGTATTTATTTATATGTATATATTTGTACATATGTGTATATATGTGTATGTGTATATGTATGTGTGTGTGTTTGTGCTGATATATGTATGTATGTATATATGGGTATGAGAGAGTGAGAGAAATTTGAGTGGAGGTGCTCAGGAAGAGTTGGAGAAGGAAAAAGTGCAGTGGAAATGATGCAAATACAGTATACATCTATGAAATTCTTTAAAAAGAGAAGGATGTGAAAAAAAATCTTGTCTTTCCTCATGAAGGCTTTTTACGTTGGTCAATTAAAACTTCCCTCTTCCTGCATTTTTTTCTGTAAACAATGTGCTATAGCCTTTTCACTTACTGTCTTGTTATTCTTTACTGGTTTCAGAGATACACATAAACTTTTGTTTCCACAGCTAGATTATCAGTTTCTAGGTATCTCTTGTTGTGTTATTTAAATGTGAAGGAAAAAAAAGAAAATGAACGTAAAAATATGATTTTGTCAGTGTCTCCTCAATGCTGGAAATCTTGAGCAGCAATCATGAGGCGCTGCTGTCAGAAAATCATTTTGAACATGCCTATCTAATGTTATTCTCAATATTACTAATCATATACCTGTGTAATCCTAGTACTACATTGTATTAGTCATAAATACAGTTCATATATAGCTATAATTGGTATTTGTTTTGTACAAACTATGGCTTTAGTTTTTCTCCTTATTAACTAATTTTTAACTATAAAAAGCACCCAAGTTTGCAGATTTTTTTTGTTTTTGATACTATATATAGTGTTATTTACACACACACACACACACACACACACACACACACACACTCACACTCACACTCACACTCCAGCTACTTCAGCATCTGGCTAATCATATTTCATTGTCATTCAGTGCTCTGCAGACCTGAGGCATCTTCTGCACTGATGTTTGCATCTTCCTCAGACTGCCTCTGTCCTGTCATCTACAAATCCCCAATGGTTCCTGTTTCCTTTTTCTCTCTGTCCACCTCTACAGTAATGGAATAGAAATACTCTGGAACCAGAGTCCTGAGCCGGCAAACAGCAGGGCCACCATACTTTGAGAGACAGGAGACCGGTGTACTGTAGGAATACCAGTTAAGGTCATGGGATAAAATGAGTCAATTACATGATGAGTGGGAATGTGATTTCACAGTCCTTGCACGGAGAAGTAAGGAAGGCGGGAACTCAGCCTGAGCTCTGCCTTGGTGACACTGACTTGGGAAATTCCCCAAGCCTCATCCTGCTAGGCTTTCAGAAATTTCTGGGAGGGAGTCTTGAAGTCTTTCTTTTCACCAATGAAAGTGTTTGTTCATTAGAATCTATACACCATGCTGCAGCCTCAGAGACCATGTGCTCCTGAACGTGTTGGTTTGGGATAAAGTCAGAGCTTTTCTTGTGAGAAGATTGTGTGCCTTTATAATAGATTGGCAACTTTATGAAGACATATGATTGATTCAGTACGGTTTAAAATTGTATTAGTTCATGTGAAATAATTATAAGGTCAGTTCTGTGACTGCTGCAGTTTGGTATTGAAGAGGTGTGGAGCAGCTGAGAGATGGCAGTATTCAGTCTCTACTTTCCCTGGCCTGTTGCTTGATACTTTAAATTAAAGGCAGGGGAAAACTAAAAGCAAGTGTTAAGTGTTGTGTCATTAAGTAGAATCAGGAACAAGATTAAGATGCCTCTAAAACCTGTGTACTTGTTTTGGATATATCACAAATTTGGCTGTAAACAAAAAGGGAAACCTAGTTAGGTAAAAGCTCCATACGATTCACAAGGAAGAGCACTTCCTTTGAGTCATTCTGTCCTTGGTACAAGGAGCAAGCCAGGAATCAGCTCCAAGAATTTTAACAAGAGGATCTCTGCCATGAAACAGTGTTTTTACAGTTTCTTTTTTCCCCTCTACTGATTTTTTATTTTTATTAATTAGAGTTTATTCACTTTGCAACCCCCCCCCCCCCGTAGCTCCCTCCATTCTCCCCTCCCAATCTCACCCTTCCTCCCCCTTTTCAACCCATGCCCCTCCCCAAGTCCACTGATAGGGGAGGTCTTTCTCTCCTTCCTTCTGATCCTAGTCCATCGGGTCTGATCAGGAGTGGCTGCTTTGTCTTGTGGCCTGGTAAGGCTGCTCCCCTCTCAGGGGGAGGTGAACAAGGAGCAGGCCAATCAGTTCATATCAGAGACAGTCCCTATTCCCATTACTATGGAACCCACTTGGAACTAAAATGCCATTGGCTATATCTGTGCAGGGGTTCTAGGTTATCTCCATGAATGGTCCTTGGTTGGAGTATCAGTCTCAGAAAATACCCCTGTGCCCATATTTTTTGGTTCTGTTGCTCTCCTTGTGGAGCTCCTGTCCTCTCCAGGTCTTATTATCTCCCACTTCTTTCATAAGATTCTCTGCCCTCTTTGCCCAAAGTTTGGCTATAAGTCTCAGCATCTGCTTTGATACCCTGGAGGGTAGAGCCTTTCAGAGGCCCTCTGTGCTAGGCTCCTATCCTGTTTTCTCCCTCTTCTGATGTCCATCCTCTTTACCTTTTGAATAGGGATTGAGCGTCTTAGCCAGAATCCTCCTTCTTGATTAGTTTCTTTAGGTATACAGATTTTAGTATGCTTCTCCTGTATTATATATCTAATATCTACTTATGAGTGAGTATATACTCTGTGTGTCTTTCTGCTTCTGGGAATACCTCACTCAGGATGATCTTTTCCAGTTCTCACCACTTACCTGCAAATTTCATGATTTCCTTGTTTTTTATTGCTGAGTAATATTCCATTGTGTAGATGTACCACAATTTCTGTATCCATTCCTCCACTGAGTGGCATCTGGGTTGTTAACTTCCTGAACAGAACACCAACAGCACAGGCTCTAAGAGCAACAATCAATAAATGGGACCTCATGAAACTGAAAAGCTTCTGTAAAGCAAAGGACACTGTCTTCAGAACAAAACGACTGCCTACAGATTGGGAAAGGATCTTCACCAACCCTATATCTGACAGAGGACTAATATCCAGAATATACAAAGAGCTCAAGAAGTTAAACAGCAACAAATCAATTAATCAAACTTAAAAAAAATGGGCTAAACAGAGACTTCTCAATAGAGGAATATTGAATGGCAGGGAAATGCAAATCAAAACGACCCTGAGATTTCACCTTACACCCATCAGAATGCTAAGATGAAAAATTCAAGTGACAACACATGCTGGAGAGGGTGTGGAGAAAGGGGAACCATCCTCACTGCTGGTGGGAATGTAAACTTGTACAACCACTTTGGAAATCAACCTGGCACTTTTTCAGATAATTAGGAATAGTGTTTCCTCAAGATCTAGCTATACAACTCATAGGCGTATATCCAAAAGATGTTTAAGAATACAACAAGGACATTTGCTCAACCATGTCTTTACAGTTTCTTTTTTTTATCACGCAAAAAAAAAAATAATGTTTATTTATCAGTCAATTTCTATTTCTTTCTGTCTACTGGTAGCAAGGACAAATCTCAGTCTGTATGTCATTTTTCACCGTTTCTAGCTTTGCAACCCAAAGTCCTAAGGAGTTTTCATGGATTTTCTCTTTTTTTTATTATTAATTACACTTTATTCATTTTGTATCCCCCCATAAGCCCCTCCCTCCTCCCCTCCCGATCCCACCCTACCTCCCCTTTCTTCATGCATGCTCCTCCCCACATCCACTAATAGGGGAGGTCCTCCTCTCCTTCCTTCTGATCTTAGTCTATCAGATCACATCAGGAATGGCTTCATTGTCTTCTTCTGTGGCCTGGTAAGGCTGCTCCCCCCTCAGGGGGAGGTGATCACAGAGCAGGCCAATCAGTTTATGACAGAGGCAGTCCCTCTTCCCATCACTATGTAAGCCACTTGGACACTAAACTGCCCTGGGCTACATCTGTACAGGGGTTCTAGGTTATCTCCATGAATAGTCCTTCCTTGGAGTATGAGTCTTTGGGAAGTTCCCTGTGTTCAAATTTTCTTCTTCTGTTGCTCTCCTTGTGGAGTTCCTGTCCTCTGCAGCTCTTGCTATTTCCCACTTCTTACATAAAATTCCATTCACTCTGCCCATCAGTTGGCCATCAGGCTCAGCATCTGCTTTGATAGTCTGCAGGGCAGAGGCTTTCAGATGCCCTCTGTGACAGGTTCCTAGGTTGTTTCCTGTTTTCTTCTTTTGGCTTTCAGAGGCCCTCTATAGCAGGTTCCTAGGTTGTTTCCTGTTTTCTTCTTCTTCTGATGTCCATCCTCGTTGCCTTTCAGGATGGGGATTGAACCTTTTAGTTAGGGTCCTCTCTTTTGCTTAGTTTGTTTAAATGTACCGATTTTAGTGGGTTTATCCTATGTAGTAAGTTTATGAGTGAGTATATACTGTGTGTGTCTTTTTGCTTCTGGGACAACTCACTCACGAAGATCCTTTCCAGGTGCCACCATTTACCTGCAAATTTCATGATTTCCTTATTTTTCATTGCTGAGTAATACTCCATTGTATAGATGTACCACAGTTTCTGCATCCATTCTTCAGTTGAGGGGCATCTGGGCTGTTTCCAGCTTCTGGCTATTACAAATAAAGCTGCTACAAACATGGTTGAGCAAATGTCCTTTTTGTGTACTTGAGCCTCTTTTGGGTGTATGTCTAGGAGTGGTATGGCTGGATCTTGAGGAAGCGCTATTCCTAGTTGTCTGAGAAAGCGCCACATTGATTTCCAGAGTGGTTGTACAAGTTTACATTCCCACCAGCAGTGGAGGAGGGTTCCCCTTTCTCCACAACCTCTCCAGCATGTGTTGTCCCTTGAGTTTTTCATCTTGGCCATTCTGATGGGTGTAAGGTGAAATCTCAGGGTTGTTTTGATTTGCATTTCCCTGATGGCTAATGAGGTTGAGCATTTCTTTAAATGCTTCTCTGCCATTCAATATTTCTGTACAGAGAATTCTCTGTTTAGCTCTGTTCCCCATTTTTTAAGTGCATTAATTGGTTTGCTGCTTTTCAGCTTCTTTAGTTCTTTATATATACTGGATATGAGTCCTCTGTCAGATAAAGGATTGGTGAAGATTCTTTCCCAATCTGTAGGTAGTCACTTTGTTTTGATGACAGTATCCTTTGCTTTACAGAAGCTTTTCAGTTTCATGAGGTCCCATTTATTGATTGTTGCTCTTAGAGCCTGTGCTGTTGGTGTTCTGTTCAGGAAGTTTTCTCCTGTACCAATGAGTTCTAGGGTATTCCCCACTTTTTTTTCTAGCCAATTTAATGTGTCTGGTTTTATGTTGAGGTCTTTGATCCACTTGAACTTCAGTTTTGTGCAGGGTGATAAGGATGGATCTATTTTCATTTTTCTACATGTAGACATCCAGTTGGACCAGCACCATTTGTTGAAGATGCTATCTTTTTTCCATTGTATGGTTTTGGCATCTTTGTCAAAAATCAGGTGTCCATAAGTGTGTGGGTTTATTTCTGGGTCTTCTGTTCAGTTCCATTGATCCACCATTCTGTTTCTATGCCAGTACCATGCAGTTTTTATAACTGTTGCTCTATAGTACAGCTTGAGATCAGGGACGGAGATACCCTCAGAAGATCTTTTATTGTAGAGGATTGTTTTAGCAATTCTGGATTTCTTGTTACTCCATACGAAGTTGAGAATTTTTCTTTCCAGGTCTGTAAAGAATTGTGTTGGCAATTTGATGTGAATTGCATTAAATCTGTAGATTGCTTTTGGTAAGATGGCCATTTTTACTATGTTAATCTTGCCAAGCCTTGAGCATGGGATATCTTTTCATCTTCTCATATCTTCTTCTAATTCTTTCTTCAGAGACTTGAAATTTTTTCATAGTAGTCTTTGACTTTCTTGGTTAGGGTTACTCTGAGGTACCTTATGTCATTTGTGGCTATTGTGAAGGGTGTTGTTTCCCTAATTTCTTTCTTAGCCCTGTTGTCTTTTGTATACAGGAGTGCTACTGATTTTTTTTTTTTTGAGTTAATTTTGTATCCGGCCACTTTGCTGAAGGTGTTTATCAGCTGTAGGAGTTCCCTGGTAGAGTTTTTGGGGTCACTCACATATACTATCATATCATCTGCAAATAGTGATAATTTGACTTCTTCCTTTCCAATCTGTATCCCCTTGATCTCCTTCAACTGTCTTATTGCTCTAGCAAGGACTTCCAGCACTATGTTGAAGAGATATGGAGAGAGTGGGCAGCCTTGTCTTGTCCCTGATTTCAGTGGGATTGCTTTAAGTTTCTCTCCGTTTAGTTTGATGTTGGCTATAGGCTTGCTGTAAATCGCCTTTACTATGTTTAGATATGTGCCTTGTATCCCTGATCTCTCCAATACTTTAAACGTGAATGGATGTTGGATTTTGTCAAATGCTTTTTCAGCATCTAGGGAGATTATCCTGTGGTTTTTTTCTTTCAGTTTGTTAATATGATGGATCACATTGATGGATTTCTGTATATTGAACCACCCCTGCACACCTGTAGGGTATGAAGCCTACTTGGTCATAGTGGATAATATCTTTGATGTGTTCTTGGATTCGGTTTGCAAGTATTTTGTTAAGTATTTTTGCATCAATGTTCATAAGGGAGATTGGCCTGAAATTCTCTTTCTTTGTTGAGTCTTTGTGAGGTTTAGGTACCAAGGTGACTGTGGCTTCATAGAATGAGTTTGGTAATGTTCCTTGTTTCTATTTTGTGGAATAGTTTGAAGAGAATTGGAGTTAGCTCTTCTTTGAAGGTCTGGTAGAATTCTGCGCTGAAGCCATCTGGTCCTGGGCTTTTTTTGGATGGGAGATTTTGATGACTGCTTCTATTTCTTTGGGGATATAGGACTATTTAATTGATTTACCTGGTCCTGATTCAGCTTTGGTAAGTCAAATCGATCAAGAAAATTGTCCATTTCATTTAGATTTTCAAATTTTGTGGCATATAGACTTTTGAAGTAAGTCCTAATGTTTGTTTGGATTTCCTCAGTGTCTGTAGTTATGTCCCCCTTTTCATTTCTGATTTTGTTGATTTGGGTGGTGTCTCTCTGCCTTTTAGTTAGCTTGGCTAAGGGTTTGTCGATCTTGTTGATTTTCTCAAAGAACCAGCTCCTCGTCTTTACAGTTTCTTAACCATGGCTCAATGTTCAAATCCCACAGAGTTAGCTCTATTTGTTGAACAACAACAACAAATCAATGCCAACTTTTCAAATAACAATTTAATGAACATTTCTACAAGTGCCAGTATGTTGAGGGTCCAAGTGTCCAGTTGTCTGCTGTTCTTGTTTACATAATAAGCAGTGCTTTTGTTTTTTGTTTTTGTTTTTCCAAGGCAGGGTTTCTCTGTGTAGCCTTGGCTGTCCTGGACTCACTTTGGAAACCAGGCTGGCCTCAAACTCACAGAGATCTACCCGCCTCTTCCTCCCTGAGTGCTGGGATTAAAGGTGTGTGTCATCACACCCAGTTAATAAGCAGTGCTTTGAATCCATGGTAGTGTAATTGCACTCTAGGTAAACTGTCAAATATTGATTTTTTTTTCCACGTCGTTGATACAGATTGGAGAGCATGAGGTTTGTATTAAAATTGTGGATTTTACATTAAGATTCCTGTGCCTTAATGATATTTCTGGGAAAAAGAGTCAAAATATTAGAAAGTAGTCCTTGTTAGAATGTGTGTCTTAGTGGAAAGACAGATACTCCACTTTTCCTTGGAAGAGGCATAAGAGAAATTTACTCTTGTATCGTCTGGTCGATCTGTAACTTCTACATGCATGCTTCTAATCTGTATGCCAAGACTCATGTCAGCTTCAACTAAGGCATAAAACATGGACATTACACAGATTGAACCAGCATAGTTTAACAGATATGCTCATCCAAATTTCAAGGAATTTCTTAATCTTTGGGGTTGATAGATATATGCTGATACATACCGAGCAAGCTGATACTTTGTAACTAAATGCTCGAGTGACACAGGCAAGCAATAGAGGAAATCAGAATAAATATCTGCCGTGCTTTGAAGTAATGCTTTGTGAAAAGTATAGTACATGAAATTGGAAGAGCTTAGTGTGAGCAGAGAGGGCAGCGTGGGAACAGCCGATCGGCAGGTGTGGCACTGTGGAGATGGAAACTTGTGCTGCTCACTGAGCCAGGCTTTGTTCGTAAGGCCCTCCAGATATGACGTAGTAATGTACAGGGATTAAGGAAACAGGTCAGTTCCCACCAAAGCACAGCCTGTGAACAGTCAGAGCTGGAGCTCTCCCAGGTGCTAAGGATTCGGGTGCTGACCAAGGTCTGGAGGAGGTGCCTGTGTGCCCCACACTGCCCTTGCAGGAGCTCTGTATTCAGCAAGGCAGACTGGCTTGCTGAAGAATGAGCAGTGAATGCTGTGGGGGACGGCTGCGACTGTAGGAAGGGCAGTCTGTGGGAGAGCAGTCAGGAGCCAACCAAATGTCTAGCCCATCCAGAAAACCAGTCAATCACTTTAATTTAGGCAAACAACACGGGCTTGAGTAAATGTTTCACTAAATTGACTGGTTGCTTGAGTGAATCAGCCTAATCAAGTGTGTGCTGGCATCCCATACACACAGCCTTAACAATGAAAACATCATTTTTGTCCTTTGCCTTTGAACTAGTTCTGCAGAACTTTCCTGAGGATACGGCTGAGCGCAGTGAAGCCACCTGTGTTTTGGCTTTCTGTTAGACAGCAGCAAGAGGATTATTTTTAATAGGATGTCATTTATTTTCCGTAAGTGTTTTCAAGTATTTTTAATACTGATGTTATTCCTACCACTTTGGAAGACCCAGTTTAAGTCTGCCTTTAAAAGTTGATACTGTGTCTGGCTATTCATTGCTAGCTGATCTAAGCTGAGCTGATTTAGTTTTTGGCCATAGTACTTTCTTAGTTTAAAAAAAAAAAATACCTGCTTCGAAAGGTCTGCAGATAATTTTTTCCATGCCTACCCTAACCAGGAACTTTAAAAGGACTTGAAGTGAAAGTTCAAAGTCTTATGTGCTTTCCTATAGTAATGCTATTTTTAGTAAGGCAAACAGGATATTCAGTTCTTTTCTTTTCCTAAAAAGAGTCACCTCAGTTCTGTGTTCATGATCCACTCTGTATTGGTGTTCAAGGTTATTTGAGGGATGGCATGAGCACAATGTTGCTTTTATGCCCAGGAGCGTGCACCAGTTTTGTGAAAGGCCAGGTGTATGCTTCTGTCCGTGATGTGTACTCTTCAACCAATTTTGTATCTTGACTATAGCCTCAGAGTCTGAGCTTGTCTCAATTGTTAGAACAGACATAAACCTTTCTCCTTAGAGCTGGGTCTGGAGGAGAAAGAGGACTTTGCTGACAGAACAAGAGCTGGGAATGGAGAGACACCATCAGTTCCACAATGGGCGAGATTCTCACACTTCTTAAGTCTGTTTGGGCCAACTGTGTCTTTAGAGACTTGGGTTCAAAGACCTGTTAATACTGGCTTCTGGCTCACTGTCTCAGTAATTCTCTTATTTACTCAAGGTTATAGAGAAAACCCCTGTAGGTAGGTTGGTATCCATAAATGTTGTATACATAAATCACACCGCAGCCAGCTATGATGTGTTGCCCTCAAACTGGAGAATGTGCACACATTTGTGCAGGAACACTGAAGCTTTTCTATAGGCTGAATTTGGCCACTGAATCTACCAATTTGCAACTCGTGGATTAAAGTGCATGGGAAGAAAATACATTCATACGTAGCTAATGGGGAGATGTGGAAATTAATTATGCAGCAGCGTTTCCTTCTGTGCCCATTTCCAACTTGGTTAGCGAGATGAGGGAAACAGTGAATTAGAGGCATTCCATCTTTTAGATTCAGAATTTTCACTCTGCCAGAAAACAATTCCATTAGACCATGGCAATGAATCTTCTGAACTTTAGGGTTGCGGTGTGGCTCCAGACAGTATAATTTGTGATGCATTCTTAGTGCTTATTGGGGAAAATAACTGAATAAACTAGAAGCAATGTGTTTACACATGTGATTTTAGCTTTTGTTATTAATGGGCTCTACTACTTTTAATACATGTGTCCAGAATTTACATGAGGGTCACCAGTCCTTGACCTTCTAAAACTGAGGGGCTGAACTTGAAGGGTAAGGAAAACATCTTCAATGACATCTAAAGATTTTTTTTTTTACATGAAATACGGGTGGAATTTCCACAGTTTTGTTCTTGGGTTTAGGAGATAACTAAGTATTCCCATGTTTAAATTCTGGTTCTAACCTTTAAGACTTAGAGAGCCTTGAGGGAAATACCTAACCTCTGGAACCTTCAGTTTCTTCATCTACTTTGTAAGGCTTTTTTGCATTTAACATTTTTAATAAAGCTTAAGTAAGACGGCACAGATAGAATGGACAGACAGTGTTCTGCATCTAATCAAGGTATAAGCCAGTTAGTCCCATAAAATCAAAGAATTAGAGGCAGATAGAAGAATTGTTAAATAATTTTTTGGGGATATTTTTTTTAAAAAGCCAAAAGATAAACAAAAGAGTGGCAGACAAAAATCATGACACATACACCAAGCAGAGGATTACTAAATAAAAACAAACATCTTTAGTTCGAAAATAATATCCAACTCATAAAAGTATAACAATAAGGTAAGATAATTTGGGAGTGAAAAGATTCATAACTCACTATGATAAAAATATAATTAAAGGAAGATATATTGCAAAAAAATGAAAATAAAAGTAGACCTGGAAAGAAAAACAGGCCCCTACGTAATTTCTAGAGACTTGTGGATGAAGGATACATAGAACAGCCTTGGAGACAAGTCTTATATAGATGTTCCTCCATCCATCAAAGATCATTCCCAGTGCAACTTCTAGCAGAAATCACAACAACCTAAAGGAAAATAAAAAATTAAAAATAGAAAACTCTTATCTTCCTTACCTTATGGAAAAAAACCACAAGCTCTTTCACCATCCCCTCTCATACCCAAACCTGGAAGCTATCCAGTTCAGGAAAAGTGGAGTTCTGAGAAGGAATGCATAATTTGAAGGCTAAATGTCCATTTTATATTTTCTTAAATTTCCTATGTTCATGCATAGTTAAAGATTTGGGCTGTTTGTCTCCAGTGGGAACTAATATTGCTATTGATTTTTTTAAGTACCCCAAGTTGAGGTTGCAAAGGAACCTTTATAAAGCACAGGGCTTCAATTTCCCTTCAGGAGCATTGCTAGGAAGATGGTAGGAGCAATTTCCTCTGGTGAGAGACTGAACAGATTTGGTGTGCCAGAGAGTATGTTCTTAGCCTCGGAGATGCTTATGTTGGTCACCAAACCACCAATAAAAGTGAGTCGAATGTGGCAGGTTTGAGGAAAGGAGTTCTGAGCCAATGGCGATGTGTAAGGAGAAGGAATGTCAGTGGGGAGAGTAGGAAGTAGCTGGAGCATGTCTGTATGGCTCCTGTTCCTGGCATGGGCATGGTTCTGTCAGTAGGTTCACACAGGGAAACCACAGCTCTGAGAAATGCCGAGTCATACAATTTGTTTTAAATCTACACAGAGAAAAAGGAACCATATGAATCTACCAGAGAAAAAGGTGCAGCTGGATTGGTTATTGAGAAAAGGAAGAACAATTTTAACCTTAATTATTTTTCTGCTTTATCATTTCCAGAAGAAAATACAGTTTTCAAGTTGAGAGCAGTCTACAATAGCAATATAAATACTATAAATAACTAATAAATTTATAAGACAGGCGAGGAGCTAATAGGAGATTTCGGCGTAGCCTGAGGTAGAAGCTGCTAGATGGCCTTTGCCATTCTCAAATACAGTGGGTAGAGACATTTATGGAACTTAAGAGGATCAAAGCATGATGGAAGATATCCAACGAGGCAACAGTGTTTACTGAAATTCAGAACGGTCCGTAGTTGCTTCCAAACATAATAATTTGTATGAAGAAAATAAGCTAAACATACATAAATCATACTAACTGAGATATGCTTCTACAACTTAGCTGATGGTATTGACGGAGCTCATGTAACTGTTGTAGTTAACCCACAGTTTTTTTCTTTCGAGACATGGTTTCTCTGTGTAGCTTTGGCTATCCTGGACACACCTTGGGCTGGCCTCAAGCTCACAGAGATCCACCTGCCTCTGCCTAGGTGCTAGGGTTACAGGCGTGTACCAGTGTGTCCAGCTTTAACCCACTTTTTAATTTCATCAAACTATTTCACCAAACTCTGAAACTCAGTAGCTTTTAAAGGGCGTTAGAGAAAGTGAATGTGCAAATGTGGACTGCATGGCTGCATTGCCAGGTAGGACCGGGAGGCCTTACCGAATGAGAAGCCCTATCTAAAAATTACTAACCCAGGTGATGATCCCTGTAACATCCCACAGCTCCGCCTTGATGCTCTTCTATCCATCCCGTAGAAAACAGTGCATCAAATAAGAATATAAAAATATTTGTCAAATTTGCAGGTGATGATAGATTAGATATCAAGATATGATTTAAAAATTATGATAGCCTGTAAAGAATAGAATAATAAGAAAAGTAAGTAAAACGTAATGAAGCTAAGCTTACAATTCAACATTTATACTTGGAAAAAACCCTGGAACCAATGTATAGGAATTCAAGTCTGACTTGTCAGACAGAAAATAACCTGGGCTACAAGTTCACCATACAGACATCAGTGTGTGGCTGAGCCATTGTGTGGCTTCTCTGCTGATAAAATTCACTTCCCACAGCAAATTCCTGCAAATTTATGCCAGTATAAACAGCATGAACAGAGAGGCTTAGCCAGCTCTCAGGAGGTGAGAACGTGGCTGCTGTTATCGGATAGACAGCATCTTAATGTCGTATCAATGTTTCTATAGTAGGTTCTCAACCTCCCTAATGCTGTATCCTTTCAGTTCCTCAACCATGAAATTATTTTTGTTTCTACTTCATAACTCTAATTTTGCTACTGTTAAGAACTGTAATATGGGCATGGTCGCACATGCCTGTAATCCCAGCACTTGGGGAGGCAGAGGCAGGCAGATCACTGTGAGTTTGAGGCCAGTCTGGTCTCCAGAGCAAGTCCAAGACGGCAAAAGCTACACAGAAAAGTCCTGTCTTAAAAAATCAGAATTGTAATGTAAATCCCTGTGTTTTTCTGATGGTCTAGGCAACCCCTGTGGAAGAGTTGTCTGACTCCAAAAGGGTCACGAGTCACAGGACCATTGTTCTATAGGGCCAGCGAAGGTGGTTAGTGTGAACAGAAACTCACTAATATGACACGAGAAACCCAGGGAGGAAGAGTTAGGAAGATCAACTCTTCTGGAAGACACTCAAAAGAGATGTCATCACGAAAAAAAAAAAAATCATTACTGTGTTGTATGGTCAGAATCAGACTAGAGTAGATGCATATTTCAGCTACATACTATGCACCTTTTGATTTTGGGCCACTTCCTGCATACTATTTAGCGTAGAAGGATGTACTTGAATCTGCACTAGAGGCTTGCAAAGCATGTACGTTTAACAGTCTTTCAGTGAGCATCTATTTTGTGTCCAGCACTGTTTTATGTACTAAGGACAGAGCTTGATGATGGCTGTAATGTAAGGGGCATGATCGAGAGTAATCCGTGACAGAGAGATGGTGTTTCCTTTTGTGTCTGGGAACTGGGGACTTGTCTCCAGGCTGAAGAAGTTCTTCAGGCTGAACCTAAATTCACCTCTTTTTAACTTGAGGATGCTGCTGGCTCTTGTGAGATCTCCCTAACAGCACTTATTTGGAAAGACAGGTGAAGAAACAGTCCTACCGCCACTAAGCATGCATTACCAGTCAGTGTAAGGGGAAGAGGCAAACAGTCGGCTTCTGAAGGAATATACTCAGAGCTTCACCACTTCCATTCCTCCTCATGAATGAATGGGGGTGGGTATTGTCTTTACTTCTGCTTGAAGTCAAAACAGCAGCATTTAACAGAAGCAATTTTGGGGCATTTAAGAATGGTGGGATGTCATAGCATTCCATGGCAGAGTTGGTAGGACTATTTTGATGATCAGTGAAGGACTAGAATAGAAGAAAACTCTGAAGTGTGGTCTTTGGGCCTAGCAATAAGATTTACTGTACTCCTAATGACATTCTGCTATACCCATAGATCAGCGCCTTGCTCTACCATCATTAGAGAAGCTTCCTCCTGCAACAGACGGGAACAAATCCAGAGATCCACAACCAGACACTCTGCAGAATGAGAGACCTTGGAACACTCAGCCATAAAAGAAATGTCTCTATCAAATTCATCCCTGTAGGACTCAGGTCAACCTTTAGAAGAGGGGGCAGAAAGAGTGTAAGAGTCAGAGGGAATGGAGGAAACCAAGAAACAAGGCCTTCTAAACACAACAGGCCTGGCACATGTATAATAAACTCACAGGCACCGAAGTAGCATGCCCAAGGCCTGCATGGCTGTGCACTACGTGGGTCCTAGAGCTGAAAGGAGAAGAGGACATGTGCCCAACCCTAACCTACAAGCTATCTCCTAGTGAAAACCACTTGGAAATAAAAATTTAGTTTCCTCCAAGGGAGTCTCACTGGGGAAACAAATTACTCTTTTTTTTTAATTATTAATTACACTTTATTCATTTTGTATCCCCCCATAAGAACAAATTACTCTTAAGGGTGGGTTGCTTACCCAGCAGTAGATGCCAGGAGAAAACAAACTAGCAAACTCAGTGCATCTTTGGAGGTTAATTGTCTTATAATATCATATGAGGGTCTTTTCTTTCTTTTTTCTTTTTATTATTTTTTTCCCCTGCAGATTCTTTGTGTAAATATTATGGCTTCAAGTTTCATGTTTTTATGGGATTCTTGAGTGAGCAAACAAGTGGGTCTCTGAGTCTATATCTGTTTCTTGTGCTATTTGGAGCTCCCCCCCCCTTTTGTCTGTTTGTTTTGTCCTATTCCAAAGTGTTTTTTAAAAAATCATATTGTATTATACTACCTTTAGAAGTCTGTTTGTTTTCTGATGACAGGCAGAGAGGCAGTAGATCCAGATAGGAAGGGAAGTGGGGAGGACCTGGGGGGACTAGATAGAGGGATAACTGTGATCAGAATACAGTATATAAAAGAGAAATCTATAATAAAAGAAAGCAAACAAATAAGCAGACAAACTAATAGGCTTTTCTTCACTGACAAAATGAGCCAGTTCACATCAGATTTAAGCATACAGGCAGTTTTATTGGGTGCAGCTTTTGGGCATATTCCCTGGTCCCAGGGAATGAGGCCAGAGAAGTCACCATGGGGAGAGAGACAGAGAGGAGGAAGAAGAGAAAGAGAGAAAGAGAGTGTGTATAGCTGAGAGAGAGTAAAGGAAGCAAACTGCGTGGATTATATAAGGAAGCCCAGCCCCTGGGCTGGAATGATGCCCTCTCACAGGTAGGGACTGAGGGATGCTGGAAGAACCTGGAGGCCAGGTCCACTTTGGTATGTTAAACATGCATCTCAGCCACCTGTCGGGAGGTCTGAAACCTGCACAAACAAACAAGACAACCCAAAGATTTACCATACATTCACATCTCCTTATTCCCCCAATCGAATAAAATTTAGTATTCAACTTAACGAGTAGTGAAATTATTTCTAAAATTAGGCCTTGGAGAGTGCAGAGCAGAGCTTAGGGCAGGGCCTGTACTACAGTGGTATGGCCACAAGGAAGAAGTGGGGATTTCACCCCATTCAGAGTCATTTTAGTCTTCTGGGTATGCAAGGGATCCCCTGTTGTTAGCCTGGCTGTACTTGCAGCCCTTCAGAAAGAAGACAGGGCGGAGGAGCTGGGGCAAGCTTTGAGATGCTCTACCTGGGGAAGGCGAGAGGAAAAAGGTGAAAATTTGAGGGTGCTGTTCCCCATAAACCCACCCTTCACTTTCACAGATTCCACAGTCAGAGGTAGCTGGTGAACAGGAATGAAAAGCTGAAAGCCTTTTGTCGTCAGGCCCACAGTAGAGCCTCCTGAGAGGCAGGACTGGGGAGGTCCTATGTGTAAGACCGAGTGGGTAGAGGCTCTGTAAGGACTGTCTGTACTTTCTACCCAATTTTCTTTGAACCTAAAGCTTCTCTTAAAAATAAACTTCATTAAGATGATAACTTATCTGACAGGGAGGATCTCTATCTCTTAGAGTCACCTAGAGTTGATATGATTTTAATTGTTAATTAAAGCAGCTCAAGCCATTTCTAAGGAGAGAAGAGGCCTAGCTCCTCTCTTCTGAAGAATGATAAAGATTTTACTAAATACAGATAAGAGAAGTTGCTTTTGGCCACCTCTCCTGTGGTGTGTCTCTGGATAAGATATTGACTGCTAAGGAATTCTACAGAGCTAGCAAGAAAAATAAAAGAAGTAAACATTGAGGATACTGGAGATCCAGGAAATGTTTGCACATACACCTGTTAGAACTCGGTGTGTGTTTGTTCAGATGGAGGAATGAATTAATGGACTGAAAAGAAGATGGCTCTGGATTCTTAAACTAATACATACTAGTGCAAAAAAATTCTTCACTTGGTGAGAATAGAAAAAAACCTGTAACTTTACTAGTCAAATAAAATAGGGCAAGCAGAAAAAGTCTGTTTCTTGGTGTAGTTCTTCTCTGGAGTGTGGTGGGCATGTTGGCCTTCCCAGGAGGTTAAGAAGTGCCTGCAGGGAAGAGTGAGGTCTTTTTTTCCTTTTTAAAAAATATATTTTAATTTTAATTTTTACAATTTACTCACTTTATATCCCAGCTATAGTCCCCTTCCTCATCTCCTCCCAGTCCCACCTTCCCTCCCTCTTTTCCCTATCACCCTTTCCTAGTCCACTGATGGAGGAAATCCTGTTCCTCTACTAAGTGTAATTAATAAAAGTTAAAAAAAGCATATCACCTGTTCTCCACCCTACCAACTGAGACCAATGACCTAGCACAGATAACTGCCCTATTTTCTTTATGCTACTTGTAGCTCTAGTAAAAATGAATGTTGTGGTAAAAGATAAGAACATGTGATCTGTGGTGTTTTGAAGAGTGATGTCTTTTAAAGAGGTAACAAACAGGGGACTGTCATGGAGCATGGGATAGCCTGTGCTTTGGATCTTTGAGAAAGAAGTTTTGAAAACGAACAGGGTCAAACTTTAGATGCCAAATTGAAGTTGCTATCAGGCTATGAAGACACAAACTATGGGGTCTAATAAGAATTCTTGAAGAGACATGTTCCTTAAAAGAACGGATGTTTGTCTTGGTAGTATAAGTGGCAGGGCTTTCATGTTTACGTCCCACAAAGCAAAGATAGCTCCATTAATTGGTTACAAAAGCAAATAAACAAATGAAAGAAAGCACAAGAAGTAATGTGGAAAATAAGAAAGAGTGCTTGGAAGAGAGGCTAGTCACAGAGTGAGAAGAAGAAATGTTTCTCTTCCTAGGGAACCACAGAGGCTCCAGGAAGAGCAAGTGGCCTTTCAGTGAAGTCTGTATAGAAGGAGCACCCAACAATACAGACATGAACACTGAGCAAGGGTAACAGCAGTTGCCAAGGTCCTGAGTGAAAAAGCTGTGGTCCAGACTAGAAACATAAAAACTGCCAGGATGGCGAAAGGAGAGAAAAAGTGGCAGGGGATGGAGTCATGGAGCAGTTTATGGGAGTCCTTGCAGGCATGAGATGGAGGCTGGATTTTAACTTCTATGTGAAGTTAAGTCTTAAGGGTTCCATAAGAAGATGGATGTTGTACAGAAAAGATGACTTTGAATACTGTATATAGAATGGGAATAATGAAGGCAGGAGTGGAAGTAGGAAAACAGATAAGAACCAAGCATCTCTCTTGCTGATGTGCTACAATATCAGTTATTGCTTATCATTATTTATGGTAAACACAGAGAAACAATGAAAAGCAAGATATCTCTGATGGTGAGTTCTTGGCAAGTTGCTCTCTTTCCTCCTCACTTGTAAGGTAAATGCACTTGTAAGATATCTCTCCTGTAAGATATTAGCAGCTGCCATAGACTGGGTGCTTGTGAGCTGCCATGTGCTGTGCCAGGCATGCAAATGACTCTTACCTTATTTAATCCTCACAAAAATATGCCTAGTAATGCTGTCGAAGAGGTGGCAGCTGTTAATAGCCAAATACAAGACTTGACAAGCTATCAATTTAGTCAAGCAAATGATTAGCAGTGCAGTGATTTAAAACCAATTCCATATTTGACTAAATTCCATCTTTAAAAAAGGACTTTATTTACAGTACTAGCTTTGGAGAAAAGACTTTAATATCAAAGTGAACACATGAAATACTCTCTAGACACAGAGATATTTTGAAATTAGAGTTATTGTCATGGATATATCCCATCTAATTACTAAATCATTTTCTAAAATGCCTTTCATTTGTCATGCGTTTTAATATTCTAAAATTTTATGTAACATAGAAAATCCATATTGAAACACAGGATTTATGAACAGTCTCACTCTAATGAACAAACAGGGCTTCGCAAAGCTGTGGAAACATGGGATGAAGGGTGACCATGGATTCAAAATTGGATTTTTTGTCAGTGGAAGAGATTTTTTTGGTCTGTCTCTATGAATTCAATTTTACAGTTTTTGCTTGATGAAATGATCAAAGTCTCATGCTTCTAAGCTACATTCCTTTGAAATGTAAAATTAATGGTTCAAACCTTAAAGGAGAAGTAAGTGTGATTTTCAGGTTTTGGAATATGACTAGTAGTTGTGAATACTTGGAAAAAGAAAGTATTCTTCAAAATTGAGTGTCTAGATTTGGAGAGTAATCAGATATCTTTTCTGTATAGGTGGAGGTTTTCCCCAGTGTTTCTCCTTTTGGTACAGTGCTGTGTGGTTCTGTGAACAATAGAAGGGTTGTTAGCATGACGTGATAATGCAAACTTCTAAATATATTTTGCCACAATCATCAATTATATATAATGACTAACTTTAAATTTTATGAACACTTAAGTGTCATTTTAAATAAAGAAAAAAAAAAACCCAGAGAAAACTCGTTACACAGAAAATAGCTTTGAAAGTCACAGCACTGCTTAAAAAATAAAAGAAACAGTACCATGTATGAGCAGTATAAAAGTGAAGATGTGCAGTGAGCTCGCAAACTATGGCATACGCAAGAACGTCAGGCAGACGTGGGTTTGCAGAGAGCCAGATGATATTTGATATCTAATTTTTATAGTTATTTTTTACAAAATTGTGCTTGTTTCTCAGTTTATCTCTTAACCCAGCTCTCACACAAATAATTGAGGCTCTTTTATATTTGTTTAATAATAAGCTTCACAGAACAAGAACTGAGCAGTTATTACTCTATTCTTAACCCTCTAAGCTAATCTGGTTTCCTGTCAGCATACATCCCAGAGATACTTAAGCCCATCCCCCCCCTTTTTTTTAAGCTTTCCTGCTCCAGCTCCTGCCCTGATTCCTGTTGGACTCCTCCCAGGGTTCCTGGATATCTCCCTGGCTGAACCCCCTGCTTTCATCTCTAACTCCTCTCCCCCTTGCTGGCAGGAAGTCCAGCCTTACTCTCTCCCCTGCTCAGCGACTGGCTCTAGGCTGCTTTATTGCCATATCATGGGACAGTTGGGGAGCAGAGCTTATACAATGTCGAGACAGGAGATTCTCAGAACAAGGCTTGTAACTAGGGGATACAAATCAGCTTTTGGTTTATACAATAACCTTATGACTACATCATTATAATATTGGGCATTTTACAAGAACTTAAAATATTCTGACATAGATAATATTATCCACTTCCTTTATTCATTAACTTTGGGGTAAAGTCTCATGTGGCCCTGGCTGGCCTTGAAATCACTATGTCTGGCAGATAACCATGAACTCAAGTGCTGGAGTCTCAGGATGTGTCCCCCTGCTCACCTGTGGGCGTATGAAAACTTGAGGGTATTTTACTGTGAACTTAGGTCACTGTACTGTACTATTTTCAGTGCTGGAAAAACCATAAAATTTAGGTGGTTTGTAAAATAAAAGGTGTAGAAAGATGTAGGACTATTACATTAAAGTTAAGGGGGTTTTCTTGCTTGGTTAAAATATTCTTTGTCATTTACTGTTATCTTTCTTCCTTGTTTGTTGGCTTCTTTCTCCAAGCCATGATCTGTGAAACTGTGGACTTGACCTATTTTTCTTACTTTTTGCTTATGATTATGTGGTACTCTGAACTGGAAGGAGTTGATAGAGTCTTTCCTGATAGTTTTGTTTTGTTTTGTTTTGTTTTCCATGTATGGCAGAAACTCTCTCTTCAAAAAAATACTTCTTTTACTTTAAAATGAATTAAAATTTGAACAAACCTCCAAACACTTGGGACATCCTTATGAAAAAAACTGCTTGCAAGATAGATTAGAATTCAGATAGTTGCCAGGCAATGACATTTGCTACTATGATAGCATTTCTATCGAAATAAATTAAGGAAGTAAGCAAACACGATCAATGCTGGGAAGTAGAGCAAGCGTGTTATTCACAGGAAGTCCAAATGCCATTTCATCATGAACTAATGCCATGTGTTTTCTGCGAGCCAGTTCATTCCTAGGCAGAGAGTTGAAATGATAAGTGCAATTTTAGCACTGTTGCCAAGTATTACTTGCCTAAGATATCAGACTTGAGTTTGATAGCACACTTTTTCATCAGCCTTCAACTCAACTCTAAAGATGGAATATAAGAAAACAATAATAAAAACTCCCAAAAGGAAGGTATAACAATTACTCATATTTTTAATGCATGTTAGAACAAAACATAACCTTATCATCCTCTTCCTCGGAGTTCTTAATTATTGACTGATCTTTTTCTCTAAAGTTTTTTTATGTCAGTATTTGAGGTTCTTTTTTAAAATACGATGATAAGTAGTAGATTTTCTAATGATTCCACAGTCATGTGTTGTCTGTCACTCAGAAAAGACTACCGTGGAGTATTCCATATAACCGTATAAGCTTAGAGGATCTCCCTTTGGCTCACTAATTGAAAGCCAAACCACGGAACGGGCTTACCTCCTCTTGTATCATGGACAGTTCCTTGGCTCCTCTACCTAGGTAGGTTGACCCACTGGAAGTCGGTTTAAGTTGCATTATTTGTTATTAAAGGTAGAAACTACATAGGAAAGAACATAATTTAAAAGTTTAGGCTCATATTGCTTTGTAATCCTTCCCTCTGTATCCCTTTCCCTTTGTCCCTTTTCCCCCTCCCTTCCTTCTTTGCTTGCTTTCTTCCTTCCTTCCCTCCTTCCTTTCTTTCTTCCTTCCTTGCTTTCTTCTCTTCTGCTTTCTTTCCTTCCTTCCTTCCTTCCTTCCTTCCTTCCTTCCTTCCTTCCTTCCTTCCTTCCTTCCTCCCTCCCTCCCTCCCTCCCTCCCTCCCTCCCTCCCTCC
>NW_026590663.1:6895610-6903830 GCF_907164565.1 Psammomys obesus | reverse complement strand
CTTCCTTCCTTCCTTCCTTCCTTCCTTCCTTCCTTCCTCTTTCTTTCGTTTGCTTTCTGGCTTTCTCAGACAAGGCCTTGATACATAGCCCAGGCTTCCCCAAAACTTGAGATTTCTGTCCCTCACTCTCTGAGTGCTGAGGTTGCGAATATGTACTACCAGATGTAACTCAAATTTTATTTCTTTAAAATTTCCTACTTCTGCAGCTTTTGGACTAGTATCCCTTCAAGAAGTTCTCTGTGTGGGCACACACACACACTGGTAGAGTGGAAGCCAAGACTTGACTCCTGCTTCTCTTTATCTGTCTCAGGCTCTCTCTTTGAATAATAACTGCTGCATTTGCAGAACCTGCAAATGTGAGTGTAAGTAGCTTTCTCCTTCAGCAGCATTTTGAAAAATGTGGAGATGTTATTCCTTGTAAACATTAAGACCTGAAGTCAAAAGACTAGAAAGTGTTGACAGTTGTACATCATACAATCGCTCATCTCTGTTTCAGTAATGTGCTCTTCAGCAAGGCACACATTCCCCTAGGAAGCTCAGTCGAATCATCCTTTCTTCCACTTAGAAAGAGAGCTTTAATTTCCTTCCTGTGTCTATTCTGAATGGTAATTGTACATTAAAATTCTTGTTTGCTGATTTATGATGATGATTAGGGCAACAGAGGAATAATACAAATTTGGCTACTCTCACATAAAATAAAATGAAACGTTGTCTGAATAATTACAAGGGTCGGTAATGAGGATTCTCTCCCCTCTGCCACTTTCCTAGGAGGGAATCAGCAAGACAGCACATTTGTATCAACAGACAAATGAACCGACACTTTTAAAACTGGCCAAGAAAATGTTCCCATTCATAGTTCCTTCAGAAAAAAAATATGAATTCTGTGTGTCCATAAATGTTACCATGCTTCATCACCAGGGTCTTGCGTGGATGTGTCCCTCTTGCTATGTATTGCCTGATAGCCTGCCTCAAGGGAAGTGAAACACACACGAGAAGAGACAAAGCATCAGAAGTGGTACTTAGTGAGGGGCCGCCTGTGGTTCGGGGAAGATGTTTGCTTTTATGTTGTTTCAAGAGGAGGAGGCAGAAATCTGTGATGTAAGAACCGCAGGGAGGTAGGAATGGCACGATTCATCGAAGCCTGGCTCCGTCCTTGACTCCTCTCTGCAGCGCTGGTGCTGGTATATGCCTTACTCCATGCTCACAGGAAGTAGAGCAGTTTCTCAAGGTTCTCTTCTGGTGTGGCAATGGTCATTCCATGCCCCACATTGCTCTTCAAATATGGGGTCAATTTTTTTTATTTCCATCTTTGTCTTAGATTCCGTAAGGTTGTAATCCTTACAGAAAGAACCTCTTTTTAGTTGCACCTGACTGAATTGGGATCTGCTCTGTGGAAACAGATTTTTACCAGCTTTTACTTCTGCTTCCTTTAATGAAAATTCTTCAAATGCAGTTCATTTTAGAGAAAGGACAAATGAGAAAGGAGCCATTGTTTGCAGAGAGCTTACTACAGTGGTGTAGACATGACTACCTGCTCACTGTTTGTTTATAGAGGATCTGATTTAATACTCACAAAATGGAGGTATTTGGGCACCAAAGCCCAGGCAGACTGGGTAGCTTATTTCTGGTAACCTGATTAGCATCTGATAGAGAACTCAAATCCCAAAGTTTGAGGGCTTCAGACTTTATCAGTAAGGCATACCTTATGTGGAAACTCGTGTTATAGTGGACAGGATTATACAGTTCCTAAGGTAGTGATTCTCTGTGGTTTTGATGCTTGTCTACGCTGGCCAGAGTCAATTTTTTCATACCTTGTAAAATGGCAATGACATGACAGATCAATGTGTATAATTAGGAAAAAGGAAAATGTTAGAAATCTATTTATGCCTTAGTAACTAAAAATGGACTGGTCTCCTGCCAAATTGACATACCTTTTTTGGAGGCAGAGACTCCAAGACACTCCTTGCATGGTACTTATGTCAAAAACTCTGCTTAAATGTCCAGTCACCTCCTGAAGTACGTAGCTCAGCTCCCAGAAGAGTACGCCTCACTTTCTAAGATGGTATGGGCTGATGTAGAATAACGGAGACAGGCTTTTTCCCCCCTAATAAAGTACCAAGATGTAATCTAGCTGTTTCATCAATTTTCTGTAGTTTAAAAGCTGAAGAGCTTCCAAGGAATACCATTTATATCTTTAAGACATCTTCATGAACATCCAACGCATTTTATGTATAGCTCCATCACTCCATGTTTGGCGAAGACCATGTCAGCGCTGTACAGAAGACGCTGAGGTAGTTTTCGGTCCGTATCTCTGCCCTCTCATCACTGTTTGGTCATAACAACAACAACAATCCGTCCTTCATCTCACCGTACTCTTGTGTCAACGGGAGGATCACTTTTGTCTACAGCTTAACAGATCCAAGTCTACACAGACTGCCCAGACAGAAGCGTGCTTTGTCTTGTAACAGAAGGCCCACGCATAGGAGGCACAGGGGGAGGGCAGCGGCTCTGGGATGCTCTCCAGTTGCCGTGTCTGTTCCAGGTGTGTCCTCTTTAATTGGCCGCTCTTACTCTTAAGGTTGCCTTGCACGTTTTTCAGATAGGTGAGAGAGAGCAGTGTTAAACAGAAAGGAACTGTGCTGCTCTCAGGAAAGCCACAGTGTTGGGAAATCCTCATAGGCTGTTGCAGATGTAGTATTAGTAAGACTTGTCAGAAAAGGGACTCTTAGCAGCCTGCCAGAATGACTCAGGGGAACTCTTTGCTGCCCCGCCCCCAGTGCAGAGTTCTGTTACAGGAAAGAGGAGTGGGTGCTGGGGAAACAGTTAACTTTATTTACCCTGATCCCAAACCCAACACTGGACTGTTTACTCTTGGTGTTGAGCTAGCATGAAAAGTCCTGAAGAGAAGGAAGGAGGCCTCTTCCATGCTGCCAGTGGCCTATATATATTTTTTCTTTTTTTTTAAATTAAAAATCATCCAGAGCACAGTTTAACCCTATTCACTCCTCCTGGTTTCCCCATCTCCTTTCCCCCTAGATCCACTCCCCCTCTGTTTCCTCCTCAGAGAAGAGCAGGCCTTCAAGGTACAACAACCAAACAGGACAAAGCAAGATACAGTAAGACAAAGCAAATTGTCTTTTCCTTGCTCTTCTTTTCCTTACTGTTGTGATGTCTTTGTTCCTTCTGACTTTCACAACCTGTTTTGTCATCATTGTTATTGTTTTTATTTGTTACTTATCACCAGGTAGTTCTGTTTAATAACTCCATTGACACTTTAGACAAAGTTAGGCTACCCCTTTTATACCTGTGTCCAGCAACAGACTTTGCTTTTATTTTTTTCATTTTTGGGTATGGTTATTACCATTAAGCTTAATGGTATGTGTTTGTGTGTGTGTGTGCGTGTGTGCGTGTGTGTGCGTGTGTGTGTGTGTGTGTGTGTGTGTGTGTGTGTGTGTGTGTGTTTGCATGCACACATATATCTACCTAAAGGCTTGCTCTCTTCTGCAGTCAGGAGACAATGAGATCAGAGGCCACGTTGATCTTCCATATGGATGTCCATTTCTGCTTATTGTTCAATACAGGGTTTGGACACAGGATCTCCTCAGTAGATATTTGTTGTAATGGTGCAAATATAAAATGTTCTCCATATGCTCTTCTGTTTAAATACTTGTTCCACAGTTGGTGGCACTGTTTGAGAAGTTCATAGGACTTTTAGGAGGTGATGTCTGCTGGGAGGAAGTATGTCATTGGGCTATGTCTGTGGGAGAAGTATGTCACTGGGTAAAGTCTGGTGGAGGAATTACATCATTAGTTGAAGTCTGCCAGAAGAAATATGTCACTGGGGATCTGCACTGAGGTTTGTAACCTGACCCCACTTCCATTTCTCTCTCTGCTTCTGGGTTGTTGATGAAATAAATGGTATGGGCTCTGTTCCTGCCATCAAGCCTTACCTATGATAGGCCATAGCCCCTCTGTTACTGTAAGCCAAAATCAGCCTGTTCTCCCTCAAGTTTCTTTGGTCACAGCAAGAGGAAAGAAATCAAGACATTTGTTAAATGAGTTAGTAATGAATGAATATATTTTATTGGTTTTTCTCTCATCTGCTCACTTTCCTTTCGATAATCTTCTTTTGTTGTCTTCATTTTCACATGAAGCATTATTTAAGTACCGCCATTCATATTCACCCACTCCTTTTGTGTTCACTTTCTCTGTCCCTGCCTCTTTTTCTGTATTCTTCATCGCTGTTTCAAGCAGGTATTATCTTTGTTCACACAGAATGTGAACAGTTTTGCCCCGGCTCTCTCCCTCGGGTTTCACCATCATGGGTCTTGGGTCTTACTGACAGCAGCTTTTTAACTGGAATGCCTTTCCATCACCCCACACGCAACAAATGGCACTCATTGGATCCCCATCTCAATTTTCTCATCATTGAGAATAATGACACCTTCCAGTTACTTACACTTTAAAACTTGCTGTTATTTGTGGCATCGTGTATTTCTATCATTAGGTGCTGTTTCTTTAACTTAGCAAATAGCTCGGGCTTGTTCTCCGTTCTGGCTGCTGTCATTCTGGCACACAGTGTGTGGGCTGCAGGTGCTGGTGCCTATGAGATGGCAAGATCAGAGGACATCAATCAACTAACCAAGGGTCTCCACCCAGCGTGGGGCAGAGGCTTTGCTGGTTCACCCTGCTGGAAAACTCACTACAACACCATATTCTGTTGCTTACAACTTGGGAAACAACTAGTTGAAACAACGTGGGATTGCTCTGCTGTGAAATATGAGTGTTTGGCTATTTAAAATTAGTGATGCATTTTCCCACTTATAATTCCATTTATGGAAGGTTTCCTCAAGAGCTGAATCATTAAGACTGGAAAGCATATGCTAGTGGTTGTCTAGGTCTGGTGTTTGGAGGGAAAGTGAAGAATGAATGAACACAAGTACTGGGTTTGGAGAGGTAAAATGTCTAAAATGAACTTAATGAAAGCTGCCCTGTGCCAAGTACACTGAAAACTGTTGTGGTCAGACACCATAATATAGAAGTATAAATTCTGTATTATACAAATAAAGTCATCAATAAGACATTGGTGATGCTGAGGAGGAAGCAGGATTGAGCACAGAATAAGGTCAAAATGGCAATTCTGGGCTGGGGATGTAGGCTGTAGCTCAGTTGTAGAGGGCTTGCCAAGCATGTATGTAGCCTTGGGTTTCCCCTCAGTATCACATGGATCAGGAGTTCAAGACCATCCTCAGCTATGAGATCAGTTCTCGGCCACTCTGAGGGAGAGTTCCTCTGGGTTCCCTTCAGCCTTGTGTGCTGTGTGGGTAGTTAACTTGGTGTGTTTGCTCACTCACCTGATCAGGTTGGCAATGCTGGGTCAGCAAACTGCATTTTTTCTTTGCCAGCTGTGTGTTTTCATGGGTTCTATTGATAGCTTTGTCCTTGTCAGTGACTGAAGCAAGCCCCCTCAGCATGGTTCTAACCATGATGTGGTATCTGATGGAGGCTCCTAGACATAGATAGCTTCATCCATCCAAGTTGAAGCTCTCAAGGTTGGTGTCTTGGTGCCTGGACTTTTTTTGCCCAGTTTCATCATGGCAGAGAGCATGACAGCAGACAACTTACTGGAGAAGTAGCTGAGAGCTACAGTGATACATTTTTTATGATGGTAATCATACTATTGGTAATCACAATGTTGATGACAAGATCACGTAATTCTATTAAAAAGTGCAGAAGTACAGTTTCAGCATTAGTGGGGTTTGTAAAGATGGATTAGATGTTCCTACTCAATCAATTCCATAATACAGAAATTAGAAGAAACTTATTGAAATTAATAGGTATGAAATTTAGAAAACTTGGCACAATAGCTTCTCAGATTATCTCATTAATCAAGATGTACTTTTTTTTTTTTTGCAGAAAAATGGTGAGTCATGAATGTCTTGGTTCAATAAATGACTAGAAGTGTTTATGATGCCAGATTGACCTGCTAAAAAGTGGAAAAAAATTCAATAAACTTCTTATTTAGCAATTTGTTGGAAAGTGGTAGGCAGAGTTCATATTTGAAAAAAAAACTGTACAAACAAAGTTACATTTTATCATGGAGCCTTTATAAGCATTATGTGAATGGGTAACATTTTCATCATTTTAGGTATATGTCTATATTGTATTGGGATCATTTTTCACATTTTCTCTTATCCTATAGGGAAGTCACATTTCTTCACTATCTTTCCTGTTTAGATTGAGAGAAACCAATGGTTTATAACAGTTCGTTTTCAGTTTGCTGTATTTGTCATGCTGAAATTCATCACTGTCACCAGCATGTTCTTTGGGATAGGTTTTTGAGTAAATAGAAATAGAGACAAGGTAACATAGCTGGTGTTAAAAACATGGTCACGTCACTTGTAATTTTCCTGACTTTCTACCTCTCCCTTGCTTTGTCATCTAAGCAGTCCTCTAGGATATCTATCTGTCTGTCTATCTATCCCTAAGATATAAATAAATAAGTAAATAAATATATACACCTAAGGTATCTATATATGAGATTCTATCTCTAGCCATATTTAAATCATCTATAGAGACATTTGTGTCTATATACCATGCAGGTGTTTTATAAGGGGTTTATGAAGTATTTGTTTCCTTTTAAATTCCCATTGATCTTTTTAATATAGCTAGTGTTATAACATAGGAATTAGGGCCATATGCTTAGGATTCTGCCACATTGTGACCCCCTGGGAGTGCCGATGCCTTGGAAAGAACAGAAAGATGGAGGAGTTATTCCTCTCTTTAATTTATTATGTCTATAGCTTTTCTCCCCTGGACATGTTCATATTTTCCAATAAGGTAAAATAAATATTGTTTGAGACTTCATCCATCATAATAACGGAAAGCTACTGTCATGAGGAGAAGGTTGGGGTGTGAGAAGTAGGGCAATTAAGGTATCTGTGCTTAGTCATATGGTAAAACAGCAAGTGAAAGGCAGAAAAGGGATACCAAGAAGATTCATTGTTTCACCCTTTCTTTCTAACCTTACCATCATGAATGTCTCAGAACAGATAGATATAGCTCAGGAGAGACAATTTAACTAAAATAATTTCAATTGATTGTTATTATTCCACATTAAAACTGATAACTTTTTTCCCTTTCATCTAGTTGGGTTGGTATTTTTATGTATATCCAAGCAGTATTATTTACCTTGATATATGTCACTTTAGTGAGAAGATATTCATCTCTGCCAAAAATATAAATATAATAGCAGCTGATATGAAGCTTGCATTCTTTTTATAGAGACTTTCTCTTCTACTCTGATTTCTACAAAAGTTAAAAAATTCAACACTGGGCTGGGAAGAAACTTCAGTAAGTAAAGTGTTTGATAAGAACCTGATGTCACTCTCCAAAATCCGCATAAAAATGCCAGGTGCGGTGGTATACCTTTGTAATTTTAGCACTGGGAAGGCAGAAACAGACCTCATGTAATACAGGAGGTCTCAGTATTATAAAATAACTATAGGACTAAGGAATTCTGGGAATGGGATAGTCTTCCCCAGAGAAGAGCACATGGATTGCTTAACTAATACGAATAGTCTACCCTGAAAAGATATATACAAATAAGATTACACAGACGGAACAGCTTATATTTAGAAGCACACACACACAAATATAAAACAATTGATAAAAAAGAGTGGCCATGATTTGAAAGAGAAAGAGGAGGGATGTGGGGGAGGGTTTGGAGAGAGGAAAGGGAAGAGAGAAATGATCTAATTATACTATAATCCCAACAAAGGGGGAAAAAAGACCTTCAAAATTGTCCTTTGGCCTCTATATGCATGCATGTATTCTAGCGAGCACATAAACATGCAGAAACATACAATACACATGCCTACCACGTACCCCCATGCACAGGCACGGATACAATTCAAGAGTAAAAATGGCTCACAGCCAACTTGATGTTTTAATGCGGTAGAACTGTGAGAACAATTGTGAGCAGTGAAAATTCATATCAAGCACGTTGTTCAGTGGCCTGTACCTTAAGGTTTAAAGCCAGGAGGTGAACAGAGAAAAGAGTTCATAGCTGTAGGGGACTACCTGCAGAGGGTCCAGCCTGACCTTTGCTATATACACCCGCACCTTAATTTCCTAAATATTCCAGTCATCCAGACTCATGATCACCAGGTAGTGTGTGTGTGTGTGTGTGTGTGTGTGTGTGTGTGTGTGTGTGTGTGT
>NW_026590663.1:6875598-6895600 GCF_907164565.1 Psammomys obesus | reverse complement strand
TGTGTGTGTGTGTGTGTGTGTGTGTGTGTGTGTGTGTGTGTGTGTGTCCATCCTCCTCTCCCATGTTAGGTAGAAAGGAAATACACAGTTTTCTGGCTTCTAGCTGACTGACTTTCATTTATGAGGCCTGCAAAACTGTGAAGCCAGTGCCCTAAGTGGCAGAGAGAGAGCATGTTAACTGGCTCAAAACTGTCCCACTTAAAGACAAGTGACAAAATAAATTTAACGGCCTGTAAGTAATTTACCAGTTAAGAATGTGAATTCAAATATTGGGTGTGATAGTTTGAAAGGGGAGAATCAGTTTTCTCCAGGGATCCCTTGGATCAGTTTATCCAATCCAAAGTGGCTATCACTAAACATACATGTACACATGAGCAATACTAAATGGACACTGTAGGTTGTATATATACACGTGTGTATGTAAGTGTGTTATAATAATAATTAAAAAGGAAAAAAGAAAATTTGTGAAGAAATTGGGAGGCACGTGGGAGTAGTTTAGGGAAAAGGGAGGTTTGAAATGATTGCATACACAACTCATGCATGAAATGGTCAAAAAATTCAAAAAATGAATAATAGCATCTCTCAAATACTGAGGCTTTTCTGTTCTGATTATTATACCAGACAATCTGCATTTCTTGGCTTGTTTAACCTGGAAAACCGTACTGTGAGTTAAACACCATTCTACCTGTGTAGATGGAGAGAGCGAAGCACAAGCTATTCAGTTGTTTGCATAAAATACCATGGCAAGTAGGCTGAGAATTTGGTTTTAAAGGTGCTTCTCCAGATGCTAAATGCTAAGAAGACCTCTCTGATGATTTCTTATGTGTTCACCCCAAGTATCCATATGACATTGCTTTGAGGACAGTTCTGAAGAGGATTAGAGCTTAGAGTACTGGCCGCATTAAATTCTTGGTCATGATTGTGTAACAATGGGATGAAAGAAAGTAGCAGTTGGTGTTAGGAAACGATGCAGTTCTCCCTGCTGCCTCTGGGGCCAGTGGGCCCTCTTTACTGCTCTTTCTTTCCAGTATCCCCAGGCACCCTGCCTTTCCATCTTTGACCTTGTCATCATCAATTACCATGCTGTGGGAACCCAGATGTGGCCTTGTCTGATCAGCTTCACTGAATTCTAAGGGAAATGGTCCTTTCCTTTTCTACAGAGGCCTGTAACTCACCAAGAACCTTTTGTACAATCTCGGAGCCTACGAGATGGGCAGAGGACTCTTAACTCCATGGTGAAACAAATTGATTTTAAGTTTTATGGGCACAGAATTCCTTCAGTTATTGCTGCCCCTCACCCTTCTTTGGCCTCCTGTACACAGTAGCTTCTCAAAACAAAAGCAAAGATAAAGGCAAAAATTGAACATTTTAAATTAAATTCTGAAACACTAGTTCCTGGTAGTGTGGTCTGACAAGAATCTTCAGGAATGGAACACCAGAGTGATGTGTGTTAGCAATTTCACATCTACGGTGAGAATTTTATACCGTGAAAATTAGCTAAGAAAGTGTACACACCAGAGAAAGCCTACAACCCCACCTTCTCAGAGCCCGCAGCCAGCACCCTCTTGGTGGTCCTATGCCCTATGCTCCATAAACAACCGTCTGTGTCCTTTGTGGATGAGTTTGTGGCCTCAGAAAGAAAGAAGGTGAAAGTGGGGCCACATCTTCACCTTCACGTCTTCTGGTGCTCTGCAGCTCTGAGTAGAGGAGGCTGGGTTATGTTCCTTGTAATTAACCAGGATCCTGAAAACCGATGAGAGAACTGTGTTTGGAGGCTCGGCGTGGGCACCAGGAGAGTCATGGTCCTTTCCTGCCCTGGCCTCGTGCTCTCTGACCATCCTCGGTTGAATACTGCCTGTCGGCACAGTTCCAGAAACCGTACCAGGCTGCCCTGGGTCGCAGGTGAAAGTGACGCGCGGCACAAGGACAGTCAGTGTTTGCAAATATTAAGTGTGTGGCTGAGGGGCCCAGTGTCGGTGACCTCCCTCACAGCTCATGCTCAGATGTTTCTTGCCCTTTCTTTGCCGCCGGCAGTGTCTGGCCAGTGTTTGGCCTTCTGGGTTTTGCTAGATCTAAACGACAGGAAACGTACATAGCACCCAAGCCATGAACATCACCCGTAATTGTAACAGAAATATTAGGAAGGTCTGGTTTTATAAACCCATTTTTAAGGTAACTACATTATCTTCTCATGAAACTGAGTACATGGAATAGAAGGGAACGACATGTCTTATGGGTTATTAAAGATAGCTTTTTGGAAAAAATAATTTTAAGTTACTCACTTCCAATTATTAGGAAACTCTAGCGATCATATGAGATGGGAAATTAATTAAGGAAGCTAGCAACCATATCATACAAGCTATGGAATGAACTTAGAGAAAAAACATTGCAAGAAGAATAAGCAAACGTTCTCATTATACTACCCACGGCATTAAAATGCTATTTAAGTGGAATTGAAGGACCAAATGACTACAATTATGGAGTATTGAAACATTTTCACATTAAGAAAAAAAATATTATTTTTACTTTTATGGGAGGCAAAATTAGATGAAATTGCCATAGGAGGCAAGCTATCTGCAATTGTGAGAATCTGTGGGTCCTGCGTGGTACTCCCTCCACTTCTCACAAACTTCATTTTTTGTGGTTTCTACCACTGACATACTACCTGAAATACATGATGTCTGTGCCAAACAAGGAGAAAGAACAGTAGAAGAGGCATAGAGAGACATGAGCTTCAATGGTGAATGATCAAGCAGACAGGGCCAGGCCCAGGGGATGGATGCAAGATACACCAGTATCCGAGGGACTTGTTCGGATCCAGCTCTTCTTCTCAGAAAGTGGGTCTCTGCGGCGACTGGGGAGGTCAGTGAGCTGCAGGGTGATGGGTGCTCTGTGTCCTTCAGGGAGCCAGCTTTCTACTTCAGTCTTTTTGATACCTATCCTTTCCTTTCATTTCGTACAGTTGAGCAAAATTGTTGACTTATAAATGGCTGCTATTTGTGTTTCGGACCTCAATTATCTGTTCTAGAAACCTTTTTAAGGGAGGAGGTGGTTAATGCATTTGTGAACTCCAGTGAGAGAGCAGGTGTCATGGCCATATAAAGTTAATCATCAGCATAAAATGCACAGGACAACATTTCATGCCTAAGAGATACAAACAGTACTCAGCAGCTTGGAATATGAAGGTAGTCTTACAATATTTCTTCAGAATTTTTATATTTCAAAATAGTTCTGTATGAGTACATCTGGTGTAAAACTTGCTGAAAAATCTATCTTCAGTAAATGGAAAATTAAAATTTCCCTCAAGTAGGAAACATTAACATTTATTTTTGCATTTAAGAAGTTATCACACGATTCTTAGAACACAAAAGCTTTTGTCTTTTCCTGTAAAGTCCTCATTAGGCATCAGATACATAGAAAAGAGGAAGATCATTATACATGCAAGACATTTAATTAATGTGGTATTAACCCATCACAGTTATATATATAAGCAAGAGAGATGAATCCATAGAAACTGCCGCTGCTATGACTGTGAAAGCTAGCAATTTTTTTTCTCTAAACAAATTTAATCTGGGTTCTTAAACTCCAAGTCGTGTTCTGCTGTGTGTGACGGCAAATGCATCAAGCAAACACTGTGACTTTATTTTCCTAAATTTGTCATCTTTCTTCTTCCTGGACAGCATTATACATTTCACAAAGAAGAGGCCAAAGTCTTCAACTCTGGAGATTTGTGAACCAGGCTGTGTGGGTTGAAGGTGGTCCTGTTTTGTATTCCGTGAATCTGCTGTTGAGTTTCATAGAATCTGGCACGCAAAGGAAATGTCTCTTAGGTGAATAATACACTGACTTCTTTAAAATGCTAGAAATTAAAATAATATCTAGGATAATAATTAAAATTTAGGGACAATAATAATAAGTAATAATGAACTAGATAGTTATCTCAGAGTTCAAGGCCCTTTTAAAAATAATTACTTTCATCTTACTCTGCCTCTTTTTAGTTCTCATCCTTTAATTAAATCCTACATGGTAAGTATCTCTGAATATCATGGCTACTCAAAACATAGCTTTGGAATTAATGAGTAATACATAAATCTTTTTATTCTACTTATAATCAGGCTGAATATGTTGGCTATATCAAATGATTGATTGATAAGTATCCATTAAAAGAAGTTTCTGAACTATGGATTTCTCTTCTAGGGAATTGAATTTTATAACTTTTCAGCTTTAATTGTACCGAACAAAAAAACTAGCCAGCTGTTGTTGAATGGAAGTTTTAATGGATCGACTTTAATAAGTAAAAAGGAAACATGTATAATTAAACATGATAGCACAGAGCTGGTAAGATGGCTCAATTGATAAAAAAAAACTTACAGTGCAAGCATGAGGATCTGGGTGCAGATCCCATCTCCCACATAAAAAGCCAGGCATTGTCCTTAGTTTTGCTTAATCCTCCTTCCCTCCTTCTCTCCCTCCCTCCCTTCTTTTCTCCCTCTTTCACTTCCTTCTTTCTTCCCTCTCTCCTTCCTTCCCTCCTTCCTTCCCTCTCTCCCTCCCTCCCTCCTTTGTCACCCCTTCAATCTGCACTCATTCCCGATTGCACTGTCTACTTCCGAGCACGCCTTTTCTGCTTTCATATCTCTTATGCTAAGCTGACTGCCATTCTTTAGGGCATCCCTACCCAATGGACCTTTTCTATGTTGCTTACATCTATAGGTCCTCCAGGCTGAACACACATATAGAAGTTTTGACATTAGGAGCAGCCTATAAGAGAAAACACAACATTTATCTCTCTGAGCCTGGGTTACCTCAGTCTAGTCTTGTGTAATTTTATTCATTTATCGGCAGATTTCCTAATCTCATTATTTATAGTTGAATATTATTATTTTGTAAGTCAAATTTAAAATATAAATTAAAAAAAGAGAGAGAGTTGAAATGATGTACCTGGTATGGCTGGATAGCATTTTACCTGAAAGCTGAGGGGTGCTAAAGAAAAGCCCTGTTGCAAGGTATAGGCTATCTCTTTATGAGGTTTTGGTCAGGGAGTCTCTGTAGGCCCCAGAAACAGTGCATCTGCTTGCTATTCTTTTTGTTTCCCTATGAGAACTGGGGAATTAGAACCTAGTCATAAGGACAGTACATACCTTGGTTGCAAGGTCTAGAAAAGCCAAGCTGAGGGGTCTTCTATGAGACTGTTTCTCCAACTAAGGACCATGCATGGATATAATCTAAAACCCCTGCTCAGATGTAGCCCATGGTATCTCAGTACCCAAGTGGGTTCCCTAGTAAGGGGGACAAGGATTATTACTGACATGAACTCAATGACTAGCTCATTGAGCTTCCCCTCCCCCCCCTCCAAGGGAGGAGCAGCCTTGCTAGGCCACAGATAAGGACATTGCAGCCAGTCCTGAAGATAACCTGATAAGTTAGGGTCAGATGGAAGGGGAGGAGGACCTCCCCTTTGAAGGGGGCAGGGAGGGTGGGTTTAGGAGGAAGAGAGGGAGTGGGCTACAGCTGGGATACAAGTGAATGCCCTGTGATAGATAGATAGATAGCTAGATAGCTAGATAGATAGATAGATAGATAGATAGATAGATAGATAGATAGATAGATAGATAGATAGATAAATAGAAAAGCCAAGCTGGAGCTGAGCTGGGAGGTTCCTCCCTGACTCAGTCATGGTGCCAGAAGGAGCGCTGCAGGTCTCTGGGAGAGAGCAGGCATCAGTTATCTTTCCCCAGCTGAGAAGCCTGTGCTTTATAGTACTAACTTGCCCTGAATGATTTGTCCACTGTTGCAGTAGCAGCATGACTACGGGTGACTAACTTCTCAGTGGCTGTCTTGAAGACTGCTCCATAAGAGGGAATTCATACCTAGCACTGTAAATCTCGTCAAGCCCCATTGATGAGGATGTGTCAGGCATCGAAGGCAGACTAAATAGTGTGGGTGAATGAAATTGTTTTAGCACCAAGCTGCCTACTAAATATTTATGTTTATACCTCTGGGAAAATGCCGGTCCCAGCTTCTGTTTAGAGAGGCCTCTCTTCAAAAGGACCCATGACGAACACGCAGGTGCATGGCTGCTCAAGGTGCTCTGTGATGGGCTGGGAAGCTGGAGTAGTCAAATTGGTGAGCAGCAGCCTCGCTGGGAGACCCTGTCTCAAAAAAAAAAAAAAGAGGCGAAGAGTGATCAAGAAGGGTGCTTGATGCCTACCTGTAGCTTCCACTTGCATGAACATGGGCAAACAAACATATATATACATGTCCAAACGTATACACCGAGGTACACAAGAACACACAGATACGGAAACATGACAGCAAGAAAGTAAACACTAGGAAGATTTTTAAAATTGGTTGCTGTGTAGATGGTTTTCCTTTTACAGTTCTGTAAACCTATTTTCATAGAATGGTTTCATGTTGAGTTACTGTATTAGTTGCTTTTCTGTTGCTGTAGTAAAAGAGCCTCAACAGAAGCAACCTGTAAGATGAAGAGTTCATTTGGGCTTACAGTTCAGAGGGATACATGTAGGGGAGTCCGTCATGTTCGTCACTTCGTCATGTGTGGGAGGGGCATGTCAACAAGTGAGAGGCACCACAGGAGCAGCAGGCTGAGAGCTCATGCCTTGAGCTGCCAGCACAAAACAGAGAAGGAGAAGAGGAGAAGGGGAAGGGGGTGGGGGAGAGGTGAGAGAGAAGAGAGAGGGAGAAAGAGAGAGAGAGAGAGCGAGAGAGCACTTTAATGAGCAACGGGAGTGGTGTCAAGGTCCTTCGCCACTGACACACTAGCTCTTTCTAGCAAGGCTGAGCCACTTAACTCACTCCAAATAGCGCCACCAACTGGGGAAAAGTGCTGAAACCCCTGAGACTATGGAGGACATTTCCCACCCAAACCTCCAGTTAGCTCCTAACTCGTCACCACTTTTCCACTTTAAGGATTTTTTTATGTACTTGATTTCTACCTGTATAGCTATTACTCAATATTATCTTTAAGTTTGCTTACTCTGTAATATAAATCTCCTTTACCATAAACTTTATATTATGCCATGACTTGGAAACCAATCACGCACCACTGGAGTGCAGAAATAAGAGGAGTGTGAGGAACATGATGTGATTACAGTTTGGCTAAGATCTGTTATCTGGAGGAAGACTGAGCCAGAGCCTAGTTTTCTGGAGGGATTTGGCACAGATCATAGAAGTGTAAAGACATACAGATGCTAAACTGTGCTTTGCACCAAGGATGTTATGGTAGTTGAAAAAAAAATCACTGAGTAACAATTTGTCTCTACATTAAGTGTTAATTCCAAGAAAGGGGAAAAATAGCTTTTTCCCTCATCACAGTTTCCTCAGTGACTTCAGTTTCTGTCCCAGCACTCATTAAGTGATGGTGGGGGTCTCATTAATGCCCCGCTGAAGATCTAATTCTAGTAGTGCCCATGAAGTTACAATATTTTTGTGAGTAAAGTTTGTTTATATTGTAATGGCTGTAGATTTAAATGATTAAATCTCCAAATTTGTATAAAGAACTTGGGCATATCAATTTTCAAGTATTTTAACTTACTAGTGATTTCTCTGGGCAGGCAATTTTAACATTGAGAAAGATCAGTTTTGGTTGTATCTGAAGTATAAGCGTTTGATCGCCTAGATTGAAAGAATTGATTTCTTAACAACAGAACAATAGTCTGCCAATGTGGTCACCCCTCCAGCTGTCAGTCACTCTAATTAAAATCAACCTGATTGTGTGCAGAGACAGAAAAGAACCCTGTAAAGTTTATACCATCCGTCTCCCTGTCACTTCAGCAAAAGCTCCTACACCGAAACTCAACTTGGCAAGTTGAAACAAGCAAGCAAATCAAATGAGAGATGTGATTTAGAAATTTCACATGAAAGGTGGCTCGGGTTATATAATGCTTTTTATGAGAACCTCATACATGATTTATTACATTGGTGCAAGCAGAAAATATATTTGCAAGAGTGGAAGTCAAAAGGGTTGACATCTTCGGTGAATAGCCGATATATGCCTGCATTGTCCAGGAGGCAAACCATAAACGTATGGAAAGTACCCACATGACCAGTGTTTAGGCAACCTTTTAAATGGCCAGTGGGGGTCCAGTGGGAAATAGCCCAGCCAGTAGGGTGCTTGAGTGCAAGCACAAGGACCCGAGTTCAGATCCCTAGCACTCAGGAAAGGCTGGGCGTGGTGGCCCACATTTGTACTCCCATTGCTTGGATGACTGATAAAGGAGAATCCTGGGGCTTGCTGGCTTGCTGATCTAGGCAAGGATCGCCAGGTTAAGCTACAGACGGGAGTGTCCGGTGGCCGGGAGTACGGGGCTAACACAGAAAGATTCTGTGTTTTATGCTAATAAATGGCATAAATTAACATAAACGTGGGTAAAGAGCAACTGAGGAGGCTACCTGACATCTCCCCATGACCCTCATATCCACGCACCCAACCACACACGCATGCCCTCGCGGACAGGTGCCCGCACAGACACAAATTAAAAATAAATAGCCGCAATGTGCTTTTTGAATGTTGTTTTTGTTCCGCTAATTGCCTTAAAACAATATGAAAAACTAAGTTAAATAAAGCAGGAGTGCTATTTGAAGAGAAAATAAATGTCAAGGAAATATTTAACTTTTAATAGTTTATCTGAACAAACACTGACAGACTAAATCCCAACATAAAATTGTAAGTAGTTTTAAATAATTTAGAGACCAGCACATCCTCCTCACAAATGCACTGCAAACAATTTAGCGTCCAGGTGCTCAGGCATGCGGAATAATTTCCAGAGTGTTGTTGAAGTGGGGGCAGGAGATCTTGGGGTGACCTGGGGAACAGTGGAAGGCCGGGAGGAGGGCTTTCCTGGGGTACCTCCTATAGGGACCCAGCCCTCTGTGACTCATCGCACCTCTGACAGCAGCTATTTGATCCAGTAGAGCTTTTAGTTTCTGTTCTTCTCAGTGTGTATACGGCTGGTGTCTCTGTTCCCTGTAAGCCTGTGACCCCCAGGATCCCCACCTTCGTTCGCTCTTCTGCACCAGCACACCAACTGTCTTAGTGTTCTCCTCTATCTGTTTCTGTAAAGAATTCCTTTCTGTCAGGAGCCCTGGCCTTCTGACTTCAACTTTGAAGCCCCTGCCTCAGATCTCTAGCTGGCACAGTCTCAGCGGCCCTTGCCACTTCACTGCTATCTGAAGGATCGTCTTTCCAGGATGGAGAATCCTTAGTCCAGGAGCAGACGTGGTGGTACCCCCAGCTGACCACCTCTCACACAGATCCTCTGGAACATGTAATGTATGTGTATCTGCGTGGATTTGCCTTCCATACAGACGATGATTGGAATTTGGCCTATTTTCCTTCCCTTCAGTGTTTCTGGAATTTTCTGAGGGACTCTCATTAGTTGAATCAGAAGCAAATAGGAGCCACATGAGACTTTATGGTTAAAGGTCTTCCTATTTGTCGTGCCAGTATTGAAAAGAGTATGTTCAAACCTAGCTAGATTACTGTTTAAATGGTGCAATCAAATAACATGCTTCAAACTGGTAACAGAAAGATCAGGATGGAAAGGGCTTCAGGGATTACACCTCTGAGCTTGCTTTCATTGTTTGCGTGGCCTTCCCTGGCTGCATTCTCTTGAACTTTCAGATCAGAGCCAAAGCTATAATTAGTCTTGACAAGCAATGCAGCTGATCTCTAAGAACCGGTTACCTGACATAATTTTAAGAGGATTCTATGAAACTAATTCTTTAGGAGTAAAGAAATGTTTCACAAATATAGAAACCTATAGATGCTCTGAAGATACTTTGTTAAAATCCTAGATGCTTCTTCAAATAAGAGGTTTCACAATAGCTCCTTTTATAATAACTTCTGAATTGGAGCACCTTTGACTCCCAAATCCCATAACATTATTGCAGATACTTTAGAGGTAGCCATGATATAGTTTAAGTCAAAGAGACACTTGATAACACATTTTAGAATAGGGTTTCACTGGGTGTCTTTATGAAATCCATGAGAAAGCTTTCTTAAAATCTATGATTACAAGGAAATTATCTTGGCCTTGTACTTTCTAAGAATGCAAAAAAATATTCTCCTTCTTTATTAAGATGTTAATCCTTACCATATTACCCTATGGTAGACTGAAAGAATTCACTAGTGATAAAATATTGCTGGGAGTCAAAAGTTAATAGTAAAATTAATGAAAAAAGTTATTAATACAAAGTAAAGCAGAGTGATGGGAAGAATCAAAGTTTCTTCTCGAGGGGATAAAAATGTTTTCTTATTGAAAGATTAACATTTTTCAAGAAACATAGCACAAAATGACATTAGAAATCCTTATACTTTTACTGCTTCTATTAAGGAAAATATCCCTTATAATAATAAGTGGTTAGTGATATATTTATCTTTTAAAAACAATGGCAGTTAAATAGAAATGACTACCCATTTTTATAAATAAAAATAACTACTGTATCTGTCATCTAACCTATTCTTTGAATTAATTTTATTTTCAAACAATTTTGAGAACATCATGAAACAATGACGATCCTGACGAGAAGAATATTGAGAGTTTTCAATTATCTCTTGTATAAAAAGGAATTGGACAGTGTTTTCTAGAAGAGAATATTGCCTGTTAGACAAACACTCCTCGTTTGGAATGGGATAGATATAGGACTTTTTTTTTTTTTTTAACTGTCTGATGGTACAAATGTGACATGTGCTCTGTAGAAATGATGCCGCATGTTTTGAACGTGTTGTTTTTCTCAGGTAGTGTTATGTGGCAGGACCTACCGGCACTGGGCAGCAGCACCAGCCACAGCTAAGAATCAGCATGTTACCCCAAGGGAAGCCCCAAGCGCGCTGCATAGTCTGTGCCGCTAAGTTGTGATGTCTAGCCAGATAGGTGTACGAAAGGTGTCTCAGCTTACAGTGTGCTTACTAGGAAATGACATCATGGCTAAGCTGAGAATCACCCAAGCCGAGGACTCCAAGTTTCCGTCCCATAATTGAGTTGACAGACAGGTTCAATAAAATGAAGGTTTGTTATTAAAATGAAGAAGGAAACAGCAAGTGTTGTTTGGTCATCCCTTACACTAAGAATTTATTCCAAGACTTTTTAGAAAGCAAAGAATGAAGGTCACTTACCTGTCAGGGTTCTTCTGAGAGAGGAAACAAACAGGACATACTAACATGTTTATATTTATTCATGTATAAGTATTAGAAGGAATTAGCTTTTGTGATTATCAGGATGCGAAGGCTCAACATGCGCAGTTGGAAAGTCAGAAAAGCACAGGAACAGACAGTTTAAATTCTAGTCTAGATCCAGAGACAGGAGAATACTAATGATGTGGTAGCTCAAGAGAAACAGTTCATTCAGAGAAACAATTCTCCGTGTTCCCTTCAGTTGCTGAGGGAGTGAGGTCTACCAACACTGGGATAGTAATCCGCTTTATTCAGTAATCTATTCAAATGTGAGTCTTACCTAGATTATCCTCTACAGAAACACCAAGAATAATGTGTGGCCAAATACTTGGTCACTATGTGGCTGGCTTCAATTGACATGTAAAACTGACTTTCACAGTTATGCCTCACTGTTCCTTGAAAACTGTAATTAAGGTTTTTATCAAATGTAAGACATTGAAACTGTCCTTCAAAGAGAGAATGGGGTTGGGGGAGAGGACGTGCATGGCATAGGCTGAAGTGATACACACAGCAGGAGTACGCTACAAAACAAACACCGTGCCTTCTGTCAAGTCACCACAGCGCACCTTCTATTAGGAAGGAGAGGTAGAGATTCTTGGGGGGGATGCTCAGTATAGACTCCAGGAGGCTCATGTGTCCCTGTGGACAGATGTAGGACAGAATGAACAGGTTGGATGCTGGTGGGAAGGGAGAAAGCGCCTCTGGAGAACGCTAGCGTGCTTCAGAAATGACTAAGCTGAGCATGGCCTGTGTTGATGTTGTAACTGGTTTACCATGCGCTCCTATGGAGGAGTGTCAGGCAACACCGTTGAAGGCCTATGGTCTCCATGGCAACAGTGAGACAAATCAGCCAGGTTCCTTCAGTGGCAAATGCTATTCATTCATGCATGGATGAAATATTTCTTGAGCACTTCCTGTGATGCTGATAAAAGTTTATGACCCAGAGATACAGCAGCCATTGTTTGTTTGTTTTATTATAACAACGTATGTATTTTAGTGATGGAAATGGCCAAGTAGCAGACAGACACAGAAAGCTAAATATGCATATTTAATAGTGTAAAAACAATAAGGAAAGAAAGCAGAGTGAAGCAAATAAACTAAAGAAAGTAGGATAAAGTATTAGGAAAGGAAACAATTATTAGAGAAGATAATTGCTGTGTGTCAATTTATGAAAACCATATATGTGTAAATATACAAACTCACAAGAAATGTGAGTTTAATGTCTTTGAGGAGGCAAGTGGGCTGGCATGATTCAAATGGTGAGAACAGGAGATGTGATTGGAGGGTAAGTAGCAGCCAGATCATATGTAGGCTCCCTGGTGGAAGAGGAGCTAACATTATCTCAGGAGCTGATGGATTCCAAGTTTTCACCATCAAATTAATGATGCACTCTCCTTTAGAACTTCAAAAAAAAATGTTAGAGAATAGAAAGAAGAGTAAGTAGTTACTAGGTGGCTGTAGTTGCCTGAGAGGAGGATTAGGTGGACTGAAGTGATAGCATTGGAGCCGATAAGAAAGAGCTGTTGGATTTAGGGTATTGTGAAAGTAAACCTGGGAAGATTTGTTGATGGTTTGGATAGAGGTCAGAGAAGAGATAATAAAGAGGAAGGGCCATATTAGCTACTCCTGTGATTTTGCGACCTCAATACCAGGCAGGCACAACTGAAGGGATGAAGAATTCACTTTATAACATTTCGGAGGGTTTCAGTGCACTAGGATGGGGAGATTATGGCTGAGCAATTCGGGTTTTAGTGGAGGGAGCTGTGGCTGTTCACAGTACCGTGGACCAGGACTCTTCATGAGAATCGCACACCTCCAAGGACCTGCTCTAACTGACCCAGTTCTTGCAGTTAGGGGCATCTTTTAAAGGTGACGCAGCCTCCCCCAGGCAGTTCTGTTTTGTTTGCTAGGAATCAAACATTCCAAACATCCACTTGGTGATATTTCAGATTCAAACCATAGCATCTGATACAAAGACTACAATTAGATACTTGGTTTAAAAAATAGCAGTTGTTGGTGTTAGGAGCTGCGATGAGAATAAATAGAGGGTTTTCAAATGTTTTGAAGATAGAAATGGAGAGCTGTGTCTGATTGTTTAAAAGGCTTTTAGACCTCTAAGTGTAGATTTTAGGTAGGTACTTATAGGAGTTTAAACATGGGCAGAATAGACCATTGAACATTTAGACTATAGATTATCTACCTGATTTGAAAACCGTTAGCATATTGCTCATTATCAGTGAGGAACCCAACAGGATTATTTATGGAGAAATAAATGGAAACAAGAAAAGCAGCCAAGAACTGAAGAATTTAAAACAAATGAAATAAGGAGCCAGTGACAGAAACGGGGACAGGGGAGAACCAAAGAAATAAGAGGAAAATCTGTAAAACAGTCCTCACTGGTGCCAAGGGAAGGACTTAATTTGAGAACAAAGCTATTGTTCATTAGCTTAGCACTTTTGAGAAGTTGAGTAATTCAGAGACAGATATAGCAAGATGGAAAGTCTTAATGGCCTTGGTCTTAGCAGTTCCTCTGGAGTGGCGGTGACAAAGCCTGATTAGACTCAGTTAAAGAATGAATGGGAGAGGGAGAGACACTTTCCCAAGAAAACAGGACAGAAGCTGAAGCTGGGGAAAAATAACATCCAGGAAGCTTATGTGTTGAGTTTTCAAGATGAGAGGTGTTTTATCTGCTAAAGGAAGTGATTCAGTTGAGGGGAATTCTAAAAAGGAGCCAAGAAGGAAGCGAAGAATTCAAATAGGAAAACTCTGAATGCGTGAGAAGTAATGGCTACGGTACCCTTTGGATGGTTGACTGAGGTGGACCACAGGGATTTCCTCCATCATTTATCAGTAGAAAGGACAATGTGGGCGTATCAGATGCAGCTATATTAGAGGATTTGATGATGGGGGAAGAAAAACGTTTTCTTTTATTGGACTTTAGGGACTTTGAAAATTTAAAAATAGAAGTCACAGGCATTAGCTTTAAGTGAGGGGCAGAAGGAAGAGGGGATGTCAAGGGTTTGAGGTAAGAACCAAATATGTAAATTTTAGGGAGAGATAAAGACAAACTTACCGTGGAAATATAAAAGGATAATTAAGGTAACTGAGGCAACGGAAGAGAGAATTTCATTTATTTTTGTGCTGCCTCATTGCCCTGGGCCTCTGTTTTTGAACGGCACATTACAGAGGGAGCCTTTGGCACAGTTAATACCTCATAGTGAGAGCCAGGAAACAGGCAGGCAGAGACTAGGGTCCCACAAATCCCTTTGGGCACACTGCCACAACAATTTAAAAGGCTTATCACTGGGCTCTACCCACCAACTCGTGGACTGTTAGGGTGATAACCAAAATATGGAAGCGGTTGTAATTTTATAAAAATAAAAGACTTTCTTAATTTTCTTTTTACAAAGTTTGAATGATGTCAGTGAACTCAGGTAGGTGCTTTTGTATTCTGAGAAAGGCTGGCTGGGAGTGTGGGATGGGTTTTCCTCCCTTCAAGTAAACATTTTTCTTCAGTACGGGGAAGTCAACTGGAAGTTAGATTTTAACAGAATTTGAATTGTGGAAGGAAATGTGTAGGCTAAAAGGAGAATACAGACATTGGAATGAGTCACCATAGTGTATGGAATAGGGGCAAAGACATAGACAGTGGCTTGTTATTAAACCTTACAAGAAATTCCAGTAAGACAGCAGATACTGTAACTGTAAAAGACTTCTGGAAGATAGAACAGTGCTTGATAGGGCCACTCTGACATACAAATTATGTCTGGTTCCGACAGCTCACAGCAAAGCCTTAGGGGAACAACAGTAATATAATCATAACCATCAATTAGCTTAAAATTTTATTGTTTTGTCATTAGTATTTCCAACATCCAAAGCCAGACATCATCTGGAACAAAGAAAAGCACAGCCCGTGTCTCCAGGGAACTGACATTCTACCAGAAGCTTGCTAGGAGAGATAATTAGACGTAGAAAAGGATCCACGATTGTTTTCTTGAGTGGAGACTGTTTAAGTGGGAAAGCGACAGGCCCATCAAGTTGTTTCTCCACTCTTGTAAAGCAGAATGTAAATATTTATGGAATACAGACCTCTTTTAATCAGCAGCACAGTTGGATCACTACAAAAATAGTGTTCTCTATCAGACACTTCAAATTAGAGAGAAATATCAGGCAAAATTACACAGTAAAATATACCATATGAAGTATGAGCAGGAATTCCGTGAAATTACAGTGATGCGTTGCCCTCAATATAAACTGAACAATGGTCTCTCCTTCCTTTTCCTTTATCCTCTCTAATAAGCAGGTGAGTGGGAAATCTATAAATGCTATGTTGTCAATTCACTAGTTTCTTCCCCTCTTCATTTTATCCATTTATAAATTATTAGCAAGAGCCATATTGCCATCAGTTAGTATTACTTGCCAACTTGTTAGGTTTGAGAATCATCCAAGAGACAAGGCTCTGGGCACAACAGTGAAGAATTATCGAGTTTAGGTTAGTCTCTGGGCCAGCCTGAGGGGGGGATTGTCTTGATTATATTGATTGTTATGAAAAGACACACCTTAAGTATTGGCAGGTCCATCCCTTAGGCAGGGGATGGGGATAGCAGAAAATGGAGGATAGCTGAGCACTGGCATGCATTCACTGCTCTCTGTCCCTGACTGTGGATGCAGTGTGCCAACAGCTTCACGTTCCTATGACCTTGACCTGTGAGTCCAGAATAAATCCTGTCTTTCCTCAGGTGCTTTTGTCGAGGTATTTACCACAGCAGCAGAGAAAAATTACTAGGACAATTGCTTTTTGTGAAAGTAACACCCATCAATCTTACAAATATACCCATAGGGCCTGCCACCTATGCTGAACTGCTGCTTTGTGGGTAGCTGGTGATCCCTGGGAAAGGGGAGGCAAGGCACCCAATCTTGTCCCATGCATGCATGTGGTGCTCTTACATACATGAGGGCGAAGCCCTCATCCACATAAAATAAAAATAACAGAAAACAAACGTAAAAACAATAGATGAAATACGAAAAGACAACAAAGCCCACCTCCCACAAATAATCATTATGAATTTGGTGGTTCTTAATAATTACTCTGTTCTTGCTTACATCAGTAAACAAATGGAGAGCAGTGTTAGTTGACCGTTATTTGGGTTCATTCTTGAAGTTGGGTGTCAGTCACTATAACAAAATACTCGTGACAATTAACTTATAAAGAGAAAAGATTGTTTGTCTTGGGATTTTGGAGCTTATGTGTCATGATCTAGAGGAACCAATTTTTATAGGTCACCTGAAGGTTTATTGCCTTCCAACAACATCATCCTGGGACCAGGATTTAACACACAGAGCTTGGAGGGACAAACCATGTCTGTCCTGTCATTTTTCGTTTCTTTCCCTTAGAATTTCATGTGTCCTTTCACCTATAGATTTATTTGCTTCATCCTAAAATCAGAAAAGTGTGGGTTAGGGAGATGGCTTATTGGGTAAAGCCTTTGCTGAACAAACCTCATGGCCCAAGTCCAATCCTCAGACCCACGAAAAGGCAGGAGCAAACAGACCCAGGAAGCCGCCCTCTGACTATCGTGACACAAGCTACGGCATGTGCCATCATTAGCGTGCACATGTAATCATCAACTAATTTAAAAGGTTTTTTAAAATTAGAGTTTTATTGCAAAACTCTAATTTTATTGTATTGAAAATATTGTCTTTACAATATTTTCCATGTTACTTTTGTTATAATATTGATATTTCCTGTCTTTTGTATATATTAAGTTTTTTTTAATTTTTGTTATTTTATTTTTTAATATTAGTTACAGCTTATTAACTTTGTATCCCAGCTGTAGCCCACACCCTCATTCCCTCCCAATCCTGCTCTCCCTCCCTCATCTCATCCCTGCTCCTTTCCAAGTCCACTGATAGGGAAGGTCCTCCTCCCCTTCCATCTGACCTTAGCTTATCAGGTTTCTTCAGGACTGGCTGCAATGTCCTCCTATGTGGCCTAGCAAGGCTGCTCCTCTCTTGGGGTTGGGGGTGGAGAGGTCAAAGAGCCCACCATTGAGTTCATGTCAGAAATAGTTCCTGTTCCCCTTACTAGGGAACCCACTTGGGTACTGAGCTACCATGGGCTACATCCGAGCAGGGGCTCTAGGTTATATCCATACATGGTCCCTGGTTGGAGATATAATCTCATACAAGACCCCTGTGCCCAGATATATTTGGTCTTTATGGAGTTCCTGTCCTCTCCAGGTCATACTAACTCCTCCTTTCATACGATTCTCTGCACTCTGCCCAAGGTTTGATTATGAGTCTCAGTACTTTTACACAATGGAATACTACTCAGCAATTACAAACAAGGAAATAATGAAATTTGCAGGCAAATGGTAGGATCTAGAAAAGATCATCCTGAATGAGGTATCCCAGAAGCAGAAAGACACACATGACATACACTCACTTATAAGTGGGTACTAGACCTATAAGACAGGATAAACATACTAAGCTCTGTACACCTAAAGAAGATATGTTAAGTTTTAATAGTGGCTTTAGTTTATGTATTTTCAAATCTCTCTTTCTCTCTTTCCCTGTCTCCTTCTCTCTCCTCTTTCCCTGTGCTGTGTAAGTGCATGCTTGTGTATGTGGTTATGTGTGTAAATGCAGGCATGTGTGTCCCACAGCAGGCATGTGGAGCTCGGAGTGCAGCCTGGGGTTTGGTTCTCGCCTTGAGACCTTGCTTGAAGCAGGGTCTCTTGCTGTTGAACAGTATCTATGACAGGTGTTCCGGCCTGCAGGTGTCTGGGGGTTCTCCTGTCCCCATGTCCAGTCTTTGCCTCAGGTGCTCTGGGGTCACTGATTTGGGCCACGTGTCTGTCGTTATGTGGGTTACGGGAATCCACACTCTGATCGTCACGCTTGTGTGGAGGACACTTTCCCTACTGAACCGTGACTCTAACTCCCTAGTATATTTTTACTGCATTCAATGTTTTTCAAATGTTTCCTTAATGAGTAATTTACTCTTCAACTTGTGTAGTCATTTATTTTATCTTATTTATTTTTATTATTATCATTTATTACAATTTATTCAATTTGTATCCTGGCTGTGGTCTACTCCCTCTTCTCCCCATATGCCCCTTCCCTAGTCCACTGATAGGGGAGGTCCTTCTTTCCTTCCATCTGGCCCTAGCCTATCAGGTCTCATCAGGACTGGCTGCATTGTCTTCCTCTGTGGCCTGGTAAGGCTGCATCCCCCCAGGGGGAGGTGATCAAAGAGCCAGCCACTGAGTTCATGCCATAGACAGCCCCTGTTCCCCTTACTAGGGAACCCACTTGGAGACTGAGTCTATGGGCTACATCTGAACCGGGAGTTTAGGTTATCTCCATGAATTGTCCTTAGTTGGGGTATCATTCTCTTCAGGGCCCACAGGGCTCAGGATTTTTGTTGTTGTTGTTGTTTGTTTGTTTGTTTTTTACTCTGTTGGTCTCCTTTTGTAGCTCCTGTCCCCTTCAGGTCTTTCATTTTCCCTCTTCTTTCATAAAATTCCATGCCCTCTGCCCAAAGTTTGGCTATGAGTTTCAGCCTCTGCTTCAAAACCTCAACCAGTAGAGAGTTTTTCAGAGGCCGACTGTTGTGGGCACCTGTCCTTTTTTCTGTCTTCTCCTGCTTCTGATGTCTGTCCCTTCTGTCCTTCTGAATGAGACTGAGCATCTTCCCTGGGATCTTCCTTGTTGTTTAGCTTCTTTAGGACTATAGATTTTAGTATGTTTATCTTACATTATATGGCTAATATCCACTTATAAATGAGTATATACCATGTGTGTCATTAATTTATTTTTTAATTTTACTAACGATCTCCTTTTTGTTCTCATTTTGCACTCTTCTGCTGTGTTTTCCTTATTTAATTATTGCTTCATTATCTCTTGTTTACCTTTAATTTAATTCATATCCACATAGCTTAGTTCATTAGTATAGAAAATTCATAGTGAAAATTCTGACACGTTTCTTAGAAGAGCCATCAATGCTAGGTGTGGTGGCTCTTACATGTAAGCCCAGCATGAAGATAGAGGCAGGAGGGTCAAGAGTTCAAGGTCAATAGAATCACATGGAACTACTAAAAATAATACTGAACACACATGCACATACACGCACCCACGCACACAAAAGAAGAAGAAAAAAAGCCACTGGAAAAAAATTGATACTCACACCTGATCATAATTAAATTATTGGTAGCCAGTTTAACATGTTTCTAAAATCATGGGTATCATTATTAATTCCTTAGAAGAATTTCCTGAGAATGGTTACAGTTGAATTCTCTGTGTTTTCCCAGTTGTCTTCATTTCTCTCTCCTTGTCTGTATCCCATGCTCTGTGCTGGCTCAAGCTGGATTGCTCATTTTAAAGATCAAAAGCAGATATAATGGCAGAAAAATTTCAATCTGTCAACCATTGTTCAAAGCACAGACTCACACCTATTACTTCTGTATCAACTCAATCTTTGTAGTTTAGTTATTTTTTTTCTATTTGACAGGACACAGTTACCCATAATATAGAGTGCTCTAGACATTACAGTATTCTTCCAATGCACAAATTGTAAAATTTCTTGGCACAAAGTGTTCTTCCTTCTGTGGCTGTGGAAGCTGTGTTAGGCTCCCTTCGTGTGGGCAGAAGTGGGTAATTTTCCATCTGGATACAACCCGTAAGAGTTCACACCTTTCCCAGGAGGAATTGTATATATCATGGCATATCAGTTCATTTTCTTTCTTTCTTTCTTTCTTTCTTTCTTTCTTTCTTTCTTTCTTTCTTTCTTTCTTTCTTTCTTTCTTT
>NW_026590663.1:6810988-6875588 GCF_907164565.1 Psammomys obesus | reverse complement strand
TTTCTTTCTTTCTTTCTTTCTTTCTTTCTTTCTTTCTTTCTTTCTTTTTCTTTCCCTCCCTCCCTCCCTCCCTTCCTTCCTTCCTTCCTTCCTTCCTTCCTTCCTTCCTTCCTTCCTTCCTTCCTTCCTTCCTTCCTTCCTTCCTCCCTTTCTCTCAACTTATTCACTTTGTTTCCCCACTGTAGCCCTTTCCCTTGTCTCCTCCCACTCCCACCCTCCCTCCCTCTTCCCCTCTATACACTTTTCCTGGTCCCCTGATAGGGGAGGACCTCCTCCCTTTCTATCTGACCCTACTCTATCAAGTCACACCAAGACTGGTTGCATCAATCCTCCTCTGTGGCCTGGCAAGGCTGCACCCTGCCAAGGGGAGGTGATCAAAGAGCCAGCCACTGAGTTCATGTCAGAAACAGTCCCTGTTCCCCTTACTAGGGAACCAATTGGAAACTGAGCTGCCTATGGTCTTCCTCTGAGCAGGGTATCTAGGTCCTCTCTATGCAAGGTCCGTGGTTGGAGTATAGGTCTCTGCTGGGCCCTGTGGGCCTGTGTTTTTTGGCTTTGTTGTTTTCTTGTGGAGTTCCTGTCCCCTCCAGGTCTTTCTATCTCCCTCTTCTGTAAGGTTTCTGGCACTCTGCCCAAAATTTGGCTATGAGTCTCAGCCTCTCCTTCAGTCCCATGTTCTTTTAAGCGATCCTTGTCACCATTCTCTAGGACTCAAGTATAAAGAGTTTCTATGAGCTGTTTTCGTAAGATATTGCTGTTTATAGATCCATGTCACTTGCATTTCAACATGCTTAACAGAATTGAAGCCTGACCCATGGCTTGTACATTGCCTATGCAAGAATATTCATACTGTGTCTTCATGAGCGTCACTTTGTGGAATGTGTGTGGTGACTCATCTGATTTTGGGTTCAGATTTGGTTATGTATGATAGCCTGTCAGTCAACTCTCTTCAACCTAAATGGATGACTAAAACATTAAGTGTTTTTGGCAGAGCGATGAAAGAGCCACTCATAAGAATATTCTTCAGATAACACTTGAAAGCCATCTGCAACACACAAGGAAAGTGTCATAGTGCAGACAGTAGACCCTAACTTCCGCCCACTACAGATTCTGGTGACTTGACTCACAGCGTCAGCATTGCTGTTAGCTTAATGAACCTTGGTAAGAAAAACTCTAGGAGTTTATATCTGCACCACTTTAGTTCTGCTTTCCATATTTTATTTTTAATTGTTACTTTTATTTTTGAGGTTATAATATATAATCCCTCCTTTCCTTTCCTTCCTCCAAACTTTCCTTGCTTCTTTCAAACTCCATGGCCTCCTTTTCTCTTATTTTTTTGTTACATGCCTGTGTGTGTGTGTGTGTGTGTGTGTGTGTATTCCTAAATATAGCCTGCTCAGTCAATATGTTACTTCTATCTATGTTTTCAAGGATGACCATTTGGTACTGCATAATCAACTGGCGTGCTCTTCTCTGAGGAAGACTATTTCTTCCCCTTTCAACATTCTGTAGTTGCCCGTGGCTCTTTGTGTAGGGTTTAGGCCTCCTGGGTTTAGCCTCCATCCGCTTAGCCATGTTCACTGTTGTCCTTGCTCACCTCATGTTTAGGTAGCTGTGTTGGTGAGAATTCGTGGGAGTGGCTTCTGAAATTACCAGGAGACACAGTCCACAGTGAACTCCCTGATCTTCTGGCACTTACAAGCTTTCTGCCCCCATCTTCTACAAAGGTTCCTGAACTTTAGGTTAGAGAGTTGTTTTGTAGGTGTATTCATTGGGACTGAGCTACATAACTCTGCATTTTGATTGGTCGTAGGTTTTTGTTTTTTTAATGGCCTCTGCCTGCTGCAAAGAGAAGCTTTCTTGATGTGGGATCAGGGCTCTATTTGGGCAGAAGGACAACTACTTAGAATGTTGTTAGGTATTATGCTGCTTTAGTAAAATGGTGATTATAGGTGTTTCCAGAGATCCATGATTTCGCCAGCCCCGAGTATTTGGCTTCCAGTATCAGGCAAGGTTTTCCTCTTGTGGAGTGGGTCTTAAGTGCCACTAAGTTAGGTGTGCCATTACTGAATCATTAGGGTCATTGTGCCTTTCTGTTTGATGTGGTTCATAGGCATCATAACTGTCGGTTGTTTCCCTAATTTGGATGCTTGCATAGCATCTCCTGGTATGCCTTCAGGGAGGAGGCATTGAAGTTGGTTCCAGGTCATGTACCTTCAGGCTCTGTGTCTGAAGTACAGACTGTCTTCATCAACAGGTACTTATCTTCCACCCCTAACCAAGAGCAATAACCATTGTACATGGTGTTTTGAGAGTCTCTCTGGCAGTCCTGACCAATAACTCAAAAGAAGTCTCATGCCTGGTGTTTGGATTTTTATTGGATGATCTTTGAAGGGAATATTGTCAGCTTAGATGAGAAAGTTTCATTTATACTATATTTGTATGTTTATACCCAGACTTGTGTGTATTTTAGGTGTTTTTATATCCTCCTTGTTTGGGTCATCCTAGACAAATCGCTAGGAGTAGCTTAGAGCTGGGGATCGAGGGTTGAAAACTAATGGATTTTTTTTAAGTTGTGGTAGCTACAGAAACAACATGATTATATGGGTATTTTACAGAAAGGTTTAGTGTGGAGCATCCTGCAGGTGAGCTGGTAATGCCAGAAGTTTCTTCAGGGCCTGTCTTGGGAACCCATTGTCAGTAGTTAATGCCCATAGACGAAGGAAGTGATATAGAGCCATCTTATATGAGAGGACCTCACCGACCCTGACTTATTGAATCATCTTTTCCACAACCTTAAGTATGTAACATGGTGTGAACTCTTCAGGACAGCATTTCTCAAGCAGTGCTGGAGGCTGTGTGCATTGACAGCTTCATGTAAGTCTTCCTATAGATCCTGGGGCTGGATTTAACATGCGATGAGCACGGATGCCTAGCTCTGCCTTTAAAACGTTTACCAGGCACAGTTTATAGTCAGCACATTATACCTGTTCTGTTCCCAGTTATGGAGTCTGACGATGTTTGACAAACATGTCTCTGTAACCATCACCTCCATCGGGATACAGGGCATGTCCAGACATCCCCTGCCCCCCGCCAAGTCTCCTCATGTAACTGTGTCAGGACTTCTCTATTAGTAACAGGCCAGGCAACCACTGATCTATGTCTTGTCAATACACCCTAGTTTTGCCTTTTTAGAATTTCAGATAAATGCAACAGTACTTTGTACATTTCTTTTTGTTCAGCAGAATGTTTTTCAAGTTCATCTATGTCATTATATGTCAGTGTTGTTTTGTACTGCCAAGTCATATTCCTTTGAATGGCAGTATCATGTTTTGTGATTGGTCTCCACTTAAATACTGGTGCTTGGTATCATGGCCAGGTTTTTTTTTCCTCCTGTGGCTCTTATATGGATATTCTTTGATTTATGATGTTGGGAACTGTTAGGATACACGGTAGATGTTATAGGAATTTGCCAGACTGCAAAGTACTTGTAGCATTCTACTTTCCTAGAGAGCTGTATGGTCTTTTCGCTCATCTAGTATTTTTATTTTTAGTCATATTAATGGGTTTATAATAGGATGGAAATGTGTTTTAGATTTGCATTTTGTGATGAATTATGGTGCTGTGCATCTTTAGTGGACCTTTGCGTTTTCTTGTATGAAGTGTCTGCTAAAATCTGTTGTCAATTTTGTTAAAATGAGTTTTTGTCTCCTCATTATTAAGCTGTATGTTATTAGGCTCTGGATGCGGGTCATTCGTCATGTTCATGAGAGTCTCAACTTTCATTTCATGTTAGTATAATTTATCAAATTTGGGATTCTGAAACATTTCTTCTCCTTTAGGAAATTTATATTTCAGTTTTGATGTTTCATTCTATGATACATTTTGGGTGAATTTTATATATGATTAGAGAAAAATAGTGATCTGAGAATAGTTCACATATTCATCTGTGTTTTCAGATTCTCATACCATTTGCTGGAAAGATTCCTTTCACTGTTAATTATTTTGATAATTTGTAAAAAATTAATTGGTCACATAGGTGAACACCTTGTTCTCTTTTATTTTTGATCTATATATCCACTTAAACATAAATGCTATATTGTCTTGAGTATTGTAACCTAATAATTCATCGTTGGAACAGGTAATGTAAGTTATTCTATTTATCTTTAAAAATGATTCAGGCTGTTATAGGTCTTTATATTTTCATTTATATTTTATAGTCAATTTGTTGATTTTATTTGAAAAGCCATCTAAGATTTTGCTTTAAATAAAGTGTTTTACTATATATAGTTGTCATTTTAATCATTTTTAAATTCAAAATGTAGTGGTATTAATTACATTTTCAGTATTACAAAACTATCACCAGCTACTATAAATCACTCATCTGAATTCTATGAATTTACCATGTAAGTGTCATGTAAGTGGAATCATTTATTATGTTCGCTGTGTGTCTGGCTTAATTTACATTTCATAATGATTTACAGATTCATCAGTGTTATACCATAAGCCTTAACTCTTCTTATGGACAAATGATACGCCTGTGGACATATATGCCAACACTTGTTTCTCCATTTCATCTTATTAACACTTGGGTTGCTTCAGCGTTTTGGCTATTGTGAATAATGATACAAATATCTATTTAAGTGCTTGTTTTCAGGAATGTTCACTATATTCCTCTGAGTGAAATTCCTGGGATGTTGAGATCTTTATAGGGGATTGGAGAATAATTTGAGTGGATTTATTCTTTAAATCTGAACAGTGTTGCAACTGATAGATGAATAGAGTATGCCTTTGCCCTCTTAGACTTGGGCTGTCAAAACAAAAATACTAAAGACTGGATGGTTTATGCAAAGAGAATTAATTTTCTAGCATCTCTGAAAGCTAAGGGGTCCAAGGTAAGGCTCTGGTAGGCCGGTTTTGTTCTGAGGATTCTCCTGTAGTTTGCGTTGATCTGTAGGTTTCATCACTTACGGCAGGACAGACTCAGTGTCTGACACGTCTTGATCTTGGTCTTTTAAAGTTTCCCTGTTGACTGTGCTCCTCTCCTCCTGTGTGCCTTATTGCCTGGAAAGAAGCGATTTAAAAGATGAAGTGTTCACATGGCCTTACAGTTCCATGAGGGTTCACTCCATCATGACCAAGAAGGCATGGCGGCATGAGAGGACGGAGTTTTATTATCTTGCAGGAAACAGAGTAACAGGACACGAGGCCAAGCTGACAAAGCCTCAAGTCTCCCACACCTCTAGATTCTACAGCCTTCTGTTTCCCTGACAGCTTTCAAGTTTAATCAGATAACTAAGAAGTTGTAGTGATTATTTTTGTAATTTTTTAAAGGATTTTCCGTGTTGTCTGTGAATGTGGATCACATACCCCTTTCATCTCTTCCTGTGTCTTCTTTTCCCCCCTTGTTTTGTTGTGCTGACTGGGACCTCTGTAAAGTATGTCATATGAACAATGAGAAAAGCAGCTTTGCCTTGTTCTGAATTCTTTGGCATCCATTTTACATTTATTCGTTTTCTCTTTTCTTGTGTATTTTGTGGTTGCGCCTGTGCCACAACATGCGTGTAAAGGTAAGAAGACAGCTTGACGGACGAAGCGGGTGCTTTCCTTCCACCATGTGGGGGTTGGGTTTGAACTCAGATTGTGAGACTTGGCAGCCAAAACCCTTACTTGCTTTACCTGCCAGCCTTGCTTCTGCCAAAGACTAAAGGGCAAAAAGACATTCTAAGTTTGCTTTTACATTTCCAATGAAGTAAGAAACAGGAATCAGTTTGTTGGGCATATTGGTTTTTTCCCCTTTACCTCAATTCTGTAATTAGTGATTATGAAAGTTTCAGACCCTTCAACCCTGTTTTGATTAGAAAATTTGTCATTTATCTATATCATATTTGAACTGCTGCATAAAATTTCCCGTGGTTTAATATCTAAAATAATTTTCGAATCATTGGTCTAATTGCATTAATTTATAAGTTGAAAATAGCTACTGAACCCTACTGTAGGGTAAAATGTGTGCAGAATGACTACTGTTTTGAAACTCAGTTTTACTTAAGATGGATGACCCCAAGAGAAAAAAATTCCTATTCAAATTTAGTACCAAGACCATACTTATTGGTAGTAATGTCTAAAGATATAGATTAAAAAGTAAAATGATAAAATTGCTTTATAGGATTTTCATTTGTTCCTTAGTCTAATTGAAGCTCAATGATTTGTTTTGCATAATAACAACCATGATAATCTTTATACATTTCTATCTTTTTCAGTGCTTTCCTTTGTTGTGACTTAGTTAACAATGTTAATTTAACTGTGGTTTTTTTTAATGTAATTCAACTCAAAATCCTTTTACAAAGGGTTTAGAAGCATAAATTATAATTTCCTTTTGAATTAATAAAAATCTATTTCATAAAGAGCCTATCTTTTAAATATTTAATTGGTATAAATACTTACCTTTAAGAGGCTTAATGGAAAGCTATAAATGGGATGTCTTTAGACTTGGGAACAGTGTTTTACTGGCTTCCTAAGATAAGCTTCCAAAGAAAAGCTGTGGGAATAATGATCTTGTTGAAGGAAAGCTAAAATGCTTTTGACTAAAACAAAACAAAACAAAGATTGGAGCTCTTTTCTTTCTCAGCAATCCAAGAGAATGATGATGAGGTGTCCTGCAGACTTCCTAGTACACGGAGCATGAAGGGTCCAGTCTCTTGGGTTTCTGGGTGAGGTGTAAGGACACTGTTTCTGCCTTAACTGCTATATCAGTGGAAGGTACTTGGCTGTAACTATTTTAAACAATAGACAAACATTTATCTTTTTTTACCCTGCATATTGAACTGGCTGCAGTCAGGGGCTGCTTGAATTGGTGGAGTTGCTTCAAGATCTCACTTGGTCCCACTGTCCCCAGGGAGCTCACTTTTCCTTTTCATGCTTTTGGCTTTGTGGTTGTAAAATCCGTAAGGCAGGCCCAGTTAACCCACAGAGGCAACACCAGCCAGATTTCTCTTTTGTGAAAATCAAGAAACCAAATTCTTGTCAAGAAGCTCCCTGTTGGATTCTGCTTTTGTCTCATTTGCTAGCCTGTGCCAGTGTCTCTTCCAAGGCACGCGGAAGAACAAAGGGTTTCGTTGGTCTTGGTTCGTGAAGAAGGTGGCTGGGTCACACAGTGACTCAGGCTGACCAAACAGGTGTGTGACACACGTCATGTACCTCTGATGCTCTACAGAGATTCATGCACAAACCTTAAACACAGTGGCTGAGGTGGGGAGAGGGAGTGTGAATCACACTCCCTTTTGATTGAGATGTTCCAGCAGAAGGCTTTGGGAGCCTTCTCTCTGTCTTCCCAGCTCTCTTGTGTGTGTAAATATGTTGTATCTGTTGACCATGTCCCTGAACTAGGTATGGTGGTGAGCATCTTGTCCTGGCCTACAGATGTTAAGAAAGAGACAGGACACTGATTCTTGGTGTAGTAATTCCGGGTTTTGTTTAGAGACAAGACAAACATTGTATAATAAAGGAGACAGGGCAGTATGATTGGCAGAACAGTTTTCATCTTACTAACAAAGTTACAGAAAAGAACCATGCATGAATAATCATGCATTATTAATACAATTTAAGCTGGTAACCTTTGAAGCAGAGTTATAATTTATTACATTGTTGTATTTCTAAGTTAATATTCAGAACAACTTGAAGATTAACGAAAAAGAAAAAAGTTAAAATGAAGCACTGTAGTTAGTGATGAAAGGGTAAGAGGGAAGGTTGTTAAGGATGATAGCAAGTTACAGCTTTTGTTGGTTAATTATCTAGTTGTGTTTAAGTTATTGTGCATCAAGAACTTCGGTATGTGCCCTGCATTTAGGAAGGGTTAATATGAGGAGGGACAAGAATCAATGAGCCATCTCCGTGTCTAGTACTTCTGGAAATTTTTATAGATGGGATATATTTTTAAGTGTAGCAGAGAGGTTAAGTGGGGTCATACATTCACTCAAACAGTTGGATGTGATGCCGAGTCTGTACTGGGGAAAACAGGAAGCCCAGGGCTACAAAAGTCATGTTTCTCATTCTCAAGAGCTGTGCTCTAGTGGGGTGCTGGCCTTTGAGCCATCATTCTCTCTTACTGTGAATCCACCAGCACTAACATCAAATGCCAGCCCTAGCTTTCATTATTTAAGTGACATTCAGATTCAGCAAATGCAAAAGGAATAGTAAGGGCACCAAACACACACACACACACACACACACACACACACGCACGCACGCACGCACACACACACATACACACACACACCATGTATATTTCTGCCATCTAAGATAAAATATAAAATTATTTTTGTCAAATAATATCGTATTCTTCCTTACTCTGTGTACTAAGATCTGGCTGTCAGTGCTATTGGGTCTGAGAAAATCTGAGAACTACTAACCTGATGGAAAAGTATGGCTTTGCTGATAGAAAATGATTTATACAAGTAGACCCAATAGAGCACCTAGCATATAATGGGCACATAATTAACAACTTTATAAGTGAATGTTGCTGAATGAAGGCAAATAAATCACAATTTCCCCACAGTCTCCAAGAATTAATAGGAGTCTGTAACTAAAATTTCTTACTTATGAAAGTAGCAGGCAATTTGGGAAGTTAGAGCTTGTGTTGACTCATAAGTCTTGTTAAATTCAAGTTATTTTGCCTGAAAGATTTGTGTAGGAATTCTGCTGGAAATGCTTAGCATGGCTCCTGCAGGGCTTCTCCTAACACATCTCAGCCCTCTGTTAAGTGGGCCAGTTGCTTTGATATCCTTTGCACAGAATGCCTGAGTGTCATTTCTTGTGGAGAGCAATGTACTAGCTGACAATTGTTTACTTGCTTTTAGGGTTTTCTGGAAATGGGTAGTTATAGGACCTCGCTAATGTACTCCAAGGCTTGGAGTGCTGAGTCTACCATGTTGGTCCTCCCCTAAATGAGGGACTGTACAGTCTTTGAAACCAAAATTCCCCAAAGTTAGCCTTGTTGCCTGGATCATTTATTAATGTCTGGGTTTTGTTTTTTTTTTTTTTTTTACAATGTTACTTTATGTCATAATCTTACTCAGAGACATGTGCCAAGCCTAAAACTGAATGGTCACATATTTCTATAGGTTAAAAGAAGAAATTATTTACGATGGGAGTTGAACTTGACAAGGCATTGTGGCCCTTTGGCTGTGGAAATTTGGCCACCTTCATTTCTCTGTCTACTCTGCCTTTTTCCTCGACACTAATCTCACAGTTACTGTTGCTCTTCCCCTTAACTGAGCTCTAGCTTCTCTCCCTTGAAAGCCCCACCCTGCGGCCCATTACTAACTTCCTTACCTCCGTGGGTATTCCAAATGAAATATACATACCTGAAGATTAAAAGAAAACATCCAAAAATGAGACAAAACCTGTTTATTTGGGGTCACCTCACTCACAATGATTGTTTGCAGCTCTGCAGCTCTACTCATTTACCCATGAGTTTCATAGAGTTTTTGTAACAGAGTAACATTCGATTACATAAACACATTCAAAGACATAAATACGTTCATTATCCATTCATCTGTTGATGGTCACCTAGTCTGTGTGCAGTTCCTGGGTATTGTGAATAGAGCAGCAATGGACACGGACCAACAGCTGTGTCTAGAGTAGAATATGGAATCCTTTGGTTATACGCCCAAGAGTGTTATAGCTGGATCAAGTGGTATATTTATTTATAGCACTTTGAGGAATCTCCATATGGATATCTATAGGGGCTGCCATAGTTTGCAGTGACGAAGTTCTTCCCTGTCCCCACACCCATGCTAGCATTTGTCATCATTTTTTTAAATCATTAGTTCTGAGAATACATACTTGTATTTCCATGCTAGAGATTAAATTTAGGACCTAGTGAATATGATCCAAGTACTTTACCAGAGAACTATACCCTACCCCCAAGGAACAAGTTTCTATATGATTAGCATTAATTTCCAAATATGGAAGTAACTTTAAATATTCAGAGATAGACTATGACGGGGCTTAAGAGCCCAAACTTTGGAGTCAGACTCATAGCTTCAAGTTCTGACTTTGCCATTCACTGTCCTAATGGCATGGACAAGATGCTTAAATAGCCCTAAACTTCCAGATTCCTGTTGGTAAAATGGGATGTGAGACCATCTAACTCAAGGCTGTTGTGATAATAGAATAAATTAATATTTATAGAAGGCTTAGAATAATGCTTGGTATCCCAGGCAAGTGCTATATTAGTGTTTGCTAAATAAATATTGTCATGTAAATATAGAACCATTTTAGCACAAATATTTACCTATTACCCATGATGCAACTTTATTTCTTCTCTGTATTTCTTAGCTAATGGGGATAATTCTAATGCTTCAAATTATAGCAAAAGGGCATATTGATTAGGTTCTAATCTTATCCAGGGGAGGGAAACTGCCTATGTACACTAATATGCATAATTTATATATACATATTTATAATTGTGAACATTTTATAATGTATGTCTTCTCAGATTCTACCACATGTATAATACCAGAAAATGTAATTATTATGATGAAAATTAACAATAATATGGACTTAGTAACTTATGCATTAGTTAACTTCTATAGTTTTATTTAGGATATGCTATAACTACAATATTAGTATAGCTGTGATAACATAGAACAGAAAGCTAAAAATAATTTCTCTCCCTTTGTTAATTACTAAAATAACAATAAAGGGACATTATTTTTTGTACAGTTCACCTTCAAGACAAAGAAATATTTTTAACAGGGTGATTAGAATATCCTAATAAAAGTTCCTTTAAGAATATTGCTTCAGAGAAAGTATCAGATTCATTTCTAAAATGGTTGTACAAATTTACATTCTCAACAACAATGGAGAAGGGTTTCGCTTTCTCTACATCCTTTCCAGCATGTTTTGTCACTGGAATTTTTGATCTTAGTCATTCTGATGAGTTTGAGATGGAGTCTCAGAGTCATTTTGATTTGCATTTCTCTGATGACTAAAGATGTTGAGCATTTCTGTGTTTCTCTGCCATTTGATATTACTCTGTTGAGAATTCTCTGTTTAGCTTTGAACCCCATTTTTAAATTTTATTATTTGGTTTATTGATGTTTAACTTCTTTAGTTCTTTATATATTGTGGATATTAGCTCTCTGTCAGATGTAGGGTTGGTGAAGATCATTTCCCAGTCGGTATGCTGACGTTTTGTTCAGTTGACCATGTCCTTTGCTTTACAGAAACTTTTCAGTTTCAGGAAGTCCCATTTATTGATCATTGATTTTAGAGCCTGAGGTCTTGGTCCAATGGGGACTTCAGAGACTGATGCATCAACCAAAGACTCTACAGAGAGAGAGAGAGGACCTAGGCCTCCTGCTCAGATGTAGCCCAGAGACAGCTCAATCTCCATGTAGTTCCCTAGTAAGAGGATAAGAGACAGTCTCTGACATGGACTCGGTTGCCTTCTCCTTGATCTCTTCTCCCTGGTGGGGCAATCTAGCCAGCCCACAGAGGAAGAGGGTCCAGGCAGTCCTGATGGGACCTGATAGGCTAGGGTCACACAGTAGGGGAGGAGGAACTTCCCCTATCAGTGGACTAGGGGAGAGGGATAGGGGAGGATGAGGGAGGGAAGGTGGGACTGGGAGGAGATGAGCGAGGGGCTACAACTGGAATACAAGGTGAATAAATTGTAGAAAGAAAGAAAGAAAGGAAGGAAGAAAGAAAGAAAGAAAGAAAGAAAGAGAAATGAAATGAAATGAAACATGAAAAAACATATTGCTTCAGTGACTAATACATTTAAATCATAGCTTTGGTTTTGGACCTTTAAGCTACATAGAAATCATAACTATAGTTTTGGTTAAAGAGTTTTCTTTTGACCAGTGGAAAAATTCTTCCAGATTATTGAGTCAAAAGCTGAGCTGATTTTAGCTTGTGGATATCAATGGAAAAGTTGCCAGCTTGAAGCCTTTCTGTGACTAATCTGAGCTGCTGAGCTCAGGCCCTGTAGAAAAGGACATAAGGCTGGCTTCGTGTGGGTGACAGGGAATGGGAGAAGTGTGTAAACTTGGTCACAGGGTGCTAGAAGAGCTTTCTGATGCCTCTCCAAGCTTCCACTTGTGTCAGACAGTGCAGTAATTTTTTTCCAAAATTTAACAAAAAATACTTTTGTGTGAATTCATGTTGCATAAGAAGAAATTTGATGATAAAATAGACAATGATCAGTGAAGCCTGAACTAGATAAAATGCGAATACATACATAGGTATATAATGTCACGGGCACCTTAGGTTAAAAACATCTTTTCAGAGACCAACCCTGTTACAGTTCCAACTTAAATGAAATGCTTACTTTAATACCAGACAAGTCAATTTTATGCTTATCCTTTCTTGAGAAAAAGAAACTTGAGTCCATAGATAACACAGAGTCCATGACACATTCTTGCCTAGATCAATGCCATGACTTTTTTCTTATTACTGTATTTATTTCTCTCCCCTGTGTTAGATACTGAGCCAGCTATTTTCCTTGGTGGAACAAAAAAGCCAGAGGCTGAGAGACAGGGGGAGAAGGACCATGAGGTGGAGGTGGCTGTTGCCCATGATACAGAGGATGGAAGAGGCCATCACCAGGCAAAAGAGCATCATGGCTTTTCAGAGAGTGAAGTCCAGGATATGAACAAGTGTTGATTCAGAGAGGGGGCTCCTGGAATAACCAGTGTATTCCCAGCTCAGCCTGATCCTATCCCCAAAGCCATCTGATCCCACTGGAGTAGTCCCAGCCCCCAAGGGACTTGGCTTTTGTATCTACTTATTTAGTGCTGGTTTCCAAGCTGTTCGCAGGGATAAGGAGGCCAAAGGACACAGAGAGGTGAACTTTTGTCTAGCTCCAATGTGGAGAGTGAAGATCAGCACTAGAGAAGGGCCCCTGACCATGATGGAGGGTGTGTAGATGGACTTCGCAGAGGAGTCCATGTTCAGGAGGGAAAGGGCTGTGAGAGAGATCCTCCAGTGCAGACACTCAGAGAGGGCAACAGGCTACCTTAAGATTGATCATGAATTACGCAAACGACCAATTGCAAGGAAAAGAAATTTTGCCATTCAACCTTCTGAAAACTTTGTTTCAGTCATCCAAGAATTTGAAATGACAGCCTAGCTTATATGGTCCAGAGTGACTGCAAGTGAGATAAGAGTTCAACAGAGATTCTGAGGATCTGACGAAAGATGATGAAAGGAGCTGGTGGTAAGAGCCCACTGGCAGAATTAAACAGTTCCTGAATGGGTATGAAGATTGAAATAATTAAAGCAAGTCACACTACACAAGGAATTGGCTCCAGAGGGCTGTCAGTAAGACTGCAGCGTGAGTTTATTCCACAATTCCTTTTTTTATAGGCAAAGCAAAAACAAGTCACATTAATACAAGAAAGAAGTTCACAGAACTGCCAAACTTGTTTTCTAAAACTACTTCCCTATAGCAGATATGGTCCAAGGTCACAAACAAGTTTTAAGGAACTTGGCAAAACTTTCTCTTTTCTCTGTCTCAAGGTGAAGGAGGCCAGGGTAAAGACATGTTTTTCAATAACAAAGCAGCTTGACAAACAAGCAGCTCTCCACTGAGGGTATGTTTAAAAGTTTGCTATATTATTGAAAATATAAATAAATTATAAAATTTTAAAACTATTTATAGATATAAATATATAAGGGATATTTATAATATATAACAAAATAGATAAGAAATAAATATAAATATTTACAATATAATATTTAGTTAGGACACATTTAAGACTGAGATAACAAGAGAATTAATGAAAGAATTAATTAATTAGTTAAGAGATTGGAGAATTAAGCAATCAAGTATAGGCAAGAATTACGTCTGGGAAAATGCTAAAGAAATATTGTGTTAAGTACAACCTAGAATTCTCAGTGGCTTCTAGATGCAGAGCATCAAAGTACAGGCCAACTGTAGTGAGAATGGCCTCCTCAAATTAAGAAAATAAAAACAACCCACATTTTGCTCCTATGAGGATAACAAGAAAAAATACTAGCGTTGACCTTCATGGCGAAAAGTGTTGCTTCCACAGCCTTTATCTACCTATTGTTGGTTTTGTTTTTTTCACTGAACCAATGAAACTAGATGAAGGTTTGTCTTGTTGGTGAATATAGGTTCAATATCTAGACCACAGCAAGTCGGTAGTTGGATGGTAGATAGTTGAGTAAACACTGCATACTCTGCTGTTCAATTGAGGTAAAGTCCAGCAAACCCCAAGGACAACATAGTCCCAGAAATGACAGAAATGTTGCATGTACAGCCAGGGCCATGTAACTTTCAAGCACATGAAATGTGGCTAGTACAACAGAGGAGGCAGAATTCTCACTCTACTTAATTTACTTAAGTTCAAATGGGCACACATGGCCAGTACCTATTATACTGGATAGTCAATTTAGGGGTGGCTTCACCAGCTGGGAAAACCTGTCTCCTCTGGGCAGATGTACCCATGCCAAGGCACTGGCTGTATCCATGAAGAATTTGCAAAAGTCATGAAGAATTTGCCACCGGGGGCTTTTTAACCAATCCTGAGCCCAAGGGACAAGGGAAAATTTTCCAGACTCACAGGAGTCATTTCACCAGAGGAAGGAGACCTGAGAGGTGTTTGGATCCAAAGCCTCTGATAGCACAGAAGTGAAATCAACTCGAGGTTCTTGCTGAACTTACAGGTTGGAGGTTTATAAGCTCAGCGTAGAGACTCTGTGCTGACCAGGAAGGGTCGGCAGTGAGAAAGCCTACTTACCTTCTTAGGGCTGCAGGTAGAACTAACTGCATTCAGTTATTAAAAATTCACTCGGAAAAAAACATCATCATTGGATATTTAACTATATCGGGTACTGAAAATACTGTGTGTTCAAGAATAGTTATTGAATTAGACAATGCTTATTCTGTGTGTCCATTGCTGGTGGACTGGGAATGCTTTGCCACTACACTTTCTGTTTCGGCAGATCCTCCTCTTCAGTTTAGCTTCTTCAGCTTATAGCATCATCGTTCTGATCGTCTTCAGTTTTCTGTAGCCGGGGTGTGGGGATGGAGAGACTTGTTCAAGAATGTGTTCAATGGCTTTGTATTCTGAATTCACCCAGCAATAATACATATCAATATCGTGTATTGAACTGTGTGTAGGAACAGATGTTTGGCATGTTTCAAGCTACTTTGGGGAATAGTCCGTATTGAAGAAAGGAAAGAGTGCTTCAGATCCAGTCACATAATTTATGAGACTGAATAGGGATTTCTCACAAAGGAGGAATTCTGGACAGACTATTATATTTAGCAAGATAAAGCGAGCTGCGTGCAAATCCCAGAGTTGGCTAGTATAGCAGAGGACAAAAGGTTATTAATTCATTCCTGAGGAAAGAGATTAGTTCTCTACAGAGCAAACAAGAAAGAAAGTAGAGGAGCCCCACAGGATTTCTTGAAGGCTAGGTTCACCAACCTGAGCTTAACTATTTGTTTTCATTGAAGAAAATCTTTTGCAAGAATCAGATTTGCATTACAGAAAATGTTTGAATATTTGAATCGCGAATTTAGAGAGACTTAAATATTATCTAGTCTTACTACAGATTTTGTGTTTGAATTAGTTTTACAAATTTTTTGCCTCAAGTCACCCAGTCAGGACCTCCCTACCTCCTGGAGAGAGTGGTCAGTAGCTCTGAGGCTATTTGGTTCTTCGAGAGCTTCACTACCAGGTCTTTGGTACCTTCCACTCAACTTTTCACATTGCACCACTGCGGTCAAATACTTGCCTCCGTATTTTCCCTGTGAGAAATCCTGGGACGTTGCTGATGCGTTTGCTGTCCTTGCTCAGACCGTGTGGCAGCATGTCACGGTTGTCCGAGCTGAGGACGCCAGTGCAACTTTTGCTTCTTTGTGGATGTTTCTCTCCTCCTTTGTTTCCTTTCCAATAACCTCCTTACTAGCTTTCTTCCTTTTTCTCCTTGACTCACCGTTCCTCACGTTACCTCAACTCTCCTGCTCCCCTCCTTTCCTCTCCTCTCTTCTTGCCGTTGATGTCACACTGCATTCACTCAGCATGTACTCCTCTGCTGTGCTTTAACGTTCTGTGCACTAACGTCCCAGTTGCCTTCTTTGTGTACACTCTTACGGAGCAGTGTCTTTCCTATCGGTGCAGAAGGATGGTCCTTCGGGCTTGTTCCCCTCATCCTAGTTTTGAAAAATGTTTTGACTTTTTAGATTTAGCTCGTTTTTTATTTTATTTTATTTTTTTTAAATGATGATAAGTTCATTAAGATATAATGCACGCATGTGGTAAGTTCACTTTTCTAAAGTGTATAGTCCAGTTCAGTCTTTGCCTATGAAGGAAGATACGGAAGCTGTTGCAGGTGACATGACTGCTGGCAAGTTCCATACAAGAACCAAGCCACAAAGACTGCAATGTGTACTTGATAACTAACCTCAACAAACCATGTCTGTGTTTTATAAATTATTAGTCTTTGGGAGACAAAACAGTAAGAAGTACATATTTAAAAAATGAGTGGGGATTTTGGAAGGTATAGTTACACCTCCATTGCTATGACTTCAGATGTTGACTTCTTTGACTGCAGTTCAGAAATTAGCATGGGAAATAAATTCCTACTGATTTGTTAACTGGATGAAAGAGAAGATGTAAATTTAAGTCATCAGCCCACATAGCATTCAAAGATCATCTTTTCAGTTATATATCTAGGATTAAAATATATTTGCTATATATGTATATGTATATATATATATATATATATATATATATCTGGATATATTCTTGTGTATGTATGTATGTACATATAAAGATGTATTATAACATATCTGTGCACATATGCCTTCAAGCAAGTGATGGTGACAGTGTTAGCCTGAATTAAGTACCAGCCAGGCAATAACTTTGTGGTTAATAATAAAATGGCTCCATAAACTTAAACACACACACACACACACACACACACACACACACACACACACACCCCAAAAAATCCTGATAGAGCCATCCAATATTGCCATTGCTCCTTCTGCAGATTTCTCGATATCTTCTGCATGTTCTCACATGGGACAATGAGTAAAATGTTGAAACAAACAGAACCTAGGAAAACATCTTTATGATACTGAAATACGATCTGAGTTGCAACTGACTATTAAATAGGACCCTAGGTACACAGCTGTTGGCATGTCTGCTCCTCATCTCATCACTGTCTACCAACTGACGACTTTAACTCCTGAGGTTAAAGTGGAAAGAACTAAACTTTGCATTGAATGTAACATGTGCTATGTCCTCCTTTCTTCCCATTATTCTAAGTGTTGTATTAAAGGAGGAATGAGGCTTTAGACTTTTTATTTTCTTGTGGAATATTTGCTCATCATCTCGTTAACATATTTCTTTTGTGAGGAATAATACCTTTTGATTTCCCAGTAGGCATCCATGGATAAGAGATATTGACAACAAACAAAATTCAGATAATTATTAGAAATACTGACACTTAAAGGGGGGAGGCTAGAACATAGCAACAGATTAGTTATTTTATTTTTATTGCTATTGGAAATAGATTGTGCTGTGGTACAATTCATCCTGACTACAGTTTCCACCCTCCACTTCTCCCCCCCAGCTTTCTTCTCCCCTGAGCTCCCTCCCCTCCCCTTTTCCCCTTCAGAATAAAGCAGACTTCCAAGGGACAACAGCCAAATGCAACAAAACAAGATACAGCAAGGCAAAGCAAAAGCCCTTTGCTTTGATGTGTAAAGTCAGTCCTACCACATTCTCAACAGCAGAGGGCTTGGGATATCTGAAGTTGTGGCTAACACAAGTCTGAATGTCAGAAGTGCTGCTAATGCTTATTCGTTACAGACATTCTTATGTTTTCCAAAGACCTAAAAATATTTGAAATCATTAGCTACATCAATGCCATTAAATGTCAGGAAACAAATGCACATTTTAATTTGAATAAAATAGATGTTCAAAGAATCTCTCAGTAAAGATAAATCACATGAGGAAGAGTGTGAGGGAAAGAGCAAATCAGAAAATAATAAAGACAGACAAGACTGGAGAATCTCAGTACTTTTTCTATGTGGTAAACATTATTAAATTCATTGTGTACCTAAACTCTGCAAGACAAAAAATTAATAAATAAAACAAGGCAAACAATAATCACAATAGAAACTATCAGGAGGACCCTGTCATATCTAACACCATAAATCAGCAACTAGTTTTCTGTGTAAACGTTGACATTCTCTATGACCAGTATCTCTGTCTACATTGTTATTCAAGTCATGACAATGACTTTTACACCAAATAATTTCCTATATGTAAAGTTGTTTGAGTTATACATTTTATATAAAGTCAGTGTATGGTTTTTGGAGACAGTAGGCCATTGCTTTACGTTTCATAAATTTTGCATTTTCTATTCTATAATTAAAAACAGGAATTCAAGAACACCATAGCTTTTAAATGGTAAAAAATGGCTTTCTGATGAATCTTTAATGTGTAGTTATTGGAGGGACTTTAATATTAGCCAAGACTGAAAGAATTTTCCAAGCTATAAAAATGTATTTTTGGAGTTATAGATTTCCTTGACAGTGTGTAGTTCTTTTCAATACAGTGTGCAAATGAGAGAAACAGCTTTATTCCTGTGTGCTTTACCTGGAGGGTTAGGATATGAAGAAATATTCCCACACTCTCTGACTTGAGCACCTCATATTATTTTGTCCTCTGGGTTGAATTCTAATTAGTACCTGAAGTGAGCAATCCCATCCATTAAATCAGGGACTGGTGGTCCTAAGATGGCCAGAGTTAAAAAGAGCATTTTCACTCCCGGGCATTGGTAAATGTAGCTATGCAATTTCAGTGTTCCATTGGAGATTTGTACTCTTAGACTTTTTAGAAGTTAAAGAGTATTGTATTATTTTCTTTTTTTTTTTTTTGAATTTTATTTTTTTCTTATCAGTTACATTGTATTAACTCTGTATCCCAGCTGTGTCCTGATCCCTCTTTCCCTCTCAGTCCCTCTCTCCCTCCCTCATCTCCACCGTGCCCCTTTCCAAGTCCACTGATAGGGGGGGACCTCCTCCCCATTCATCTGATCCTGTTTTATCAGGTATCTTCAGGACTGGCTGCAAAGCCCTCCTCTGTGGCCTAACAGGATTGTTCCTCCCTTAGGGGGTGGGGAGGCCAAAGAGCCATCATTGAGTTCCTGTTAGAAATAGTTCTTGTTCCCCTAACTTTGGGAAACCAATTGGTTACTGAGCTACCACAGGCTACATCTGAGCGGAGGTTCTAGGTTATATCCATACATGGTCCTTGATTGAATGTCAGTTTCAGAAAAGACCCTGTGCCCAGATATATTTGGTCCTTGTGGAGCTCCTATCCTTTCCCCATCAGACTAACTCCCCTTCTTTCTTATGATTCCCTGTACTCTGCCAAAGGTTTGGTCATGAGTCTTTGCTTTGAAAACACTGCTAGTTAGAGTCTTTCAGATGTGCTCAGTAGACTCCTGTCATACATTCAATGCACATCCCATCTGTCTTTCTAAACGAGGATTTTCTTTATAAAATTAACTCACACGGATGGAGATCATTTTTTGAAGTTATTAGAAATTTCAAACTCCCAAATAAAAATATTCAAAGATACCTCCTGGTTTTGTGTTACATTGCAGAGTGGATACATTTTGTTTGGGTGAGAATGTGAATGTCAAGTAAGCCCATTGGTTCTCCCTAAATTGCAAGTTCTCTAACTTGGGAGAACAATGATATTATCTTTATAATCACATTTTAAATATCAAGATGGAGAAGGAGAACTTTTGAGAGTGAAGTTTTAGTAATCTGGGTAATCTTTGTAGCCCTTTCTATCTCCATGGAATATCAAATCACGTTGCCTCTCTTCAAAGAGAGAAATCTAATTCTATTATAATATCAAAATTTAACAAAAATAAAGTATAACGAAAATAAAACTAACTCCACTAATAATCTTAAAATCTTAGAAACAAAATTCATGTCAACCTGACATGGCCTAGAACCACGTAGGGACAAATCTCTGGGCATGTCCGAGAGGAAGTTTCTACATCCCACTAACGGAAACAGGAAGTCCCACCCTAACTGTGGGTGGAGCCATTCCGTAAGCTAGGGCTCCGGGTTGAACACCAATGAGAAAGCACGCTGAGTCCCACATCCGTCCCCTCCTGCTTTCTTACTCCCAACGCAACAAGCCCAACTGACTTGAGTTCCTGCCACCCACATCTTTCCTGCCATGATGGATGAAACCCTCACTCTGTGTGTCCAGATAAACCCGTCCTTGACTGAGCTGCTGTTGTCAGGAATTTTGTTCAGGCAAGGAGAAATCTGACTAAGTTGCTGCTATTTTGTGGCAAAGTTCTCTTCCAAGTTTAGAGGTTGGGTACTGTTACCGTGTTCCCTTGACTGCCCGTGGTAGAATGTGGAAGATGATGGCTCTAAGAATGGAGTTTCCAGCCGTGGTCTCTTTGAACTTTAGGCACCGAAGCTGCCGGGCTTCCTTTGAACTAAGATACTCACAGGGCTTGAAACCAGAACTGCCCATCATGTAACCGGAGAAATAATCCTCATTTCGCATTCTCTCTTCGTATACATCTCAGTAATCCCAGAATGTACATATTATTTTTACACTTTCTTATTTATGAATTTTCAGCGGTTTATAAAAATACATTTATTGTGTATAGTTGATGTTTGCAACATGATGCTGTTGGGGTCTGATTAGTAAATGCTTAATATAATAAAACAAATTAATATATCATTTAATAATATCTGGAATAGCTGCTTTTCTGTTCATAAAAACTGCTGAAATCTACATATTTAGTTGAAAAATACTCAGTACAATACAACTTTATTAATTGTAATCTCAATGGTGAACTTCAGATGTGTAGTCTTATTCATAGTGGGAAGTTGGTTCTTCTTATGTCTTTTGATTTTATCTTCCGGTTTTTGCCATCTCTGCCCTTGGCAACTCTGTTTAGTTTTTCACCAATGTGTTCTTTTACTTTTCGCCCTAGAGATTCAATAAATAAAGTCATACACTATTTTTCTTCCCATTTTTAGCTAATTTCACCTTGCATAATTGTGGCTTAGTAGTGGCAGTTTCTTTCTTACTATACAAAAGAGAATAATATATCTTACCATCTTGGAATCAGTGAAATACTGAATAAGACAGAAATTTCAGGGAGAGAGAATGTTTCCAAAGGTTTTGCAGGTGAGTCTGATGCCCCCCATGGCTTAGGAATACACTGAGTTATATCTGGGCATGTTCTTTAAGTAACGGTAAATACAAACCGATGGTTTCATGTCATGTATTTTCCCTCTTGCCGATAGGTACTATAACCACTCACCGTCCTTTAATCTCATTTTATTATCACAACAAACTAATTCATATGTGTTTTCTATACATTTTAAGGCTCAAGAAATGGAGGCTTAGTTGGATAAAGTTATGCATTTAAAGCATGGGCTGTATGTAGATGCAAACACAGACGGGTTTGGTGACAAAGTTCTAACCGCTATGTGATACAGCAGTCACTCTTAAAATGTGACCTTCCTCCTCTCTGCCCAAAACATGCATGTCTTTTGGAAGAAGGGGTGGGTGGAAGGGCATGGAGGGGACAGGAGCCCTACAAGGAGACCAACAAAGCTAAAGAAATCTGAGCTCAGGGGTCCTACAGAGACTGATGTACCAACGGAGGACCATGCATGGAGAGGACCTGGAGGAAGAGGATCCAGACAGTCCTGATGATACTTAACAAGCTATGGGCAGATGGCAATAGTGGAGAACTCCCCCTTTCAGTGGATTAGGTCAAGGGGTGGGGGGAAAAGGAGGGAATATGGGCTGGGGGGAGTTGAAGGAGGGGGCTTCAGTCGGGATATATAATGAATAAATTGTGAAAAAATTAAAATTTAAATTAAAAAAAAAGTGATCTTAGCCATATCAGCATCAGCCTCCCCTAAGGAGAATGGCAGAAATGAAAATGTTAAGGTTCTACCCTATGTCTAAGGCATGAGAAACTGTTAGGGTAGGACCCAGCAAAATTAAAAACAAAACAAACAACAACAACCGCCCCCCCCCCCAAGATTTCTAGTTAATGCAGTGAACACTGAAGTCCGAAGGCTGCTGTCATCCAGGATACAAGTCTCTTACAATAAGGAATAGCAGGCATGGCTAATAAAGATAGGACCTCATAAAGTTTATTGGATAGTTGCCTGGCTCATATTATAATCTTAAGATAATTCCATATTTGCAAGGTTGACTAAGCTTTTAGTTGCTTAATAACAAATAAAATTGCATTTGCTCAAATGTGCTTTAATTATAGTTCCCAGTAGGCAGAACTATGGTAACGAAATATACTAGGCACTAATGTTTCTTGCATAATGAGCATAGTCAAGGCATTTAGCAGGAATAGATTACAATTCCCCTCACTAGATGGAAAAGCTTTAGAAGTGACACATGCCTTTCTTTGGGCTGACATCCTCTTGTCCTCTGTTTTAGTCTAATCCTATTATTTCCTTTCTTCAAAAGTACAATACCTTTGTTTCTAAGAGGGAAGGACAAACTTATAAGATCCCTTTTAATATTCTCTTGAGCTGATTGGTTAAATCTAGCATTCATACTGCAGATAGAAATAAACAATTTCTGAACTAAAGCTAATTTAAGATTTAGTTGAAAAAACACAGAACTTGCTTACTTAGTGAAAAAATTGATTGGCAACAAGGAATTAAGAATCCCAAAAGAATAAATAAGTTTGATTTCAACAAGAAAAGGCAGTTAAAAATAATATACCAAACTGAAAAGGTGTAGAGACGCCTGGTGAATGTAATTATATCTTCCTAACATCAGCACGACTAGTTGAAAAGCACAGCATTCAAAATGTAATATTTTTTTTTTTGCTCTGCATGATGCGAAATAAGCAATTTAATTTTTCTTCTTCCACTAAATTGACTGGCTCTTGAGTGCATTATTTGACCCACAGTTCCATATTACCCACAGCATTTCCCAGATGACTGAGCTAAGTAGATGACTTATTGGTGTTGTTTTTCCTTGGTGGGCATGTATGGGGGCTGCAGATAGTAGTAATTAGAAGAAGGAAGAAGGCATAGCGTTTGGAACTTGGGGTGCTTTGGAAGCTTCAGCGCTTCCCAGCCTGAAGACGGGTGTTGCTGAGCGGTGACCTGCAGACCCTGTCTTAGCTCCAAGGGCTTGTGCATATTTAGAAGTGCAGATTAGTGTCTTATAAGTAGGGCAAAGATGTTTATGGCTTATTGCAGATTCTGAACTGGTCCTTTACTTATTTCTAGTTTTAACCTTTCTCTCATGTATGTCCTGAACCTCAAGGGATGCCGCTTGGTTTTTACCCAAGAGCGGTTTCCTCCCAGGCACATCTGTCTCAAGAGAGTGATGGTCAGATTGCTGTCTGTGCTTAGCCCTACCCTCTTCCATGGCAGAACTGGGAGCTCCTCCCATCTGTCCAAACTTTGACTTCTGCTTCTGAGATCTAGCTTGGCCAAAGGCCTTGCACATTAATTTAGCTCTTTCCTCATACACTGGAAAGTTTACAAGAAGAAAATTTATTTTTGGCTCATAACACAATGTCTCATTCATTTGTGTATGAGATAGCACAGGTTCACCTAAAATATATCATCTTCCTGCATTGGCCTCCTAACTGCTGAAAATAGAAGCATGCAGCATCTCATCTGGCACATGGTGTTTTGATAAAAGTGTACATTGGAAAATGGCATAATGAAGCCGCCATATACCTTACCTCCCATGGGTGCCACTTCTCGGTTGCTTGGTCTTTGTCACTTTTATTTCTTACCCTATCATTAACAAGAACAAAACATATTTATCATGAAGTACATGATTTTTTCCCCCTCAGGAAGTTTATTACTGTCCACCATGGCCAATTTTATTGAGCAATAGCTCCAAATGGATCCCTTTAATCTGTGCATCAAGAAAAACGTTTTTAGGAGTGTCTCTCCAAAAATCTGAAGTGATGTTTGAAGAAGAAACTGAGGAATCTGTAATAAAGTACAAATATTTTCCTGCTTTGTTCTGACTTTCTGCTTGAGGAAATGGCAGAGCTCTAGAAATACTATAGCTTAGCTGTTCAGTGCCAAGGCTTATCCGCTTGTTCATTAGGACGCTCAGAAATAATCACTTGGTTTAGTTTTGAAGCTTGGCTTTTGGCTGTCCTTGCAGCCACACAGCTAAGCTACATAACCTGCCATCCCTTCAATAGAATGATAAAAGAAAGCAGAGTCAAAAGTGATGCATGTATTTAAAACCATTAAAACTTGATAAAGTTGGGCACTTATGACTGACCATGACTTAAAAACCTCACCTCACAGGTTGAATTTGGAAAACATTTCCAACCTCCCAGTTGTCCGGTAGATAAACCTCTGTGGCATCTCATCGTGATGGTGATGCCATGGGAACTCCCGCCTCACATCTGGCAGGTACTGAAGCGGATGATTCTCTAAGACTAATGTGTGTTCAGAAAACATTTTCATAAGTTGAAGTCATAATGCACATTTATATCCAGTACATAGCACGCACACTTTAAATCTACATTTAACCCCAAATGAACATGGCTGTAGACATGAATTGGGATTTATTATGAGTGCTGAATATGGAATTGGAAACTCATGGTGGCTTAAGCCACTTTCTTGAAGACCTACTTTTTCTTGCTTATGATTTATTAGTTTAACTTTACAGTTGCATGTTAATAGTGCTTCTTTCTTTGAAGAAAGAACTATCAGTTTCAAGATGTAACAGTCTTTATGGGAAGACTATTTTGGAGCTACATAGGACTTGACAAATTGGATAAAGAAATAACATGAAAATACTATTGTTGAATTTCTAAGCACAAAGGCTGCTTCTTGGTTTGTGTGACTGAACATTTTAGAACACTTGCATAAGCAATTGCATTTAGGGAGTAAAGGAAGGAAAGATTTTTTTAATGAAAGACCAAACTAAAGCAAGATTCATGGAATGCACGGGAGAGTGTTTTTTTCCAGTGCACATAGATTTAAGAGTTCTGCACATGCCCATAGCTTATGGTGCTTTCTAACATAGAGTATTGCTCTACATTGTGCTTTACAGAAACACTTGCGTCCTTTCCTCTTTGATGCTGTGAGTTACAGGAAGAAGCCTTGATAATTCAAAGATGTCTTTGAATTGCTGTGAACAACTGACAAAGTAGGAAAATCCTGTTCTCTGGCACTGCTGAGAGGGGTCCAGATCAGTTGACGTTGAATTTATGACTCATCTCAAATTTCTCCAGTGTGACCATATGTTTGCTTAGGTCCAGGGGTGTCCGCATGGTACTTGAGAAGAGGAGCATGGAAAGGGAGGCCGGAGTCGTGAACCACCTCGTGAAATCACCCCATGTGATTGCACTCCTTAGTAACGTCATAGCCATATGTTTGTGGGGATGTTCACACAGTGATAAAATTGTATGAGGAAGAGTTTATTTGAACATATCCCTATCTTTAAACAAAACATTTGTCTGTGTAGACATGTGTATCAGCTGATAAGTTGAAATTGAAGGATCAAAGCATTGTGAAATAATGAGGCAATGTCACAGCTTCTAAATACCCACCCCTTGCACACTGTGCAGTGAAGGATTTGTAGCAGCCCAGGCATTTCGATGTCTCTAGGACGAATGAGTTCAACAAAAAGTGTAGTGTGAAAGAGACTCATGAATTAGAGAAATAGGGGCATGAAGTGAGTGATTGAAGGTTTTAGTCGAACAATAATGTAACACAGTGCATTGTAATACAACACAACACAACACAACAACACAATACATACAACACAACGCAGTTCAGGCCCAGCCACCTAATGTGGTTTTCCCATTCTCTAGTCCCTTTCTCATGATTGTAGTCCATCAGATGAAAGCTAAGCTTCCAAAGCAATTAGACTTTTCATTAGCTTTTTTGCCCCTTTAAACCTAGAAAAAGCCTTCGGTAACAAATTATTATTTTTATTGACCCAGTTACAGTCTTTTCTTAAGATGATAGTAAATCAGAAGTTTTCTAGCTAGGCATGCTGTCCGGTAAAAAAGTGTCTCTGGTAATTTTGTTAGCAGAAAAACAAAACATGTTTACTTTCTGAAATCTAAGTGGAGACGTCCTGGTGCCTGTCTCTCTCTGTCATGGTCAGGTAATCATAACATTAATTTTAAAGAAAATTTCCAGTGCATAAACTGATACCTCCCATTGCCTTTTTTTTTTTTTCCTTTTAGGGAGAAATAATTACAAACAACCTTCAAAAAATCACTGGACAAATTCTTTCTTGATTTTTGTGGTAATACATTTTGACACTTAAGCAGGAGCTACAAAGCAGTGTTTTCTCTATGCTATTTTTTGCTAATTAAAATGGCATTTTTGAGTACTTAAGATGTGCCACTCGAGGTCTGTCTGGAGACAAAAAGATGAAAATGCACTGGTTTATCTTTATGTTACTCACAGTATTTACACACAGGTAACCAATGGACAGGTTGGTCTTCATGTGAGTTCCCTAGCAAGTGGAGCAGGGACTATTTCTGATGAGACCCTGTCACCTGCTTTTGGATTGCTTCCCCCTAGCAGGGCTGCCTTGCCTGGCCTCAGCCTCCATGGAAGAGGCTATGCTCAGTCCTGATGTGACATGATGTGCTGGGGAGGGTTGATTTGGAGGTGGGGTGGGGTGCTTTTATGAGAAGGGGGGGTGGAAAAAGGGAAAGGGGGAAGAGAGAGGGAGGAGGGAAGAGAGAGGGAGGGTGGGACCCAGAGGGAAGGAGGGACAGGGCTGCATTTAGGATATAAAGTGAATAAATAAATAAACTTTAAAAAAAATCACAGCAAACTTTCTGATCCTCTGGCTCTTACAAGTTCTGTCCTCTCTTCTGCAATGTTTGTGAAATCATGGTTATTGGAAGACAATCTACAACTACTAATCTACTAAACCAGTGTAATACGTAACACAATTGTAATATTTGTCCTTATGCCAGCAGACAAGTGTACTGTTCTCTTCTCATCAAAGACATTCTTCCCTGGTACAGCAGTAAAGCACTATAGAAATCACCACCAAACTTGCAAATGATGGAGCCCAATCCCAATGGAGGCTTCTATAAAGCACTGCTGCTTCTGAGGCTCAGGGATACTGAGCTGCTCTTTAAGAAAATAAGACAGCCAATATAAATTAGTTTTAGAAACCCACAAGGAAGCATGTTGATTAATCTTCATTTTCAACTTGATCGGACTGAGGATCCTGGAGACTGACAGAGCTCATTTCTGGGTGTCTGTGGTGGAATTTCTAGAGACCATTTGCATGCGGGACAGCAATTGAGTGGAGAAGACCAATAGCAAATATGGACACTGGCGAGGAGCCAGGGTGAAATAAACGTGGAAGAGGATGTGCTCAGTGGGACAGACATGCCTCCTTGCTTCCCAGCCTCTGTGAGGAAGGGGATCCAGCCCTGCTCCTCTCTGCCACGATGATTTGCCTTCCCTCAGGATAAAAGCGATGGCTCTGGTCAACCTCTAACTAAAAGCGCATCAAAGCATGGGGCAGAGTGACTCTCCTTTTGACTTGCAGGACTCAGTCATTTGTCACAGTAACAACAACCCGATGGGATGGCGACAAGAGAGAACACCTATGTCCTTGTTCTTCTTTCACAACTTCATTCAACGGCCACTTTACACTCACATATCAAAATGAGAAATTTTCAGATACATTGGACAACAAAAGTTCATATGCATGTATTAGACTTGATAACACTTAAAATTAATATTGAATTTAACCTGTTTCTTTTATTTTTTTAGAATGTGTGACTACTAGAAAATGTTTAAAAGGTCTATTAAAAATTGAAAACACAGGCATGATTTTCATCATATTTCTATTAAGAAGCACTAATACAGATGAGTCTTTAAACAGAAAGGACGGAGGTATTCAATTAACAAGACAAATGCTTAAAATATGTCATCAGACAAGATAATTGAGGGTCAGTGATTTGTTTGGGTTTTGTACAAATGGCCCCTCACTTTCGCTATGTTTAAATATCTAAATAATTAAGATTCAATTAATATTTATTGATTGCATATGTTGTAGAAATTATTGTGCTAAGAAGACAAATAATGCTTGTGACACAGTCATAAATAAGCTATAGATTACACTGTATCAGATGTATAAAAGTGAAATAGCCAGTGTTACTGGAAGGAGTCACTTGAACGTGACCAAAATAAAGAACAATTAAGGAGATAGCAAGTGTTATTCTTATCCTTACAGAGGCATGTTAAGTTAAATAGGGCAAGTTAAAATGTTTTTCCTAAACCAGTGTCCTTTTCCATCTTAAAAACAACCAAACAAATCCTGTGGGTTATTTGCCTTTCACACCTAAGAGACAAATCCGTTCCTACTAGCACAAGTAAACCCAGATCTACACTCATGAAGGTTGGAAAGTGATATGAAGGAAGATAAACAGAGAAATGGATCATCTCGGGTGATGGTCAGAAAAGTTCATTTTAGGCTAAAGTCCATGGGAATAATTTGACCTAAAGGATAAATCACCAGGCAATGCAAATATGTCAATGGTGGTAGTGAGGCATTTGCTGCAGGCTGGGCTGGGCTGGTAATCTTGGTGGGCGACATTTGTTCTAACCACAGGTAATCAAAGAAAACCATGTTAAATGTTTTGAGCAAGCTCTTATTGAGGGGGATTGGTTAAAATTGGGGATTGCTAACTGTGAGTTATTAAGAGACACAGTATCCATAAATCAATTAAGGTGCATTACAGTCTATTCCATTCCCAGATTTCATTTAGAAGCACATGGCTCTATGCCTTACTGAGGCAGTATAAATCAAACATCTAGGCTACCCTAATTTTTTCTATAGTGTTTGTCTTTCGTTGAAATAAAATGAAATACGTCTTTCCTGATAAGCTTGAAAGGCTTCACATTTGTATTCAACAAATTCCTGGTGTTCTGACTATGTTTGCTTTGGTTCTTGCATCCTGACTTGTGCAGTGACGTGGGGGGGGGCATTGTGAATGTCTGGACTTTGGTCTCTGAATAGACATGGTTCAGATAATGTAATGTCTCTATCGCTCACTGACTTTGACTTTGACCAAGTCACTTTACCTTCCTCAACTTCCATTTTGTTGCCCCTGATGAGTAGGTTGCAGGGCTTATGGGGAAGCGTGGAGAGAACGTTGCTTAGTACACGGTTTCTTTAGCCACCACCACCATTGTTGCTGTCACCATCACACTGTTTCCACGGGGTGGATGGGAAATAGGTTTTGTGCAGCGAAACTATAATTCAAATGAGTATTGTAGGTAAGAGAAGTCTTATTACTAGTGTTACCTCAGGGTTGAGAAGGAGGGAGGAGTTGTAGGGATGAGCTCAATGAAGGGAAAGGGAAGTGTCAGAAAAAAAGTTGCCCTGTGTCTAGCTAGGGGTTCTCAACATGTGGGTCACAACCCCTTTCTGGGTAGAATGACCTTTTCACAAGGGGTCTCCTAAGACCATTGGAAAACACAGATACTTATATTTTGGTTGATAGCGGTAGCAACATTAAAGTCATATAAAGTAGCAACAAAAATAAGTTTTATGCATGGGGATGACCAAACCCTGAGGAGGTATATTAAAGGGAAGCCACGTTAGAAAGGCTGAGAAGCACTGGGGAGCTTTAGGGGGTGGGGTGGCGATGGTGGCAGTCGTGAGTCTTCCTGGTGCGTGGAGAGAACATGAGCAGGCGAGGAAGGAGGCGTCAGAGCTGAGTGACCCTCTGGAGCGAGACGTAGGGCTCAGACAGGCCCAGCCAGAAAATGTCCGAGTCCAAAGACGGATGCAGAAACACGTTATGTTTTCACCTCCTAAGCTGTGTGCTGGGACAAACGCTTTCCCCTGGAACTGCATTCATGCACAGCCTGGTCTTCTCTGTGAGCAGAACAGAGATAGAAAACATCCGTCCTTAGGCTTTTTTGAGACCGAGATACATTGGCAGAGCGGAGTGGAGCGAGCACCAGCCTGGCACATATTAAAGGGGCACCGTATTGACGGGACACATAACTAAACACATGCTGTGGCTTCCAGGTCCCGCACCGCGCCTGGAGCATTCAGAATCTGAGCTGTCCCAGGCTTGTTTTCAGAAACAATAACCTCTTGTTATACTTCCTTACACACAGTGGCTGCATAAGAAAGAGAATGGAAATCGATGGCAAACTGAGGAAAGGTATTAACTTTCTAAAGTCAAGTACTCGAAATGCCTCTCAGAATTCTGCATTTGCTTGTTTTACAAAATACTCCGATCAATGAAGTGAAGTAGGTAAGGAGTCTCACACTTGGTGATTCGCTTTTCAAAGTCTGTTTAGGAGCTAGAAAATCACCTCTGTCCCCTCTAAGCTTGACAGTTTTTTACAGGAAAAGGAATTCTGTCATTTCTGTTTCAAGAAAGACTTCCATATCTAAGTTGAATAGCATTCAAGAGGCATGCACTTTGTCCTGTAGCTATGACAATATGGCCAGAGCGGATGTCGTGAAAATGGAGGAGGAATGTGTGATGTGTGACCGTTAGCCAGCACAGAACTGGCCCTGCCCTGTTTCCGTGGCAGTCATCTATGATGCTGAAGGAGAGTGGGCTCCTAGAGGTAGAAATGCTTTTTGTTGAATTTTAAGTGTTGCTAAACCATTAGCAAGGAGATTCGGGATATCATTTAATTTATATAGGAAGTAGGAGCAACGAGGAGAGAACAAAATTAAATGGCACCATTTTCAGTATGCGAATAGTCTGGGTTTAAAAGTTTATCTGTCTGGAACTAGCACAGTCCGATGCTATTCACGTTTTTTTTTTTTGTTTTTTTTTTTTTTTTAACTCTGCCTTTTCACTGTGTTTCTGGGGAAAAGCATGCAAAATGTTTTTTTGGTTTTTTTTTTTCCCCCCTGGGCCTAGAGCAAAGCCAAATCTAAATCTATTTCTAAGTATCCAACATTGTTTTCTTGGATACACTCAAAATAAATAAGAGAATTATCTTTCTTTTCCTCTGATATCATCTCCTTAGATAACTCCATGAACTATAAAATAATTTTTTATCAATTTCAATATTCTAAGAATAGTATGTTTGTTTGTTTATTGTTCCTGTTCAACCAAGTGTACATTTTAATAAGGGAAGCTGGTTTTGTTGTTGTTTTCATCCTTTTGAAAGTCAAACATTTGAATTGCTTTTTTTAAATTTTCAAAAACTTGTATATGCCTATTTGCATGCATGTGAGTGTGTGTGGGTGTTTTATGCATGCGTGTATCCATGTGAGTATATGTGCAGGGGCACACTTGTGAACTCCAGAAGGTCACCTCTGTGTTTTGTCCTTAGGAACATCATCTACCTCCTGGCCAGAAGCTCATCAACTGTGTTAGCCTGGCCAACAAGCCCCAGCAATCCTCCTGTCCCTTCTCCTCAGTGCTTGGCCATGCGAGTTCTGGAGTTTAAATGCAGGTCCTTAGAACTGCCGAGTGACCCCATTGCCTAGCATTCATTTCCTGCTCTGGATTCCTTTTTAGGTCCAGTGCCTTTTGCTTGTATTTTAAAGTGCTTGTGTGTGTGTGTGTGTGTGTGTGTGTGTGTGTGTGTGCGCCTGTTGGTATTTGAAGAAGTTTGTCTGAGCATCACAACATTGTATTAAAAACTGTCTTGATTTATGAAGACAAATTGTGAAATGACCTGAGTATTTTGTTGACAAAGATTGTGTGCCTTTGCATCGGGTTTTTTTGTTTTCCCTTCTTGTCTGTCTTTTAGTTGTTCTTGCTGTCCCTTACCAGTCACGGCCAGGACTTGTCAGAGTGAAATAATTGGAAGACTGAGTGGCGTCCTTTCTCTTTCATTGATTTACCTGAGTTCTTGGCTGCCTGATGAATGTGCAGCATCAAATAACATCAGGTATTATGGGCTATGTGTGTGAGGAGAAAAATAAAGAGCTCAGTGACAAAGATAATAAAGATTACCATTTGTTAATACTTTAAGCTTGTTAGGTCTTGTGATAGTTGCTTCAAATGTTTTCATTTACTTTCTCTCTGTGTGTGCATGCGTCTGTGTGTGTGTGTGTGTGTGTACACACTCGCGTATATGTGTGTATGCATGAGTGTGTGTGTTTCCGTGAGTGTGTGTGTGTGCATGCATATATGACAGTGCATTTGCCTGTGGGGGGCAGAGGTGGATGCCACATGTCCCCGTCTGTTATTCTCTCCCTTGTTAAAATTGTTTTTGAGTGTCGTGTTTGTGTGTATTGCGGGGCAGGAGCATGTTTGTAAGTGTAGGATGTCTTACCTGATCACTCCCCACCTTTAGATTTTGAGGCAGCGTTTCTCAGTGAACCTGATAGTCAAGCCCCAGTTAAGCTGGCTGGCCAGGCAGCCTCTGGGATCCACTCTGTCTTCCCATTCCTGGGGGTACAGGCTCATCACCCACCGTTCTTTTACATGAGTGTTGGAGATCTGAGCCCAGATCCTCATGCTTGCTTAGCAAACTCTTGACCATGGAACCATCTCTTCATCTCCTTTTCCTTTAAGCCCTTGATGATAGGGTCTCAGATGAGAAGGCTGAAAAAGAAAGTATAATTCATTCACTGCTAGCCAGCTAATAGGTGATTAATCTTATTTTACCCTGGGTTTATCTAAATTAAGAACCCACACCAGATGGCTTGTACTCAAACTAAAGTCAAGATATTTGAGCCAGTCACGTTAGGGACAATGAAGATGCAGTGGCCACAGCTTTTGAGAAAAAAGAGTGAGATACACACATGTGACTAAGTAGGACCTATAACAGATCTCAGTATACAGATGAAGTTGACGTTTCTGTGTTGGATGCAGCTGTAGTTTCCTGAAATCTCTGTGTCCTTCACGCCAAGAAATAGAACTCGGCTGGGTCTCCTGTCCTGCCCATCAGTTCAAGATGAGTAAAACGGATGTACAAATTCCTATGAATTTATCTCAATCCAAGCACAAGGCTGTCATCTTTCAAAACATCAAAGATGGCCCTTGCTAAATGATGCTCATGTGCCTCTGTACCCCCCTCCCAGTCCTCATCTCATCTGCTGAGGACTTTCTGTCTTCTCCCCGGTTGACTATAGGTCTTTTTCCCCTGCCAGCATCTGTCAGTTCTCTCTCTGGCCTGCTTCTCATCACTCTGGGTCTTTTCACTCTCAATTAGCGATTACATCAAGCCAGCGCTTAAGACGCTGCGGATTCTCAAGATCCTATGAATTAGAGCTAACAGCTTCTGCTCTCTGCTTCAAAGTTTCCCTTTCCCCAGGGTTTCCCTGGCAGGCCTTCCAGTCTCAGAAACTTTTATCTTCTAACTCTCCCCTTTCTGTGACCATGTTACATTCTACCCCATCTCTGAATTTTGTCAGGAGCTTGATGGAGTAAATCATGAGTTGAAGTTTGTCTTACACGCTGGTTACTCCGTCAGTTTGGAAGGCATTGCACAACTTTGCAAATGTGCTTTTTGACATAGGTTGGGCAGAATGTGGGTTATTTGCTATTTAGAGGAAAGGGTTAAGGGTACAAGTAGACAACACCCTTAGTGAAATATTCATGGCTCTGTCTATGTAGACCCCTTTTAAATAAGGAAACAACCATTCATGCTTTATGTTCCTGACAGATTAATGACAGAAGTATTAGGAATGAAAATATTCAAGTCATATGCTTTTCCAGTTACATTTTCATTGAAAATGGAGTAAGAAACACATTAGGAGCAGCGCTTACTGAGTACTGCTGTCCAGCACTGCTCGTCCTGTCCTTACATGCAGTATTTAACCAAGTAATAGCTTTTGAGGTAAGTATTGGTATTTTTCTTTTAGAGATGAAGCTAAGGTTCAGGGAATACTACTAGGAAGGAATGGGGTAACCACTTTTGAATGCTACAGGCCATGGTGTTCCTTCTACCATTGCTGCTTTGGAAAGCTTCACATTTCAAGCATCACTGTCTATACATATTTCTTAGTTTTCTTCAAATAAAACTTATAATGCCTTAAATTTAGGGCAATAAACTTGGATTTTTATTAATATTTTCAAAAGTACATTTGGTTGTTCACAGAGCTTGTCATTTCCATCTTTACAGTTAGTTAATAATTACGCAAACATCACTGTTTTGGTCCCATATGCTAGTGCTATCTCAAAAACACGTAAGGGTTACTATTTAACTTAGCTTTGTCTTTAATTTGACTATTTAATTCCTCTACGGGATATGTGTGTGTTGGCATGCGCACGTGCATGCATGCGTGTGTGTGTGTGTGTGTGTGTGTGTGTGTTGTGTGTGTGTATACATGTGTATACAGATGGGTATGGAGGCCAGAGAGGAATGGTGGGCATATTTCTCAGTTGCTCTTCGCTTACTTTTTGAGGCAGGGCCTCTGACTAAACCTGGAGATTACAGAGTTTCGAACCTAGGGATCTTTCTGTCTCTGGATCATTAGAAAGGCTATTACAAGTGCACACCATTGTGTGTGACCTGTTACCCATGGATCAAACTCAGGTCGTTGTGCTCGTGTGACAAGCATTTACTGATGGGGCCGTCTCCTCAACCCCTTGAATTCTTTTTGTAAAATAAAAGAATGAGAATTCCGTTTGAACATGATTCTCATTAGTTGTGGAAAAAAAAAAATCTCTCCTCCAAGAAAAATCAGTGTGTGTTTGTGAAGTTGACAAAGCTATCAGACCAGTTCTTATCAAGGAAATTAGAAAGAAGTAGAAAGCCCTGTAGAGATGACACAATTAACTAGCAATGTAAAACAGAACAAAATATTAGAAAAATGTTGGAATCTGTACTTTTTTTGATTGTGTAAGAAAAAAGGTCCATTGGGATGTGTTAACAGGAAGACTGACTTGAATTGGCAGAAATAATTAATCTCTTGAGAACTGATGAAGAAAGAGAACTCATTTGAGTCTATAGAAATTCCCCAAATACCTATGAATACTAGTTACAAAGAAAATGAAACTTTTAGGTAGATTCTGGCTCCCTGAATGTAGAGAACTATGTTTGGAATGCGCTGGCTGAGTGGTCACCTGAAGCCCCCATTTATTTATTTATTTATTTATTCATTTATTTATTTATTTATTTATTTATTTGTTTGTTTATTCATTCATTCATTCATTCATTCATTCATTCATTCATTCATTATTTCTTCATTTATATTTCTTACCCTGCCAGCTGACAGAAAGAATGAGTTGATAGTGATTCAGACAATCAGTGTTGAGAACCTTTCTGCACTTCTGTTTTTCGCATTCAGCCAAGAGGAAAATGCCATTTTAAAGCCTTTGTACTGGTGTGGACAGGCTCTGAAGAGCCTTCTGGAGGAAGGGAAGGTGGAGGAGGAAGATAGGGTCCTTCTGAGAGAGAGGTTTAAATGCTGGCTGTTATCCAGACCCAGGTTATCCCGGAAAGGGATGAAAACCAGCCTCTCCACAGAGATATCTTACTAGAGGTCACTGTCAATTCTTTTTCTTCAAGGGCTGGTAATAAGTGAGGTTTTAATTTACGTATATACCTTTTCCTCCTTTTTTTTTTTTTGTTTCGGCTTATCTTAGTTGTTTCACTCCAATTCTTTTGCCATTTATTCAGAGTTGAAATGAAAAATAAAATGTATAAAACATTGCTAGAGACTTCTGTAAGCTTTCCTCATTCTAAAGCCTGACAGTAATTATTATTAAGGGATTAAAAGAAAATCTTACAGTGTAATTTAGGGACTCTCAATTTATTCACAGGCTCTTCTTCTATCTCTCTCTTACTTAACAAAGACACTTTCTGTCTCTATGAAAAAGGAATCTAAGCATTGCTTATTAAGTTTGCACTTACAACAAATATATTTCGGTACAAACAGTAATGATGAAATAATTATAATAAAACAAGCATTTATTGAATATTTAGCATATACCAGGAACTGTTTTACACATTATCTAGGCCCTTTGATATACACCTCACACCAATTCTGTGAAGAAATCAGTGATGTAATGATACCATTTTAAAAAGGAGAAATGATAGGCATGAAAAATTAGTCAAATGGTACAGACTGGAAGTAATTGGGTCTGTTAAAAAATCTGGGTCTAGAAGTTAAATTGCATCATACTTATACTTTTGAGAGAGGAGAGACCTGGCCAGATAAAATATAGGACATGCACTTGAATATGAATTTCAGTTAGAAGAAAAGCAGGATGCCCACCTGTCATATGTATTGCGTATCCTGTGGAGGATACAGAACATGCCTGGAACAGTCATCTCTGCTCATTCTTGGAATGTTTAATTATTTTCAGGGTCAGGCTTGACCCAGAATTTTCTCTAGAAGCTATCTAGTTTCATCCTGTAGGTTACAAGAGAGGAAAGGCTCAAATACCTTAGATATTTATGTTTCTGTGACTGAAAATCTTGCAAGAAACAGGGCCTTGCTGTGTGGCCTTCCTGAAATTTAATGCCTCTGATGAGGAGACCCCTGTTCATGTTTTATGTTCCTGTCAGACTAATGATGTAAGCATTAGGAACAACAGTGTTAATAAAGCCATGGCTTTTTCAGTTATATTTTCATTGAGAATGCAGTGAAAACACACCACTCCCTGGTTTAGCCCTTCCTGAATACTGCTGTCAGCTGCTGCTCTTCCTGTTATCACATGGAATATTTAATCAAATGATAATTTCTGAAGGGTAAACATTGGCATTTCAGCAGTTTTCCATTCGCCTCCTGCTGCTCCTAAGATCGTTCATTGGCTGCCTGTTTTCAAAGCTGCTGACCAGAAAGCCAGCATTCCCAATGACACAAGTGACCTAGAAGGCAGCGCAGGCAGAAGCAACAAGAGTCTGGCTGCTGCTTCATGTTGACAATGCCCAGTAATCTTCCCACTTGGGATCTCGTTGGGAGGAAGAAGTGGCATGAAGATCATGGTGGATATTTAATGACTACTTGTCCCAGTCAAGTTTCTTTTAGACTGTCGCTGCGAGGGCCAATTGGAATGACTGGTAGTGTTATCAGGAAACAAATAACCAGGAATGCGTTTCATAAAGTAGCCATCCTTTTTAGCAGATAGTAAATTAAAATGTTGTGTAATCTGCTGCAGTTCAATACTGGGTCATTTTATTCAAGGAAGAGAGATGTATTAATTAGTCTGTTGCTTGGAGGCTTCATTATATATGCTTCATTCCCTTTGCTGTTGTAACAAACTGGACTCTCGGCCCTGACTGATTAACTTGAGAGCTCCTTCTTGGTAGCTTCTCCTTCTGACAGACAAGGGGAAACTGGAGAGAATGTGGTTCCGGTGTAGGAAAAGCAGAAAACAAAACCAGGCTCCCCCCCCCGCCCCCATATGAGAGAGCAAATAAACTTGGCACCATAGCAGACCAAAGTGAAACATTGCAATGAATTGTCTGTCTCAGGGATGAGGTTCCTTCAGGCCCGAAAACAAATGTACTGCAAGCGTCCTGAATTGGAGCTGAAATCTACTAAGGTCAGAACATCCGGGCTGGGCCTTGTCTTTTAGAGGAAGCACGGCTTACCTTTGGAGCTGAAAAAAACAGGATGGATTACAATTGAACACTCTGGTGTAGAGACAAGTGGTTCGTGAGACTCTTACGTAATTACTGTTAAAAGTGGGACATTTCAGGCAAACACAGCTTTTAGGAGCAGAGTTGTGCCTCCTTATTCCCAAAGTTGGTCTTTCTTTTCAAAAGTGATTGACATCTTCAAAAGAATTTTCAACTCTATGTAAGTGGAGATGATACCATTTAGCTTATATTTGGAAACACTTTGAGGGTTACGGACATTTTGCAAAAGTCATGCAGAGTTTCTCTAAGAATCTTACCTTAGCAGAACGAGATGATTCTGGGTCAAGATAGTGCAATACCAGTAGGTACACAACCGACTGTATTCAGCTTTCATCTGTATAGCATTGCTGTCTTCCCAGAATTCCACTCAGGATTCTGCATTGCATTCTGCTGTCATTTCTGTCTAGTCCCCTGAAATCCATAACTGTTCTTTGTCTAACTTTCACCTTTCTGACCTTGACATTTTTGATTAGTCTAGGTCCATTATTTTTCGTGTGTGTTTCTTACTTTGAGCTTATCTGGTTTACTCATAACTGGATTGAGGTTATGTATTTTTACAGGAATTCCATGGAAATGATGTTCCTTTCCCTATGTGTCATATAATAGGGGTCAGGGTGTCAATATGTGTTGTTATGGTGGTACTGCCCAGGGTCATCTGCTTAGCTGGTTTCTGCTTCATTTTACAATTACTATTGTGTACCTTATTGCTGGAAAACACTGTGGGAGAAATATTTTGAGGTGACGGTAAATGATATTTGCCCTAAACCTTTCAAACAATGACTTCTGCCTGCAACAATGGATCTTGACTCAGCAATTATTCCTATCATTTACTTAGTGATAATTTTCCACTCTCCTTGTCCTATCAACATTTATTAGGTAGAATTATTCAGTAGGAAAGAGTGATCATTCTGTTTGTCTAGATAAATTCTTTGTATCTTTGGGCATGTTCATACGGGTACTTGCTTGTCTCTACAGCGTATTAGTTGCTTTTCTCTTGCTATGATAAAGTGCCCTGAAAACCTTAGGAGGAAGGGTCTGTTTTGATGTGCAGCTCCAGAGTGGATACAGACCGTCCCGGAGGTGGGGACTAAGTACTCCAACACTGCCCGTGGTGGGCATTTCGCTTACACACCTGCACGTGCGCATGGACTCATCTTATCACGGTTAGCTTGCTGCTTCTGCTGTGGTAGTGAGGGCCGCTGAGTGCCTTATGCTTCTGCTCTATGGTAAATGCTGCATTTGCTTCCTTCCTGACTGCTTTATAGGCTTGTTTGTACTTTATTTATTCTGTCTTGATAATGACTAGCTTTCATAGATCGGAGAATGGTGTTCAGGATCCTGGATGTATATTTATTTATTATTTATTTATTTATTTTTATTCCACTCCTAGGCATATATCCAAAAGATGCTCAAGTACACAACAAGGACATTTGCTCAACCATGTTTGTAGCAGCTTTATTCGTATTAGCTAGAACCTGGAAACAACCCAGATGTCCATCAACAGAGGAATGGATACAGAAATTATGGTACTTTTACACAATGGAATACTACTCAGCAATTAAAAACAAGGAAATCATGAAATTTTCAGGTAAATGGTGGGATCTAGAAAAGATCATCCTGAGTGAGGTATCCCAGGAGCAGAAATACACACACGGTATATACTCACTTATAAGTGGGTACTAGACCTATAAGATAGGATAAACATACTAAAATCTGTACACCTAAAGAAACTAAACAAGAAGGAGGACCTGGGGTAAGATGATCAATCCTCACTCAGGAAGACAAATGGGATGGACATCGGAAGTAAGAGAAAGCAAATAACTGATGTATATCTAAAGTCAACATAACCCCAGGATTAATTTATGGCATTCTTTATTTGTAACTTATTTCTCCATCACTGGGGAATCTAGTTTTGATTTTACACAATATATTCACTTGTTTAATTCTAATGTGCATATGAAATGAGTCTAGAATTGTTAAATTATACCACAATGAGAAACACATTTACTATTTAAATTATAGCACTTATAGAGTTATTTTCAACTGGAGTCTAATAATATTCAATAAAGCTAACACTTTCAATAGTTATTTAGGTTCATTTTTATTATTTTTTTTCCTTTCTGTATGATTTTGATCATTTGTAATAATTAGATTCCTTTGTTGATCTTTACAGTATGTCTGGGTTCCTTATCAAACTTCTAGTTGTCAATATATAATTAAAAGGTATAAGAATATTATTGCCTATATTTTTGGTTTTAAGAGCCAGAACTTTACAGAATTACATACTGGAGAAGTGGTATTCCACCCTTGTTCTTGATACTGCAACCCCTTCTTTCTACTGCAATGCCCTGAAGACAAACAACATATTTGGTTTCTAGAAAATTCATCTTATTTTTCTTTTTTTTAATTAATTTATTTTTTTATATTAATCACAGGTTATTTACTTTGTATCCCAGCCGTAGCCCCCTCCCTCATTCCTTCCCTTTCCCATCCTCCCTCCCTCATCTTCTCCCTGCCCCTTTCCAAGTCCACTAATAGGGGAGGACCTCCTCCCCTTCCATCTGACCCTAGCTTATCAAGTCTCTTCAGGACTGGCTGCAATGTCCCGAGGTGGGGAGGGATCGAAAAGCTCGCCGTTGAGTTCATGTCAGAAATAGTCCCTGTTCCCCTTATTAGAGAACCCATTTGGACACTGAGCTACCATGGGCTATATCTGAGCAGGGGTTCTAGATTGTATCCATACATGGTCCTTCGTTGGAGAAACAGTCTCATGAAAGGCCCCTGTGCCCTGATATATTTGGTCCTTGTGGAGCTCCTGTACTCTCCAGGTCTTACTAACTCCCGCTTCTTTCATATGATTCCCTGCACTCTGCCCAAGGTTTGGTTATGAGTCTTAGTATCTGTTTTGATACACTGCTAGGTAGGGTCTTCCAGAGGCCCTCTGCAGTAGTCTCCTGTCCTGTTAATTGTTTTCTCCTACATCCAATGCCCATCCCATTTGTCTTTCTAAGTGAGGATTGGTCATCTTACCCCGGGTCCTCTTTCTTGTTTATCTTCTTTAGGTGTACAGATTTCAGTATATTATCCTATCTTATAGGTCTATATAAGTGAGTATATACTATGTGTGCCTTTCTGCTTTTGGGATACCTCACTCAGGATGATGGTTTCTAAGTCCCACCATTTGCCTGCAAATTTCGTGATTTCCTTGTTTTTAATTGCTGAGTAATATTCCATTGTGTAAAAGTACCACAATTTCTGTATCCATTCCTCAACTGAGGAACCTCTGGGTTGTTTCCAGATTCTGGCTATTACAAATAAAGCTGCTATAAACATGGTTGAGCAAATGTCCTTGTTGTGTACTTGAGCATCTTTTGGATATATGCCTAGGAGTGGTATAGCTGGATCTTGAGGAATCACTATTCCTAATTGTCTGAGAAAGCGCCAGATTGATTTCCAAAGTGGTTGTACAAGTTTGCATTCCCACCAGTAATGGAGGAGGGTTCCTCTTTCTCCACATCCTCTCCAGCATGTGTTGTCACTTGAGTTTTTGGTCTTAGCCATTCTGATGGGTGTAAGGTGAAATCTCAGGGTTGTTTTGATTTGCATCTCCCTGATGGCTAAGGACATTGAGCATTTCTTTAAGTATTTTTCTGCCATTCAACAATCCTCTACAGAGAGTTCTCTGTTTAACTCTGTGCCCCATTTTTTAATTGCATTACTTGATTTGTTGCTTTTTAACTTCCTGAGTTCTTTATATATACTGGATATTAACCCTCTGTCAGATGTAGGGTTGGTGAAGATACTTTCCCAGTCTGTAGGCTGTTGTTTTTTTCTGATGTTATATTTCTTTTATAAAAATGGACAGTAGTACAAGCACAGCCACGCCTTTCTTATACAGAGAGTAACATACTGTGGTCATTCTATTCACATTGTGACCTAGAAATCATATATCTGTCTAGAGACATCTTTCCTAATCTAGTTTGTAGATACTGATTTATGTATTGATGGCAGTATCTTCTGTATGTACCACATTGCTATGTACCACATGTCCTTAGTAGAATAAGGAAATTTAATATTATCTTCATAAGAAGGCGGGATGGAAAACTGTAAAAATATCTTAATCTGTGGAAGGCAGCATGTCAGACTGCTCCATGTCAGCGAGAGAAGCAGTGCTAAGCCTTAATGATCTGCTAAATCATATTCTTGGGAGTATTTTGTTTTCGCTCACATCTTTGATTTATTGAAAACACCTTAGCATAGTGGCTAATTACAGTTTCTGCCATTAGTGCTTGGAGCATCAAAAGTTTTCTCTTTAATAGTTTGCTAGTAATATATGTTTGGTTAAGTCGTTCATCAGCTTCATGTCTCCTATCTGTTAAAAATGTTTTTACATATCTGTTTCTCATATTTGTAGAATTGGGAGAAATAACTTAGCTTTCCCTCATAGCTAAAAATCATCCCCAGGGAGTGCGAGGGCCATGTGTGCGCAATCAGCTCAAACATGGATTTGAAAATCACTCCTGTGTTGATAACTCCTCTTAAATGTCTATTTCTATTCTAAGATGAGATTTGTGTTATTTACATATATTGATAATACTTTGTTGAACTGTCTATTTGGGAAAGATAGAGAGACAGAGACACAGAAAGAGACAGAGAAAAATAAAATTTATCACAATATTAATAACCAGATGGTTTCATTGTTAGTACAAAGTGATACAAGGCCCTTTTGGTATTTAATGATGCTGATGTGCAGCATGAGTATATCTTATCAAGATATGTATAAGTTAATCAAATTATTATTGTACCTATACACATGCCTTATTCATTTAAAGTAGTCTTGTGGATGTCCACAGTGTTATGCTTTCTGCCAGAAAGCCTGGCCAAATGAGTCTGAATTCTGATCAATCTAATGTGAGCTCAAATTGGACAGACATTAAAACTAGACAAAAATACCAGTAAACCTGAGTATTTGTGTGCCCTGGCCCTCAACTCTATCAGTTATCTATTTTTTCTATAAATGCAGCACTTCTCAGGGTTTGCCTAGAAAAAATAGAGTTAGATCCAAGAAATCAATCTTTGCTTTTTGAACTTTTGTTTGTGATGTTCATTTTAGTGGTATTGCAAAGTGAAGGAATTAACCTCAACTTCAAACCCACGTCTTTGATCAAAGATGCTCTCCCGAAGCCCGCAGGCATCCTCAGAGGCTCTAGTTCCAAAGGAGGCATTTTTCACCATGACTAGATTTTCAAAATCATAAGTTTTATACCTTTAAAAAGATTAATTAAGAAAAGGCTCCCAAAGGCCTTCTTTACTTATTTCCTCCTTCCCACCCCTTTTCTTTGCTCTAGCTGCGTGATGCAAGAAGTATAGCTAGTATTTTGATATTGACATTTTATATGATGCTAAAACATATAGAAATTTCTAGAAATATAAAGATTATATTTTATTCTCAGTTTTAACTCATAAGGGTGATGACTGAGTGGAGTAGAATTCAGAAAGTTACACTAAAGAAGGCATCTTTCATCCCAACTTTTATGTATAAAACCATCACACAGATAGGCATGCTGTCCCTTCATAGGAAACATGAGCTTGACATATGTTACATTCTCATACTCTTTGTACCATTTAAAAGAGGGTTTTCTTGGACGGAGAAGGAGAAAAGTAATTTAAAAATTCTCAGTTACTCAGACATCTATCTTCTTCTTATTATTTTTTGTCTTGGCCTGCATATACTTTGTAGCATACATGTTACATAGCTCTAGGGCTATGGTAAGGTCCCTTAAATGTATTTCAGATCTTGAGAGGGAAGACTGGGGCTTGCTATGTTGAGGATAGTGTTTCTAGACCTTTTTGGAATGTGCAAATATTTGTGTTTGACCGCACAATATTAACCGTTAAATATCGTACGTTATGACATGCCTGCTATCTGCTAGGATCCAGGCAGATACCTCCGATTTATTATATACTCCTGATACTGGGCAGATGTTATCACTGTGTCCATTTTATAATGAGGATCTTGATTCTGAAAAAAGCAGAAGCACTTCCTTGTACCATTATTATTCTGCTTTGCTTTCCCGTTTAATTTTTATTGATTTTTTTGAGAATTTCCTACAGTGTGTTTTGATTATAGCCAACTCTCTCCCCAGCTCCTTCCAATCCATCCCCTGTCCCCACTCACCCAACTCTGTGTCCTCTTTTAAGCTCATAAAACTGAATTTGTTCTGCTCATACACTCTTGACTGTGTGGTCGCCCTCTGGAGCACTCTCTACCTAGCAGAGGCCACATCCTTCAGGAGAACTGACTCCCCTCCCAGCAGCTACCAAATGCCAAGAGGGCCTTGGCTAGGGGTGGGCCTCCCTGTGTCTCTTCCTCTCCATGCTAGGGTTTTTGTCTGGTTTGAGCTTGTTTGGACAGGTTTTGTGCACACGACCGCAGCGGGCTCATATGTGCAACTGCCCTCCTGTGTCCAGGAAACACTGTTTTCCTTGGAGTTCCTCAGCACCTTGGTTCTTAGGGTTCCCCCCTCTCTTCCAGGATGATCCCGCAACCTTTCGAGAATGGGTGTGACACAGCTATTCTGTTTAGGGCCAAGAATGCTGGCTGCAGCCTCTAGCATGCTGTTATTATAGGAAGCAACCACCTGCTGGGATTTAACCCAGGCTTGTGATGTTCTTTTTTTCTTTCATTATTAGCTATAGTGGAGATGTGTGTGTGTGTGTGTGTGTGTGTGCGTGCGCTTCTGGTATTCTCCAAAACCCTTCTTCTTTTAGACCAGCATGGCCTTTACATGCGGAGCCACCCATGTCAGCAACGGGCTCTGGTTTAGGCCTGACCCCGCTAAGACTTCTCTCACACCTCCCCCATGGGCTTGGGTCCTGACTACTAAGTGGAATTCAAGTGAGCAGAGACTGACGGGAAGAGCTGCACAGATGGACCTGCCTCCTTCAGCTCCCCTTCTTTCCTGAATTATCAACCTAGCTTTCTTGTCTCTTCTTTTTTATTTGCCTTTTTTGGATTTAAGTTTTCATCTTTTTTCTTCACAATTTATTCATTATATACTAATTGAAAACCCCTCTCTCAACTCCCCCCAGTCTCACACTCCCTCCATCTTCCCCTAATCCCCTTTCCCTAGTCCACTGGAAGGGGGAGTTCTCCACTATTGCCATCTCTCCATAGCTTGTTAAGTCTCATCAGGACTGCCTGGATTCTCTTTCTCTGTGGCCTGGCAAGGCTGCATCATCAGGGGTGAGTGATAAGAGAACAGTCAACTGAGTTCATGATATAGACAGCCCCTGATACCCTCACTCAGAGATCCACAAGGAGACTGAGCTGCCCATCGGCCACACCTGAACAGGGGGTCTAGGTCCTCTCCATGCATGGTCCTCCATTGGTGTTTCAGTCTCCAGGAACCCCTGGACTCAGGTCTTAAAAGTGTCCTCTTAATCAAGAGTAAGGCTAACTATGATCTTTCTCTGTTATGGTCTTCCAGTGGCGCATTCCTCATATCTACAGGCAAAAGTCAAAACTCCCTCCTTAGCATTATGTTTTCCTGCTCACGTCCTCCTCCTTTCAAATCTCCTGACATTTTCAACTTGCATGTTAGGTTCATGTTTATCCATCTGTTCACAATCTTCTTTGTCTGTGTGTGTGTGTGTGTGTGTGTGTGTGTCTTTACATTCTTTTGAAAGTGCTAGCTTTCTGTCTTCCCACCATGTCCTGTCCCTCTTCCAGACTTGTTATTTCTTAGGAATGCAGCTCAGTTGTCTTCTGTTCTGTGAGGCTTTCTCTGCATCGCGGAGGAAGGAGGTACTCCTTTTTCTGTGATTTTGAAACATCCCAGAAATGCCTTGCCAAAACGTGTTTCACAGAGTTTGACACCTGCTTGTTCGTTGTTCAGTCCACCTGGCTGTGAGCCCTGGGAGAGTGATGAATTTGTCTCAGAACTCTGTGTCCCTAATGCCTACCACAGCATGCTGTGCATTTGACAAACTTTTCTTCAGGAATCAGACAAGGTAAAAGTATAACTTGGTCTGCTAATATGCAGTATGATTAGTGACTTACAGGATCTTTCAGAACCTTAATTTTCTCATCCCTGAGATGAGGGTCTAGGCTGTAATCTCTTATGTCTGGTACTTGGAGGATATTTAGCCACTTAAACAGTGAGGAATTAAGGAGTTGCTTATGGCAACTCCTTTTCAAAAGGCTTGCTTTTTGTTAAAATCCTTATTTCAGTATGAGTCTTTCAAATGAGTGATTCAGGCTAGAGTAAGGATATCGACGTCTCCGGAGAGTGAAGTGCTCCGGAGAGGATGCTGTTATAATAGGCCGGCCTCCGGGCGTGTTCAGGGTCACAGCATCTCGGAGTGTCAGACTGGGAGGGAATGAAGAGATTAGTCATGGAGCTTCTTTATTAAAAACTGAGGACCTGGAAAGTTTGAGAAACTTCTTCAAAGTCATAAAACTAGGCTGGCGCGAAATGCAGTCTCCAACAGGCGGTGTGATACCACCCCCATCACCCTAACGTAGGCAAACTGAGGCAGGAGGATCCTGAGTTCAAGGCCAATGTGGGGTATATAGTGAGACCCTGCTTAAAAACAAAACAAAGCAAAGCAAAAAGCAGGAAACGGGAAAATTTCACCTTCTGTATTCTTAGATTTCTTCATTCTGCCTCATTAAGCACATAATTTCCATAATTAAATCAATATTTTGAATAATACTGTCTGCAGAGATGTGTGAATGGAAATATTGATGTTATTCCTTGAGCTTCCGTGACACGGTTGGTTAAGTTGAGTAAGCCTAATGACTTGTTAGCTCCCTTGGTTTGATGGCTTGGTCTCCATCTCCCGATGTAGTGTAAGCAAGCAAGGAATTTGTCCTTTACTTGTTGTTGTTCTATTTTATTCTGTTTATCAGAAAAGTGAAAGAAGAGAAAACAAAAGGCCAAGGAGACTTACCAAGGGTAGTTACAATGATGGATGCTAAGAGATCAAAAAAAGTTGTACTCTGGCCACAGTTAATGGGTATCAGGTTTCATCTAAGATAAAATAAACACACATCAGATAAGAAACTGGACAGAACAGAGCAAGCTATGAAAGGCCTGATGCAAACCCTAATGACAGTGGCAATCATGGAAACTTGTAGCTGCTTCAGGTTTTGTTTGTCTATGACTGAACAAGACACCTTTGTTATAACGGATGAACCTTTTATCCAGTCTTAAAATTTTCATACATAACGAATATTATCTTTTTTCAGTTGCTGTGATGAGACCCTCAGATAAAAAGCAACAGGGGTGGAAAGTGTTTATTTGGCTCACACTTCCAGGTCACGGGCCATCAGTGATGGAGTCAGGGCAGGAGCTGAAGCAGACACCTGAAGCAGAAACCGCAGAGGGATGCTATCTGCTGGCTATCTTGAAGGCTCAGGTTCAGTCAGTCCACCCCAGGACCACTGCTTTGGCAACTGCTGTAAAGACCTGCTGTTCTATTTGCTCTTGAGTATTTGCTTATGTCAGTACTTCAGACTGGATCAGGAAATCCTTACATCAGATAATTCCTCTTTTCTTTTGTTCAAAAGCACTTTTATTAATTCTCTGAGGATGTCACGCGCCATATCTGAACATATTTGCCCCCCCTTCTCCCATTACCACCCTCTCGACTCCTCCATCGCTTCCCACCTAATTTTGAGATTATTTCCTTTCATCTTTCTTCTCCCACAAACCGCAGTTTGTGTTGCCCAGCTGGTCTTGGGCTTGAATGAAGCCTTCTCCTGTGTGCAGTCAGCGATCGAAGATCACACCATTACGGGAAACTAGCTTGCCTTTTCCAAGTAGCTATGAAAGGCCAATACTTCATCAACGAGTGGTGAGACGGTGCCCACCTCCCTCACGCCGTGCTGGGATGTTGTGTAGCTGGAGCCTGCAAAGGTCTTGTGTGCACTGCCACAGCTGCTTTAAGGCCACATGCTCATCTGCCCCGTTTTGTCTGGAAAACACGGTTTCTTTGATGTCATCAACCACCTCTGGTTCTCAGAATCTTTCCAACCCTTCTTCCTCAACGATCCAGAGCAGAGGGCCCCACATTCTTTTCTGTTCTCTGTGTGTTGACCACAGTTGTGGGCCACTGTGTTAATACCAATTTCACCTTCTATATTCTTAGATTTCTTCATTCTGCCTCATTAAGCACATAATGTCCACAATTAAATCAATATTTGCTTCGGGAGATGTGTTGAACTTTGAGAATAATCATAATTTATGAGTCAGTTTAATGCTATGTCCACTTGCGATGACAGTAGCGTGTTTTGGGCTTTTATAGTTGCTGTGAGAGACTATCTGACAGAAGCCACTTAAGGGAGGAGGGTTCCGCTTGGTTTCCAGTGGCAGCAGTATCTCGGCAGGGAAAGCATGGCCTCCGGAGATGCTTTTCTCCTCACAGTGGGACCTTGGTGCACAGCTTACTCAGAGCTGGCAAGAAGTAGGGAGATCTAGATGGGAATCATGGTTAGTCTGTCTCTCAAAGAACCCCTTCCCCAGTGATCTATTATGATTTATTATGTCTAAAAGCATTCAGAGCCTTCCAAAACAGCCACAGCAGCTCAGGACCAAGTGTTCAAACACATGAACCTGTGGGGACATCTCAAACCCAGAGCACAGTACCCTGTCTTCTTGTGCACATGGACATTTGTGCCAATTTGTTCCTCAAACAGTGACTTCAATTTTTCCCAACAGTAGAGTATAAAATGTTCCCACATTTTAACTTATAATTATTATCAAACTTAAAAAAAAAAAAAAAACACCTCAAGTGACAACACATGCTGGAGAGGCTGTGGAGAAAGGGGAACCCTCCTCCACTGCTGGTGGGAATGTAAACTTGTACAACCACTCTGGAAATCAATCTGGCGCTTTCTCAGACAACTAGGAATATCACTTTCTCAAGATCCAGCCATACCACTCCTAGGCATATATCCAAAAGAGGCTCAAGTACACAATAAAAACATTTGCTCAACCATGTTTGTAGTAACTTTATTTGTAATAGCCAGAAGCTGGAAACAACCCAGATGCCCCTCAACTAAAGAATGGATGCAGAAATTGTGGTACATCTATACAATGGAGTATTACTCAGCAATGAAAAATAAGGAAATCATGAAATTTGCAGGTAAATAGTGGGACCTGGAAAGGATCATCCTGAGTGAGCTGTCCCAGAAGCAGAAAGACACACATGGTATATATTCACTCATATAAACATAGGATAAACGTACATCTAAAGAAACTAATCAAGAGAGAGGACCCTGACTAAAATGCTCAATCCCCATCCTGAAAGGCAAAGAGGATGGACATAAGAAGAAGAAGAAAACAGGAAACAAGTTAGGAACCTGCCACAGAGGGCCTCTGAAAGGCTCTACCCTGCAGACTATCAAAGCAGACGCTGAGACTTATGGCCAACTGTTGAGCAACGTGCAGGGAATCTTATGTAAGAAGTGGGAAATAGTAAGATCTGGAGAGGACAGGAACCCCACAAGGAGAGCAACAGAACCAGAAAATTTGAACACAGGGGTCTTCCCAGAGACTCATACTCCAACCAAATACCAGGCATGGAGATAACCTAGAACCCCTGCACGGATGTAGCCCATGGAAGTTTAGTGTCCAAGTGGGTTACATAGTAATGGGAAGAGGGACTGCCTCTGACATAATCTGATTGGTCTGCTCTTTGATCACCTCCCCCTGAGGGGAGAGCAGCCTTACCAGGCCACAGAAGATGACAATGCAGCCATTCCTGATGTGATCTGATAGACTAAGATCAGAAGGAAAGAGAGGAGGACCTCCCCTATCAGTGGACTTGGGGAGGAGCAAGGGAGAAGAAGGGGGAGGAAGGGTGGGACCAGAAGGGGAGGGCCTTATGGGGGGATACAAAGTGAATAAACTGTAATTAATAAAAATAAATACATTTTAAAAAACACACATTTTTAGCTTGATGTATATGAAATAGTATAGACATTTTTCAGTTTTCTGATTGTTATTGAAGCTGAGAATCTTCCCATACATTCCGTAGACTTAAATTTGGTTTTGCAATTAAGTGTTAATATGTCAATTGTTCGTACATTCGCTAATGTTTTTCTACGGGATTGTCTGGTTTTCCTGTATTGAGTTTTATTAATTCCTTATGTATTTGGTAAAATTTCCCATCTGAGGTCAGAGCTAGAGTCATAGTCTCAGGGCTTCTATTATTTGGAATACCCCTTTAGGATTCTACACGAAACTGCAGCTCACATACTTGCCTCACTTTCTTTTTATGGCCTCTGTCTGTGGCCTATCTTTCATTTAAGTTCAAATTGTACCGACATGTTTATTGTGGTTATTTTCTGGTTGTTGTTGGTCTGAGCTATGCCTGTGTCATCCAGCTCCCATTTGCTTATTTTCTTTTAGTATGAGGCTTGTCTTTTAGCCCAGTTTATCTCCAGGTATCAAGACCATAAAGAGAACTTTGACTAATTTTCTTTCTATAGTTCCCTTTTCTAAATTAAAGATAAATTCTTAGAAAAACTTCTCACTTCTGATTTTTTTCTAAAGTTTTAGCTACTTTAATAGTTTTTGTGTTTGGGGTGAAAAATTAAGCTACGTTTCCACCCCTTGTGCAGGAATGGTTTTATTTTTATAGTTTTTTTCCTTAAACATTCGACAGTTCCTTTGCATCAGCCCTCCAGTTCTCACCAGCTCAAGCTTTACCCTGGGCCGTGGCCTGAGGTCAGAGCAAGAGTCACTGTCTCATGGGCCCCTATTCTTGGAATACACCTCCAGGATTCTACAGAGCTCCAGCTCACATTCTTGGACTTTTACATTTCTATTTATGGCCTGTGACTATGGCCTATCTTTCATTTACATTTAAATTGCATTGACATATTTATTGTGGTTCTTTTATAGTTGTTGGTAGTCTGAGCTATGTCTCTGTCAGCCAGCTTTCTTGTTGCTGGGAGGTCTGAGAGGATGAGCATACATGATTCATGATCCTAATGAATCCTCGTAGTGTCTTGGGTTCTGGTCTAAGGTTCTGTGCTTTTTTTTTTTTTTTCTATGCTTATAGATTCAGCCCAGGAAAAAAAAATATCTGAGCTCTCATCAAAATACAGTAAATATAATTAATATACATTATAGCTCACTCATTTTTTATTTTATGAAGTTCATGGATGAAATGACTCTTTTATTATAAAGAAAAAACATCCAAACTTTGTCTTTCTTATACAAGTAAAAATCTCTTTGGTAACTATTTGACAGATGTCTAAATTGATCCATATATAAATGCAAATTTGTCTACCTACTTACTCTCTTTTTTAAAAAAGATTATTTATTATGTATACAATGTTCTGTCTGTATATAGGCCTGCACGCCAGAAAAGGGCAGCAGATCTCATTATAGATGATTGTGAGCCACCATGTGGTTGCTGGGAATTAAACTCAGGACCTCTGGAAGAGCAGACAGTGCTCTTAACCCCTGAGCCATCTCTTCAGATCCTATCTACTTACTCTCTAAGCAGTTCATGGCCAGTCTACACCCATTTACAGTACTTGTTCTGTGAACATGATTCTTTTTATTATTTTTTTAATTTTTATTATTAGTTACATTTTATTAATTCTGCATCCCAGCTGTATCCTGCTCTCTCATTCCCTCCCAATCCCACCCTTCCTCCCTCCCTCATCTCCTCCCTGCCCCTTTCCAAGTCCACTGATCGGGAAGGACCTCCTCCCCTTTCATCTGACCCTGGTTTATCAGGTATCTTCAGGACTGGCTGCAATGTCCTCCTCTGTGGCCTAGCAGGACTGCTTCTACCTTCGGGGTGGGGCGCGTGTCGGTCAAAGAGCCTGCTATTGAGTTCCTGTCAGAAATAGTCGCTGTTCCCCTTGCTACCACAGGCTACATCCCGGCAGAGGTTCTAGGTTCTATCCACATGTGGTCCTTGGTGGAGTGTCAGTCTCAGAAAAGACCCCTGTGCCCAGATATATTTGTTCCTTGTGGAGCTCCTATCCTTTCCATGTCATACTAACTCCCCCTTCTTTCATATGATTCCCTGCACTCTGCCAAAGGTTTGGTTATGAGTCTTAGTATCTGCTTTGATACATTGCTAGGTAGAGTCTTTCAGTAGGCTCCTGTCCTGTTAATTGTTTTCTCCTACATCCAATGCCCATCCCATTTGTCTTTTTAAGTGAGGATTGATTATCTTACCCTGGGTCCTCTTTCCTGTTTATCTTCTTTAGGTGTATAGATTTCATTATGTTTATCATGTCTTATAGGCCTATATTAGTGAGTATATACCAGGTGTGTCTTTCTCCTTCTGGGATACCTCACTCAGAATCTAGTGGGATCACTAGATCCCACCATTTTCTGCAAATTTCATGATTTCCTCATTTTTGATTGCTGAGTAGTATTCTATTGTGTAGATATACCACAATTTCTGTATCCATTCCTCTGTTGATGGACATCTGGGCTGTTTCCAGGTGTGAACATGTTCTATTGGCCCAGTTTTAACTGCCTCCCCACCTGGCACACATTTAAGCTCAGAGGAGAGAAGAAGGTTAATGATCAGTTCTTGTCTTGAATTATCCAAAAGTTTCCTACACTACTGAGTCAAATGAAAGCGTGAGGCAAAGTGTCTGAACTGTGTAAGACTTCTGGTAAAGTCCCAAGTGAAATCAGGCTCCTGTAAAAAGAGGTATGTAAGCCTTTACCAGGTTCTCATGGCTCTGTATGACAGAGACCTGAGAGTCTAGTGTCTTTCATGTCTTTGTGTCCTGTGAGTGTCCACCAGACCTGAATCTTTGGTGCCATCATTACTATTCCATCTGCTTATGCACCTGGTTAAGACTAAAGTCTGGTTCATTTTCCTGGTCCACTGTGAATCTAGATTTTTGAAAACTTAGATGACGCTGACCAACCAATATCAGTTCTTCAAACCTTTCTTTATTGCCTGAACTCAGGAGACTTCGGAGCTTGGTAACATGAAAAACTCTAGAATCTCACTATATAAAGTGAGGCCCAAGGGCCCAGCTGACTCGACATCATAATTTACTATAAATGAAGCATTGATTGGTGTGATATCTGAATGGATAAAGGGCCTAGGCACAAGTATGAGAGCCTGAGTTTGGATCAGCTGTGTAAAAGTGTGGGGTGAGCAATGCCTGTTTGTAGCATCAGTGTCCATCCACGGAAATTTTTGGCCAGATAGCCTAGCTTGAAACAATATGCTTTAGGTTTAGGAAATAAAAGAATAAGGCAGGTACTGGTAGAAGAAGCTGTCAGGTGTGGGCTCTGTCCTTCACGTATATGTGCAAATAAATGTACATACAGACACACATGTACATACCCTCCTACAAACACGCGTACCTCTGCTCTCCACAAACGTAGAATTTCAGGTCTCTGTCAAGACCTGCTTTAGTAGTCTGTACATTTTATCAATCTCAACTTAGTCTTAGGTATCAGAATAAATTAGGGTTCTTTTCATTTTAAAATATTTTTAATTTTAATTAATTTATTCAGTTTACATCCCAATCGTAGCCCCCTCCCTCTTCTCCTTTCAGTTCCATCCTCTCTCCCTCTTTCTGCATCCTCCTCCCCCTATTCCTCAGAAAAAGAGACCGCTACCCACCCCAGCTTATCAAGTCACCATTAAGACTTAGCCCTTCCTCTTCCCCCGTGGCTTGGCAAGGTAGACCCACCAGGGCCCTTCCTCTTCCCCCGTGGCTTGGCGAGGCAGCCCACCAGGGGAAGTGATCAGGAGGCAGGCGCAGAGTCCATGTCAGAGACAGTACCTGTTCCTCTTACTAGGACACCCACATGAAGCCTGAAATGCCCATCTGCTACAACTGTGTAGGGGGCCTAGGTCTGGTCCATGCATGCTCCTCAGTCGGTGCTTTGGTATCCACAAGTCACTCTGGGCCCTGCTTAGAGGTTCTGTTGGTCTTCTTGTGGAGCTCCTGGCACCTCCAGGTTCTTATAGCTTTCCTTCCACTTTTATACAAGACTCCCTACACTTAGCCACTGTTTGGCTGTGTCTCGGCATCTGTTTCCATCTGCTTCTGGAGTCTGTCCAAGAACAGCCATGCTAGGCTCCCATCTGCAAGGACAGTCTCATTTTTAGTGTCAGGTGTTGGCTCTCTCCCGTGGGGTGGGTCTCAGCTTGGGCCAGGCATTGGCTGAACATTCGTTCCATCTCTGCTCTATCTTTATCCCTGAACATCTTCTAGGCAGGGTTAACTTTGGGTTGAAGTTTTTGTGGGTGGGTTGGTGACCTCCTTCTTACAATAGGAGTCCAGTCTAGTTAGAGGGTGTCATCTTCAGTCTCCATGACCCCTGCTACTAGGATTCTCAGCTAGAGCCACCCCCATATCCTCCCAGGAGCCTGCCCTACCTTAGGTCTCCAGCTAGTCACAGAGATATTTCCATCCATGGTTCTCCTCTCTGTACAGGCCTTCTGTCAACCCCCCACCCCTGCTCTCCTCAGGTCTGATCTCCACTCTCATTTTTTTTTGTGCTCCCTCTCCTACCTTGTTCCCTCTTTTCAACTACCTCCTTTGTCTATTCTATTTCCTCTTCTGAGTGAGATTAAAGCGTCCTCCCTTGGGTCCTCCTTGTTACTTATCTTCTTTGGGTGTATATGTTGCAGTATGTTTATCCTGTATTATGGCTAAAATCTGCTTCTAAGTGGTGTATACCGTTGTGTCTTCCTGCTTCTGGGATGCCTCACTCAATATGATCTTTTCTAGCTCTACCCATTTGCCTGCAATTTTCATGACTTCCTTGTTTTTAATTGCTGAGTAGTATTCCATTGTGTAAATGTACCACAATTTCTTTATCCATTCTTTGGTTGAGGGACATCTGGGCTGTTTCCAGACTCTGGCTATTACAAATTATGCTGCCAGGAACATAGTTGAGCAAGTGTCCTTGTTGTGCGGTAGAGCATCTTTTGGGTATATGCCCATGAGTGGTATATTTATACCCCACAAAATGACAAGAGTAGCTTCCTTCACTTGCCACAGAAAAATGTAGCCTACGTTTGAGGACCAGGTCTCACAGGTTATAGATGGAAATGAGAACGTCACTTAGATATATCAGAAAGAAAATGGTAAGAAACAATGGGCCTTGAATTTACAGTGCCTGCTTCTGTTGCCAACTGTTGTCCCACTTCAGACATTTGCTTTCATCTCCCCAGTCCTGGCTGTGTGCAGGGCTTGAAACAGAACATTCATATACTTCTCGTGGTCTGATCTTACCACCACACACTGTGATAGCAGCCATATGAGCCCTGGCATTTGGCTTATTGTCATGGAACAGAGCAAATGTCCACCCATGACAGGTTCAGGACCTTGGCCTTATTAGCACTGACCTCCAAACTGAGCTTGTTATTGTCATGCTCCTTGTTAGGTAATGACTGCTAAGCGCCCACTGCTTCCAATTATAATGAATTATTGGCAATATGGTCTCAGCCCTCAAGCCAACTTTGCAGTCTGAAATGGGGAAACAATCTAAAGAAGCGAGAACAAAATGCATACAGAATTGGAAGAAATGCAACATATAGGCCTGCAGGGTGGATGTCTTGGGCCACATGCTGGTAACTTCATTGTTGGATGTACTGGCATTTTAAAAATAGACACACTCTCGGCACTTGGCCTTCTATGCTGTCACTTTACTGGGAATAGTGATGTTGGGGAAAATGTTTGCTCATATAATCAAATGATTTAGAACATGGTTTTCTAGCATGCGATTCTTAAAAGGGCCATAGGAATTCGTTCCTTAGGTTCATTACCTAGAAAACAAGTCATGGCTTTATTGTTGTTGTTGTTGTTGTTGTTGTTTTCTAAATTTTGCTCTATCCCAGTTGAAGTAAAGTATTGCAGAAAAATAAGCCCAAGTATATTTAATTTATGAATAAGTTCTCCTCTTTCTTTTTAAAATACTTATTTACTTAGAATTTAGTACTTCATACTTGCAAGCATTCTGCCATTGAACTATATTCCAGTCATCAACCTCATTTTTTTAATAAGAGGGAAACTTGTTTATAAAATATACTTGGAAGAGAATATTCCTAACCTGTTTGGTGGGGAGCTGAGGGCTGGCCACTGTGTTGTATATTTAAGGAAATGCTTTTCAGCTAAACTTAGTTTTCATTTTTAACATTGGTAATCTGTAACACTATCAAACTTTTGGGGCTCTAATTTCATTAACATATTGCATTTCAAAATAACCTCATTTAGGTAGATTTTTTTTTAACTTAACTAATTATATGATTTTACCACGCTAATGGAACATTTTCAAACACATGTACTTATAGTCCTACAAAGGACTTTGATTTGCATGCTTTCACTGTAGCAAGGTTCCATTTTAGAAAGCAAAGAAATAAGATTTGTTCCTACTTGGGCTGAGGAACGTCCTGGAATCTTGTGTGCCATTTGGCCAGTGCATCCTAAGTCTGTGTTCAGGATGATCCTGCTTCACCAAGAGCTTCTAGATAGAAAGAGAAGTCGAGATGGCGTGAACCATTTTGACATGTGGATGGAAATCCTTATCATGGGATATTTTAGAATAGGTTCCATAGTTGATCAGAGAAAATCTCAGTGGATCAGAGAACAGATGAACACAATCTAGGTGACAACAAAGGACTTGAGCATAGATAACAATCCTGTATAAACCATGGACTGGAGATGATGAATACAAACCTGTAAAACCCTGAGCCCAATTCTCATTTTCTATGTCTCAAGGTGATGCAAATCAAATCAAATCAGATCGAATCAAACCAAATAAATAAAGCAAAACAGAAGCCTGAAGAATGGCTAAACAAAGAAACAATGGTGTACCCCTCAACAATGCCATCTGCAGCGGTTACACAGAGGGCCCTGGCTCTGGCTTGGACACTTCTCTGCAACAGCCAGCCACGAAACAAGCAGTTGAAATGACAAAATGAAAGAGTACACCTTAAAGGAAGAGAATGGACATGTGTGTGTATGCATGCTTGATCGAGCGCTCATGGAACACACACACACACACACACACACACACACACACACACACACACAAATACACACACAGAAACCCTAAAATCATGGTCATGGAAAACAGCCAACATGTCTGAGGGACCGCTGTGGTCCAGCCAATGTTCCTAGAATAACCAAGCAGAGCATTTCACTTCTCCTTTAATTTTGTTTTTGGTTTACAGGGAGTCAAGGGCCCTTCTGCTTTGTGACAACATAGATAATGGATCTGATGTTAGCTCTGGCATCTCATGGCTATGTGACCAGGGCCTGCAAACCCCAGCGGCCTCAGTGAAGAAGGGTGGCAAAATTGAGTTTCTCATCAAGTGCCCAGAGGTGCCTACCAGATGCAGCCAAGATGGCTCCAGGGCCTGTGGCACAGGGAGTGGAAAGAGATGAGCTGTGAAGCCGCCCAGCAGGCAGCCCCACAGCTGAAAGAAAGCAGCTCAGAAAACTGGGTCAGGCTTGGGTGGTGACTGAAATCAGAAACCCGTGAGAAGAAGCGTTTATGAACATGTGAGCAGCGGCAAAACTGATTGTTTCAAAAGTAACAATGAAGCAATGCATTAAAAGCAGCAATGCTAAACTGGGCCCAGTGGCCCACGCCTGTAATCCCCGCCCTCAGCAGGCAGAGGCAGGCAGATCTCTGAGTTTGTGGCCAAACTGGTCCACAAAGCAAGTCCAGGACAGTCAGGGCAACACAGAGAAACCTGGTCTTGAAAAAAAAAAAAAAAAAAAAACTAAACAAAACAAAACAAACAGCAATGCTGAATGTTGCTGGCCCTGACTGACGTTATAAGAGGTATTGAAGGTGCAGGAAAAAGGTCATTTTTGATCCATTAAATGAAAAGCTTTGCTCTTCTCTTCAGTTTCAAGCATCGGTTTCGTGCTCCTCTCCACGTTACATGTGGAAGATGTACCGGGATGTCGGCCTACTCAGTGTCACTAATGGCCCAGCTCAGTTCCCTGAAGGTTCCGAAAGCATTTTCTTTGCAGACTTAATTTTAGTTTTGTGAAATCATTAGGCCCTGGAATATGTTGGATGACTGACATTGCTGGCATTGTTATTTAGCCATGCCTGGAGTGCTCATTTGGATAGAGTATATAGTATTAATAAGGAACAACATGGCGGATAGGATTTCATGGAAGTCATTTAACTTCACCCAGAGGGAAAACACGAATCTGTGTTTTGTGACTATATCCTACCCGTAGACACTAGATACCCCAAAATAATGTCATGGTACTCATGGAGAATGGGAAAGTAGGCTTGATTGGTAAAGAGAGTATATCAGCATGGTGAGGAAAATAGCACAGAGCATGTATTTGCTTCCCAGTGTGTCCATATCTCATGTAAGCACCACTGTGTGATGATACTATCTTATTGAACAATTATTATAACAATGATAGCATCCCTGTTTCCATTACCTGAATGCTTGGTATAGAATTCAGGCATAGCAGTAAGCATCTTGCATGTATTATCTTACTTAAATCTTAAGGCAATCTGTATGGTAGATATTACTGTTTCCACATTGTAGATGAGGAAGCCTTATTTCAAGGCTAAGCCCCTCTAACTACACCCCCATTGTGCAATAATCGTTCTCAAACCGCTGGGTTTATTTATTCGGATTAGGTATAAGGAAATGGGAGTTAATCTCTCAAACCTAGAAGTTGAGCTTTACAATAACTGTAAACATGAGTTTTAAAATAAATGTATTTACTGTCCTGTGTTTGTCCTTTATTTCATGTGAAGGTTTTGGTATATGTGTTAAAAAGTGAATTATTGATTGAACTTCTCTTTCTTCAAAGACCAAGGCAGTAGCCATTCCATGGCCTGTCCTGGGAAAAGCAGCTTTCTCCTTGAGGGTCACTGTGCATGTGCCTGAGCAGGGACCTTTCCACAATCACGTGGTGATTGGTTTAGATGGATTTACTAAATCTCATAGAGATCTGGGCATCACCCAGGTGCTTGGTGCCTCATCTCTTTGGATCCACAGGAAGTGCCTGGAGCAGAGTCACCTGAGGCTTAAAGAGGCTAAACAAGGAGTTCAAGGTCAGATGGCTGGCAGCTGGAGAGTTGGGGTGCATAGTTTTCAAGTGTCCTCAGAATCAGAGCTGTTACTCATGGGGTCAACTGCCTCTCTATGATCAGATTTCTTTCTCTGATTTTTGTATTAAATGTTTTTGGTCATGTGTTCATTCTTTTCTCAGATGAGTTATTTAATTATTTTTCTTTATAGGTTTTCTTGAATAGATAAAGTGACTTGCTATTACCTTTATATGACTAAAATAGAAGAAAACCCTTCATCTCACAGTTCTTTTGTAATTTTAGATAGAGTGTTTAAACTAAAGGTGATTTCAATTATTCCTAGGGATTTTCTCAGCCATGCTTTGGAGAGGGCTAATGGATTTTAATTCACTCATTTTAGGACTCCTGTACCTTTTAAAGTGACAGCTTCTCTGTCCTGCTTTTAGCTCCTATATACAAATACTTGCATATACTAGCATGTACTTTGTATTCAAATCACTTTGCTGTTCGGTTTTTCCCTGGATGTGTGATAAATTAGGGTACATACTTCACTGCTTTAGAAGCAAGGCACTGAAACAGTTATCTTCCCAATTATTTGGGAAAGCAGTTCAGGGAAATTAGGAGGCTGTGAGGTCTTCAGAGGCCCTGGTCTTCATGCCTTTGCTTTGTACCCGATGGTACTCTCCCTAGTTGTAAGCTCAATGCCTAGTGGTGGCATCTAGCTTCACATCTGCATTTTAGCCCTTTGCAAGGGACCCAGGGGAGAGAAAGGTGAAATCAAGTAGTTATGTTTAAATATGTATTCCATTGTCCGCTATCTACACTCTTTTGGTCAAAGTTTGATTATGTGTCTATGCCTACTCCGTTAAAAAGAGACTGCAGGAAATGGGGGATCTGGCTCAAGGCATTTGTCACTCTCTGAGATCTGCTTACCTAAAGGGACAAGAGGAGGATGAATGCTGGAGTTAATTAACAATTTCTGGCACAGTTTGGCCCTCCCTCCTCCCAGCATCGATTCCCACCTGTCATTTCATATAGAGGGTGTGCTCGCGTTCACTCAATGAAAACAGACAAAAGTTTTTCCTGCGTACTTCTTGTAGATGAGAGTCGAGGAGGTCTGGTGGATGTTCTCCCGACTCTACCATGTCTTACCTGGCCCCAGAAACCCCTGTACTAAATATAACGATGCCTTACTTGGTGCAAAACTCCCATTTGGAAAGAGAAAAGGAAGCTCAGCATGGAGGCTGGGCAGGAACTGCTTGGCACTTTTGTTACAGCCTTTTGGGCATGCTGAACTTGCTCTGCAGACTTGCTCACTAGCAGTTAACTTGCCTGTTTGTTGCTCTTGGTGGCTCTGTGTTTCCTAGCCACATGTGTGGTGTAAGTTGCAAAATATGGCAAGTCGCCCGTTTCATAGCCTGCTTTTTGTGGTTGCAATTTGGGAACTTGGGACTTGGTGTAATGACTGTAGCGTAGTCAGCCAGGCTTTTGCTTTCTTTGTGATGTAATTTCCCGTGTATTTACTGCCAATGTGTTGCATATGAATCAAACCTTGGTTGTGGTTCTTAAGCCTGTAGATTACAACTTTTGATTTACTTGCTTCAGAACGCAGCCTACTCCAAACGGTGTTCCCCAGCTTAAAGGTTTCTACCTTGATCTCTTGATTAAACAGTTTTGTGTAGGAGAGCTGTGCCTGCTCCAGCAGGGTGCTTGGGTTGGACTGGCTCCCCTAGGGTTACCCACAAAGATACTCCATAGGGACTTCATGAAGTAAGCTCTGCGTTACAGCCTCTTATTTTATAGCTTTGGGGTAGCAGAAGCAGGTGCCTTCTTGGCACTCATTTGTAGACAGAGCAGATAGAAAGCATTGCAGTTCTGCATCTTGTAGCATCTGTGTTTTGAGCATCGGTGACCTGGTCTCCTACCCACTCCTAGATATGTTTAGCTTTGTTACAGAGATACTCCACTGTACAGAGCACTCTGTATTAGGATATAGGACTGTTGAGGCTTAGAGATGGTGTGGATTAAACAGGAGATCAGCTTATTTTTCTCCCAATGGCCTCCAGTTGAGCGATTACACAGCTGGGGGTCAGGGCTTCAGCTCTTCAGCATCCATTAGAGATCAGGCTTCTTTTATTTGTTACTGCCTTGGTCTCTAGAACATCTCTCAGCTGCCTCCTGCCATTCTGACCACTTTCCAGTTGGCAGGAGCTAAGGTAGTGAGAGAAGAGTTGGAGGGTAAGTGATGCCCTTAGGAAAACATAAAATGGTTTACACGGATCCCTCCTAACTGAAATTCACTGTCCAAAATAAGCGGTTCGTCACCCTAGATGAATGACTTGCAGAAACAAGGAGGCTCTGGTGAGCTAGTCCTACGTGTAAATACAGTTCAGAGGATTCTGTTGAAAGAACAGAGAGAGTTCCCTGGAAGAACAGAGAGGCTCCACTGTAGCACTGATGATTATCAAATAAGGTTGAAGCATGACTGGACTCCTGGCACGTCTTTCGAACCATCTTCTTCATAAGGAACCTATCTCTAATGTCAGCACTCTCTCTCTCTCTGGGTCCATCTGTCTCTGTCTGTCTTTCTCTTGTGTGTGTGTGTGTGTGTGTGTGTGTTCTTGCAAGTACAATGTGAACTGAGTTTTAAGAAAAACTATCAGGACAATTGACCAAATGTTTTACGTGTGAATATACATTTCATTTTTTAACTTCCTTTCAACCAACCATGCTGTAATTCCATCACAGGAGCCTATAGGCCTCTCTGGAAAGGTGTTGCTATAACTAATTTCAAACAGCAAGATTTAGACACTATTCATTTTTTTCCTGAATACTGACCTTGTTGGCAGCCCTGAATGGAATAAAGCTTGGAAGGCTACGTGTGAAAGCAAGCATTTTATCCCAGTGAGTGACAATGGGAAAGCCGTTAGCTGTCAACCAGCTCACGCAGCCTAAGTTCCTGTTAGCTCCCCAAATGCGGAATCTACAGACAGAACTGCTTTTCAGGCTTATCCTAGGGAATAATGTTTATTCAAATTGAGAAGAAAAGGAAGCGCCGAAGAGCTATCACACCTGGAGGAGTGCATCAGGTTGAGGAGTGTAGTTTGAAATTGTGCATGGGTATTGTTTTCTGACACTGCACGTCCATCTGGACCACTGGCAAGTCATTTTCCTTTGACCCTGGCAGCTCTGCTATCAGCCCTCACATACAAATGTCAGAAGGTCTGGGAGCAGGAGCCTCTGGCTCTCTTTCCATTCCCAGAGGCAGCAGAGAGCTGAAGTCAGAGGCTCTGGCATTGGCCCCATCCTAACCTTGACATTGCTGTTTTGCTCTTCACTCCCAGGAATATTTTCTTTGTCAGTTTTGTGCTGCTTCCTGCTTGGGGGTGGAGGGTGGCTGGCATTGTTGCACTGGGATTTTTCCTAGCATTACTGAAGCCATTGCTTTTTGTATTCCCTTGCTTTTGCAAAAGGGTACAGCTCAGCTGACTTGTGAGCCTTGCTTTCAGGCTCTACTCTCTCTTCTTCTGTATGAATGTTTACCAGTGCACACTCTCTCTTCAGCCTAAATCTCTGGGTGGCTTAGAGGAATGTTCAAAAAGCACCACACTGCTTTGTAGTTTCAAGTTTTATTTCCCAAAATGAATCTGAATATTGTATTGTACAATACAATTTAGCCATTTGTTTAAATAAGTAACTTAAATTAGCTTCATCTAGTTAAAGCCTTGATCTCTATCTCCATCCACTCTTCCAAGAAAGACTTGACTTGTAGGAAAGCAAGCCATGCTTATCCCATGGATTTGAAGAGTCCTTTGTCCCAGCTTCAAACCTCCAGGGAGTTAGAATGTCCTACCGACATTCTCAGCTGAAGAAATCGGTCTCTAACTGTGGAGCTGGTGCTAAGGTATGTTCTTCTTGAAGAGCAAGTTTCTCTCAGAAGCCTGAACATCATATTACCAATAAGGTTATCTTTCCTTCAGGAGTCCAGTCCAATCCATGAGTCCAGTTTCTGTCCAGCTCTTCTTGACCTGCATCCATGAATATTGTTTTCATCTGACCGTAAGGCACAAAAGACCCGGGCTTTTATCCCAGGCTTTACCAATAACATACTATTTAGTGGTCTTTCAATCTGAGTACTTTAAGCCATTTGAAGACGCATTTTATTCATTTGCCTTTTTTTGTAGTGCTGCTTTTTATGACCTAGAAATTCCTGGCATGTTCATTTTTAACTCTGAGGTTTAACCTCTGTGTGTGCCATTATGGAAATCAATCTTCAGAAGTCATAAGTATGCTGCAGAGACCCATCAGAAAGCGTTTATATGAATGATTTAGAATGGGGCTAAATAATTACATTTTGTGGCCAAAAGACTTAGCTTAGAAGTTAGGGGAATAAACCATTTAGGCACTTCCTAAATACATATCAGAGTTACACATTTTAATATAAATTTAACAATGTAAAGTCATTTTGGCAGCATAGTTGAAGACTGAAAGAATCTGTCCACACCCACATTTAGCTAAATTTGGCTCCTTTGGTAGTAGGAAAGTAGCTGGTTAACTTTAAGTATAATTATCTGAACCATTAATTGTACAGGACATATAGAGGGAATGAGTTCTTGCCCATGTTACCTTGAATATAGTCACCCAGGTCTTCTACTTTCCAGACAGCTTCCTCCATATCTGAAAACGGACAAGAACCCTCTCCCATATGATCCAGGCTGGTTGTGCCATTATTTATTGACCATTATTTACACACCAAACATTTTCTTTCCACAGCACAGAGCTGTGATTTCAGACTCCACTTGCCCAAGATTAACCAGTACAGATGCCACTATCAAACTGTATGCTGCAGGCACTAACAGGAGAAACTAGCGGGGCTGACGAGAGGTCTGGGTTCCTGGGAGGCCACGCAGACCCAGCTGCGGGTGAGCAGAAGAGGACCAGGGCAGAGGTGGTTGCAGTGCCCAGCTTGCATCAGGTAAAGCACATTCCCACACAATCTCCGCCCAATAACCAATTCCTGTGATCCTCACTCCACGGTGCTCCGTCTCTTGCGTTGTTTGACGTGCTCCTGTGACTGTGCAGTCTGGGACGGTCCTCTCCTTTCTCTCACTTAGCTTTGGAGACCACCCCTTTGGAGGTATTTTCTGGAGAGAAGATAGAAAAATACATTTTAGTTCCGAGCATCTTCCTTGAAAGAATTCATCTTGAAGCTGAGTGTCCAGGAGGGCCTTCTCTTTCCAAAAATTGAAGGTTGATATTGCTGAGAAAATATACACTGACTCTTAGGGAAATGTCCTGAGTGTTTGTTGTTTTTTACCGTCAAAGTCATCCCCATCTTCCCCCCAACCCCCTGCCACCTTAGGCCTGGGTAGGGGAAGGAGATCCAGGGGTGAGATCTGTCAGATCTTTTAGTGTATGTGTTGATATTGTATAACTCTCTCACCTGAACTCTCTGCCTTTGTTTCATGTCATAGCCAGTCTGGCTTAGTCCAGCACTTACGCTGTCCTCACGCCCCAGCCCAGCCTTTGCAGATTACTCTCTCACTGTGCTGCTCATTGTCTCTCTGCTGTGTGACCTGAGAATCTTCACTTTTGCCTGGCTGTGGGCTGCTGTCATTTCTTCATCACATATCCTAACATGCAATGTTTGTATCTCATCAGGAAAATCTTTTTATTACTTAATTCATTACAATTTATTCCAGATCTCTAGGTGGTTTTATGTTATTTGTGTTATTTTATGCTATTTACCTGCACTGTTTGGATTCAGTAATGCTCTTGTTTATTTATTTTCCCAAGCTGGTTGTCCATTTTTTTGTTGGATGGTAGCAGTTGTGCCTTTTCTTCGCATTCTTCCACAGAGGCCTTCATGCTGACCATCTGAATAATCAGAAATATGTATGAAATAGTCAAGGCTACGTTGATGATTCAGTTGTCTGTAATTTTGTTGTCAACTTCAGCTGTAGTGTGCCAGTTAAGATATGCTCTT
>NW_026590663.1:6804748-6810978 GCF_907164565.1 Psammomys obesus | reverse complement strand
CAACAAAGTAAGAGGATATCTAAAAAAGAAAAAAAATACAGCTGTTGCAAACAACATACAGATTATTTTTAGTTAATTTTTTATTTTTATATTAGTTACAGTTTATTAACTTTGTATTCCAGCTGTAGCCCCCTCCTTCATTCCCTCCCAGTGCCATCCTCCCTCCCTTATCTCCTCCCTGCCCCTCTCTAACATACAGATTCTTAAGGAAAGACAGCAAAGTTGACCTAAATAAAGAGGTATATTCACCAACTGACAATGCTCGGAAAACAGAAAGCTAATTTATAGCTACCTGTCAGACACAGAGAGATCCTATAGCGTAAGGGTTGACTCTTGGTAATTCTTGTCTAGGGTGCTTTTTTTTTTTTTTTTTTTTTTAAGTAGAGGTGAAATTAATGATATTTAAAGTGAATGTTGGCAAAATGAGTATAATAATGGGGCCTTTGAATCTGTGCATTGGTCAATACTTATTTTCTGTTGAGCGAGATGTAAAGCTCTGTGTGATGCTTTCAAAGTCACCATGATAAATTATTAATATGTGTAATTTATTACGCACACCAGAGAATAACAGATTGCAGTGTGAGCTGATGTTACTAAGCAGAGCTGGCTGGAGCGCTGGCTGGATACTGTGAGAGATTGTCTGAGGAAGCGCTGGGCTCATTAGTAACTCACATTGCTTCAGGAGACTGTCTTCCTCTTCATGAGGGTTTGTTTTTCAACCCCAGATAGGAAACTGAAGCATTCTGAGCATGTATTTCCATTATTCAAGTGTGTGTGTGCAAACTCTCTTTTCTGACAGTGCTAGAACAATTGCCAGTGTTTTTTTAATTAATTGATTGATTAATTTTAGTAAGTAAATAAATGACAGAATTTGGTCCTTCTATTTAAACAAAATGTTTCCTGAAGCCTGGCTAAACATATGTTTGGATGTTTGGTTTTATCTATGTCTGACATGAAATAGTAGTGATTGTTTTTGTTTGTTAACCTAGTTACAAGCTATATTTCCTGTTATCTCCAGTGCGATTTTATGAAGAATAATTCAAACTAAACATGCAACAGCATGCCCTAGGTAAGGATTAATTCATAAAGCCTGCAGACATTACCATTTTTCATCTGATCTTTGTAACCTGAATGTTTTCTTCTACTGATTCAAAGCACATTGTTGGATCTGTATTTGGAGGAGAATAAAAAATATTCTTACTTTTCTTTCTAGTGATTATAGGATGCTTTGCCTTATGTGTGGTTTATTAGTTCTATTGTGCCTTAGAAATTTTTGATTTATTTCACATTATTACTAAACATATTTTTATTATGTGTTTTAACTAATTCCTTCTTCTTCAGTATTCTCTATTTTATGTCTTATCCAGTGCATTCAAAACCAGCTTTAATTATAGACAAATTATTTCACTGCCTTTGAGATAATTTTTAAAGGATTTTAAAGCTTCTATGCCACCATACAAAGCAGTGAAGCTAGCTGGAGGGAGGAGAAAGAAAAGGGAAGGGAAGGGATGGAGATAAAGGGAAGCTGAAGAAGATGTTTGAGTGCTGGATGGAAGGACAGGATGGAGAGACAGAGAAAGAGAGTTTGCACAGGTGCAGGCCAGGGCAAGATAAATAATCTGAATACAAAGCGTATCCTAGTGGAGAGCCGAAGAGTGGGAGGCGTGCAAGAATTCCATGATTTCCATCAATAGCACTGTGTTTACATGAAAACATTTAGCAGAAACTGTTAGCTTATCAGTTTAACTAAGATTTCTAGCCCATTAAAAGTTGGAAGGAAAAAATGGCCACACAAAGGAAAATCATAATTAGGGTGGTAACATGATGGAAAAAGTGAGTATCAGAAAAAGTATAAACTTGGTTGAATACTCTTTACTATTATTTATATAATACTGTGTTTTCTACTGTCTTGGCACCTCTCTCACCCCTTATCGGGCATCCATGAGCAAAGATATTTTACAGTCAGAGAAGGACTGCTCCAAATCAGAGCAAAGTGCCTTCCCCAAAGATGCTTCCCCTAAGATCCTTGACCTCAGTAGCCATGTGTAGTTGGTTAGGTTTACAGCAGGCGCGGTTTCTCCTGATGGACGGGCCTTGTGTTCAATTAGACAGATGTTGGTTGCCACCAAGATGTGTGTGACACTATTGCAACTTTAAGGGATGTCTTCCTATGCTGGTTATTGTTGTAGTTCATAGGCATCACTGGCAGGTGTGACTATTAATGGCTTTCCTCCTGTGGGAGTTTGCATAGTACCTTCTGGTACCATAAAATCTAGTCCCCAGAGAGAAGGCTTTTGTATCCATTTAAGCACAAATTCTAAGAGTTCTATGCCCTAATTGTCTGGTGTCTTCTGCAGGAGGAACTTACCTTCAGCTTCCGGGAGGCAACCAAAGGCATTATTGACTATACTATTTTGGTAGCCTCTTGGATGCCCATGACCAAAAACTTGAAAGGAGGTTTAACTCCTGGAACTGGGTTTTTATGAGATAGTCTATGTCTTTTGGAGTTAGTATTACCACTCAAAGTGCTGTAACTTCATTCACGCTGTATCTGTATCAGTCATCTATTCATTTTTCTATCCGTATACATTTATATGTGTTATATATAATTTTAGGTAAAAACAGAATGATGTCCTATGTCTACTGCTATTCCCATGCTAGGTTTCTAAAAAATATTGGGTAGTGTATTATGTATATCAGACATGCCATTCTGTTTAAAGGCATCACTAGGAAGGGAATACTACTGCTACTCCCATTAAGCTGAGGAGTAAGGTGATATAAAGAAATTACCCAGGTTGAGCATGGTGAAGTGGCTAAAATGTCAGCACTGGCTTCTGTGCATGGGCTGACCCCTAAAGGCACTTGTCTCCTACCTGTGCAGCCTGACTCACTATGTTCTTTGGTCCAAAGAACCATATTTAATTTAAGCCAGTACAGGGAACCATGGTTCCTCCCCTATTGTCTCTGTAAATGGAGAGTTCCTTATTTAATTTTTATGTTCTTGTTAAATAAGATATCTGAAAGCATATAAAAATATATCAATCAATAAAAGCATTATTTCATTTCCTCTCAAATAGGTAAACATGCCTGTTAAAGTTCTCGTCACCTCAAAATTTGTTTCATTATTTTATTTTTATATTTTAATTAAAATATAATTACATCACTCTCCCCTCCTCTTTCTTCTCTCTAATTCCTCCTATTTCCCTCCATCCAACCCCTCACATAACTCCACTAGTCTCAAGTTGACAGCCTCTTTTTTATTTAATTATTATAGTTTTACATACACACGCACAACTCTAATTTGCTGAACCCACTTTCATTGTTTGTGTGTATATGGTTTCAGGACTGACTACTTTGTATTGGATTACCAACCTGGGGCTCGTGGTCAGGGGAGGCTAATTCTCCCGCTGTCAGCAGTTATTAGATGGCTGTGAATTTTTGTCTAGGGGTTGGTCCCTATGAGATTTTTCCTCCTATTGCATTAGTGTGTGTATTGATACTGTCATCATTCAGGTTTTGCTTATGCAGCTATTTTTTATGAGAAGCAGTTTCATGGCAGACTTCTTGATATTCTGATGCTTAACCATTATTTCATTGTTACATTCATAATATTTGGAGCTTGGAAATGCAGATGAGATAGAACACTCATTCATTTGTCTTTCTGGGTCTCAGTACTTCACTCAATATAATCTTTTTTTAGAGCTATCAATTTACCTGAAAATTCATGGTTTCATTTTTTTTTTTAGCTGACTAATATTCTGTAGTAGTATAGATATGCACCAAGTGTTTTATCCATTCAGCGGTTGAAGGTTGTCTCCCTCTCCTAGCTGTTGTGAACAGAACAGCAATGAGCATGGCTGGGCAAGTACATGTGGAATAGGACGTTAAGGTATGATGTAGAGGAGTCATACAATGTATTGGCTTTTTTTTTTTTTTTTTAATTCTCCGTACTGATGCTCAGAGTGGATCATCCAATTTGCATTTCCATCAACATTATTGTCAGTTGTTTTGTTGATTTTCGCCATTCTGGCCGGGGTGAGATAAAATCTGACTTGTTTTCATTTGTAGTTTCCTTATTGCTAAGGATGATGGATACTCTTTGAGGTATTTCTTCTATTGAGAGCTCTGTTTAGATTCCTAGTCTATTTTTTTTAACTGGGTCATTGTTTTCTTGACTTTTTTTTTTTTTTTTTTTTTAGCTCTTTGTATATTCAGGATATGAGCCTCTGTGAGATATATAGCCAACAAAGATTCCCTTCCATTCTGTGGCTTTCTCTGTCACTGAATTGTTTACTTATGTGTGTTTAGTTCTTAGTTTTATAATGTCCCTCTTATCAGTTATTGGCCTTAATTCGTGGGCAAATGGAATCCCATTCAGGAAGGATTTTCCTATACTTATATCAATGAGGTTTCTGCCTGTGTTTTCTTCTAACAGTTTTAGCATTTTAGATCTCAAAATGAAGTGTTTAATTATTTAAATTTTTTCATTTAAGTTTGAAATTCTGCTCTGTTCCAGAATGTCAGTCCCTAGCCCCTGTGACTCCATTGATTAACTGAGTCTTATGCTCACTAGGCAAGCTCTTTCTCTCCGGCCGCTACCTTTACTTATAAACGGGTCCCCACTGACTTGCTCACTTGAACCTTGTATGTAGGACAGACAGACCTTGAACATGTGATCTTCCTGCCTGGTCCTTTAGAGCAGTTAAGTTGACAGGACTGGTTGCTATTTAAATTCAAATCAAATCAAATTAAAAGCTTGATTTGTTAGGTAATAGGGCTGCCTTTCGCATGCTTAATAGCCGTATGTTGCTCCTGGCCACTGTACTGGATGAGGCTGCTGTGTGTTGATCACTGTTATCAGCACAGAAAGCTCTCTTGCCAGCATCAAACAGGCCACAAATCACACCGTTCCTTTCAAAAAGAGGCAAAATGATAACTCACTCATCTTGTTTATAAATGATCTTAGCTTTTAATTTCATTCATGTTTACAGAATCAATATCTCATCTCTTTCTCTGCCTCCCTACTTACTTATGAATTACTTGGATTTAAACAAATACACTTCCACCTTCCTTTTCCCTCTTCCTTTTGATTCAACACAGCCTTTCTCTACTGAATATGTGTGAAAGCTACTGCCAGAGCTCTTTAAATTAATCAACACCTTTGCCTCTGAGCAGCCTGCTTCTAGATTTGCAGCCTCAGTCTTTTCTGAGTGGCATAAGGGTTTTCTGAGGCAGCCAGGTCACACCAAGGTATTGTATCTGTCTATATATAATTTGTCCTGAGAAGTTCCTCTTCCTCCTTCCCTCCTCCTCTCTCTCTGTCTTTTTCTTCCTTTCCTCCTTCTTCCATTCTCCCTTCCTTCCTTTCTTGCTTTCTATACAATGCTTTATTATATATTTGTCTATTTGTGCAAAAAAACTTCATATTTACTGCAAAGGTAGAAGTGTAAAGGATTCAATTTAGTAAGTCCTACGAGAGTGCTGATTGTGCACATCTTGTGTTCCATTTTAACACTGTCATTCACATTTTCTCAGAAGATGTGACAAGTCCAAGGTGGGAGAAATTTTAAAGTGACTCCTAAGTTTTAAATGACCTTATATATACATACATATATTTTAATTCTCTTTAGGTATGTGTCCGTGCACAGACGTGCAGGTGGCTGCAGAGGTCTGAGGTATTGCACCCCGGGAGCTGGGGTTACAGGCAGGTGTGAACTACCCAACACAAATGCAAGGAGCATTATGCACGTCCTCTGAAATAAATGTCTTTAGCCACTGAAATGTCTCTGCAGCTTAAGTTTCCAGATTTTAAGTGTCAGAAAAAAACCAGGATGGAAGATTTAGTAAAATAATTTTACTAGAAGACATTAGACAGAGTCTGTTCCACTTAATTCGTCTTCCTATTAATACAACAACCATGGATTTACATCACTAAAAGCATGGCTTTGCAGGTCCTTGGGGACTGACAGTTAGGGTCACAACTTTAACGTTACAGAGACAAAGGTCTGGGTAGGGAAATCAGCAACCAAAAGGACAGCCATGATGCAGTGAGAGAAATGCTCTAGTGAAAAGATTTTAGTCTCTGAAGGTGTCCTATCAGACGCCCATTCAACACTGGGACGGAGCAGCCTATGAAGGCCTCATCTATGATGAGTAAGGCGGGACATCTTCAGATAAAGGCTCGTGTGTGTGTGTGTGTGTGTGTGTGTGTGTGTGTGTGTGTGTGTGTG
>NW_026590663.1:6783105-6804738 GCF_907164565.1 Psammomys obesus | reverse complement strand
TGTGTGTGTGTGTGTGTGTGTGTGTGTGTGTGTGTGTGTGTGTGTGTAAACATGCCTTTGTGTTGCTGAGCATGTGTGAAGCTAAGGGCAGTAGAGAAGACATAAATCTGAGGCAGATTATATGCTATGCCATTGAGCTCAGATAAAGAAAGGCATCCCATGACTATTGATCAGAAGAATAACACTGTTGTTCATGCCACTGTTTTAGAGCACATATGATGCCAGCCACTGAAGGAGATGCAGAAGCGTGGCAGAAGAATTGACTGTGGTGATCAATGTGAGGGGTAGAGCGTAGCAGAGAGGGGAAGGAACGTTTTCAGAGACTTGGGGTTTGAAGCACCAGTGCCCTGTGACACACTAAACAAGGACAATTACACACAGTGAGGAAGCTGGGATAATTGGATAGGCGTCTGTTAACATTATTGCTGCAAAAATCTCTCTATGGGTGAAAGACCAGGTTAAGTGATATCTATAGTCCTTTTACAGGTCTATGAGTCATAACTTACAATTGTATTAACTTTCATATCTCCTGACAACTTCAACTAATTATAATAAAATCTGAAGTTTAGCATCTACTCAGTGCAGTGGGACACTGTTTCGGCGATGACACTAGGAAAATATCGAGCCTTTGCCTTTCCCTACTGACAAGACTCATGGACCATTACATATTTTTGGCAAGAGTATCATTTGGTATACATCTTTTTGGAGAATTATTATTTTATTAATGACGTGTAGTTGTCTGTGTCTGTGTTTGTATGTGCATATGAGTGTGTGTGTGTGCCTGTGGAGGCAAGAGGTTTCATATCCTCTGGAGCTGGAGTTACAGACAGTTGTGAGCTGCACTGCATGCACACTGGAAATCCAACTAGGGTCCCCCGGAAGAGCAGCACTACTCTTAACTTCTGACCAGTCTCCCCAGGCCCTGGTAAAGATCTTTTGAGGAACAATTTGTATTACATAATAAAAGCTATATATATGACACGGACTATGTCAAACAGAGAATATAGAAAAGAGGATATAAGAAAATAACTACATCCGCGAAGCGTGTATCACTGTGGTACTTAGCTCTGTAAAATATTGCTGATGATTTAAATGTCCAAGGACAAGGATGGGTAGGTAAATGCCCTTACATCAGTTCCATAGAAGATAGGGTAGCTGAGGACAGGTCGACTCTGTGAAAAGTGTGCTGTGTGCTGGCAGAGCTTTGCTCAGGACCCAGTTTACTTTTATTTCTCTTATAAATAGCCTGGGAAATACCAATGAGATCATATTCAGTGGCAACCCAAAGGTAAGAAAGTGTATTTATTTTCAGAATCACAAAGGATGGTAAGTTCCTGTGGATAAAGCCATAATGCTTTTAATGCTAAGATAATAAGTGCATGGGAAACATCTTTCCCCAATTTTCTCTTTAGCATTTATTCTTTACATTACCATGATATGATGCCTTGGTGATATTTTAACAATTATAAAAGAAAATAAAAAACAAAGGCTTATTTCTGTTTCAAGATTGTATTGTTTCGCCCTTCAGCTTTTCTGCAAGATGGCTTGTTATTATCCTTCCCAATTTAGAAGAGTTAGATATTTAATAATAGAAGCCATGTGCAGAGGTTCTAGCGTTGCATTCTGCTTTCTAAAAATTCATTCAGCACCGATTTCACAGAAGCCCACCTACACTCTTCGAGCTATTTAATTTTTCAGTTTTGTGCTCATGTTGTGCTATGGCACAAGTGCAAAAAGAAATTGAATCCTAACCAGTCCTTGGAAAAGCAGAAGAAACACACATTGTGAACCCTAAAAGGGTGAGGTTAGGGCTACTTTGGATAGCTTTTTATGCTTGATAGAGAAAAGGTCCCTGTTGCTGAGGTCTTGCTCTCTGGGTAGCCTTCACCCCAAGTGGTTAAGACCTTTCCAGACCTGTGGTAGCTACTGTCTCTTGCCTTCCTTCTCTTCCCTCAGGTTTGCAGAATTTTCTCTTTTTTAATGCAAATCAAGGGCTTGCCAGCCTGAGTCCAGCAGACATTCACAAGAGACTTATTTTCAGAAAGTAGTACTTATTTGGTTTGGGTTTGGTCCATATACAGGGTTCTTTCTCATTGTGATTCATTACTAAATTCCCACAGGTATTTTAAACTCCAGGAAATTGTGTCCATTAATTTCCTTCACATAATGCTATGTCCAATTCTAACATGATAAGAACTTTGCTCTTATTCAAAAATTTAAATTTTTAATTAAAATATTATATCATTTTTCTTTTCCTCCCTCAATCCCTCCCAGTCACTTCCACCTTTTGCTCCCTTTTAAATTCATTCCTTCTTTTTATTTAATTGATATATATGTCAATTATATTTAAGAGCAAATATATTTATATAAATATATTATATTGCATATGATATATATATATATATGCTTAAACATATAAATGCATCCCACTTGGTTTATTTAGTGTAGCTTGTATGTATATGATCTGACCACTTGCTGTTGGGTAACTAACTGTGAGGATTTTCCTGGGAAAGAATCTTGTCCTGGCTCTTGGCATTTCTTGGTTTCCTGTAGTGCTTTGTTTAGTGGTGGGACTGAGAACTTGAATTTTGCTGAGACCAATAATAGCCACAAAGATGAGTAGTCCTGCTTTCCTAAAGAGGAAGGAAGGGAAGGCAGCAGGGCAGAGGAAAGGTAAGAAGGAAATGAGGAAGAAAGGCAGAGGAAAATCAACATTACTCTTGTGAGAACTGTGGACATTTGTGAGAGTTGATGGGAGGTGAAAATCTATTGTTCTCAGTTCAACGAGAATACTAGATTTCCGATACTCACTGTGTCAGGGATACTGGCAAGATTCAGAGGGATTACATGCTCTAATCCCTGCTATAGAATGACAAGACATGGGGAAAGAACTTAATGCATTTTGAGCTGTGTGATTTTCCCCAATTTTATGCCCAAGTAGTGTTAAAAATCTCTGAGACTTAAGATGAATATTTATTATTTGGTATTAAAATGAAGGAATGCCTTATGAATCTAATTCCTTCATTTTTTTTCCCCCATCAGTTTGATAATATATTTATTTAAGATCAGGATCTGGCCTTGAGTTTCCTGCCTGTCCAGTGCTCTTCATGGGGTTATTCTCTTTCTCTTCCTGGTGTTTGATTTCCCTTTCTCCTGGGTAAGTGCTGAGGGGCTAAGGGCTCTCTTCATTCTCCATGTAGACTTGAAATAGGTAGCCCATCTGGCATTGAAAAACAAATCATTGGAAAGTCTTTCTGGATCACTGAGAGGTGATCCCAGATTCTTTCAATGAATACCATATATTTAAAGCTACATATGGACACATTCCTATCAGAGATTAATGAAATCTGTGGTTTACTTCTCACATAGGATTCATCAAGTTTCAGTCTGGATGAGTTAGCTAAAATTTGACAAAAAAAAAAAAAGCTTTTTCAGATCTTCCTGTCTTGGAGCAGCCTTGTCAGGGTTTCTGACTGTACCTGGAGGGCTCTGGATGACAGCCAGTGGTACATTTCCTCATCTTTTAAACTACTTCCAAGCACCTACCAAATTAGAGCGTTGTTTACTGAAAGCTATAATACTAGAAAAGTGATTCCAATGCTCTGCCTGCTGATACCCCCTCTGGCTCCTGCTGTATTCCCCTCTACCCTGCTACCATTTTGACAATGGAGCTTCACTTTCCTTATGTTCCTTGAAATGCTTGTACAATATTATTTGGGTAATAACTGTCCTTACATGAGAAAGCTCTTATTTGTTTACTTTTTGGTTCTAACAAATGACATAATAGTGAGTTTCAAATAGTACTGGATAGAGTACCAATTATTTAATTTCAGTGATATGATATGATTCTATGTCATAGAAAGCAATTCCTACACTTGCCCATCATACTGATAGCCCTGAGTTTGATCCCCAGTATCACTAATAGAAAAATAAACAGCAGTTACTGATACATCTGAAAGGGGTCTTTGCAGTTTAAACATTTATTCTTCAGAAACTTTCCAGTAAATATGTGTAGGAAGTAAATTCTTTTGGGATTTCTGCGTGTGTAGACTTGACTTTATTCTAGCCACACACCACATGATTTATAGTTTAGCTGACTCTCTGTTTAGAGTAGAACAGATTTTTCTCATAATTTTAAAGGTATTGAAGCACTTCTTGTTGTTTGAAGTAAGTAGAACAGCTTAGCTTCGGGAACTGAAACAAAAGAGTAGAGAATGGCTTAAACTGAAAATACTAGTTTTCCATAGTTTTTAAACTTAAAGAGCAAGGTCCACATCCTGGTGCAGTCTAGTTTTGGTGACAGTTTCTTCCCACCGCCATGACTTAATCTGAACTTAGTAACCTGCCAAAGTCTCTGCTTATGGATGCCATTAATCGTGTCAGAGGGTAGGGCTTCTACGTGTGGATTTTAGAACAGAAATAATTAATATACAGCGTGGAGAATAACAAACATATTCTATTTTCAACACAGCCATAGATCACAACATGAAACTACTCTTTCTTTTAGTACTGAAACATTTGAAGAGTTAATTATTGTTTTAACTATGTGTGTTCGTGTCTGTATGTGGATATATGATGTGGGCATGTCAGAGCTGCTGTAACGGGAGTTATAGTCAGTTGTGAGCCACTTGAAATGGCTGTAAACGAAACTAAACTCTGGTCTTCGGCAAGAGTAGTGAATTCATTATCTGCTAAGTTGCCTCACTAGCCTTTCAAAGAGATTCATATGTATCTTTAATTGTGTGTGTTCGTGTGTTTGTATATGCTAGTGTAGCTCCGGGCAGAGGCCAGAAGTGGGGCATCAGATCTCCTGAAGCTGGACACAGGCATTGAACTGTCCAAAGTCCTTGCTGAAAACAGAACTGGAGTCCTCTGGAAGAGCAGCCAGTCTTACCCAGTGGGGCCAACTTTGGAGATTCTAATTATTCTTTTTTGTTGCCATTTTCCCATTAATGAGTCTCAGACTTAACAGAATGAAAATAACTGGAAAGGTACCGAATCTGCTGACTCCACTTTCAGGTGGCGGTGCAGATAAGGATGATGGGACAGGGTAAAGAGCTGGGAAAAGGAAGTATGAAGATGAGAGGAGAAGGAGGCCATTGTCAACAAGGAAATGGAAGCCGGTAATGGACAGACCTCCACAGAGTTGTCTTCAAGCCTGTCCCTTGTGCTCACTTCATTTTTATTGAAGTGTCAAAGGGGCTATAGTTACTGACATGTAGCTCCTGTAGAGGTTCTAAAACTCTTATGAAAACTGCCGTTTAAGTTACCCAATCAGACACTGACTCAGGAGCCATGATTTAGACCTTACGGTTAGTTGGACTTGGTGTCTGTTTTCTCTAGTTATTTTCCTGTAGGCTTTTAAGAAAGAAACGTGTCGTATTTTACATGATGTTCTATTCCCATATTAGAACTGGCATAATTTGCAGTACTCACGGGAGGTAGAGTATGTGGTATTCATAGAAACACAAATGTTGAAGTTCAAGGGAATTTTGAATTCTTCTTCTGAAGTCTTCTGTTTTACCCAAGAACAGATTTATGTGCTGGGAAGCTGTGTGACCTCCTCAGGGTCAGGAAAGGGAGGAGGGCTGTGCTCCAACATGGGGATAAGAACCTGATCCCAAGCCATTCATAAATTTGTTATAATGCTCAAATTCAGGCTTGTGTTATGGCATTTATATTCCTGTATTTTTTTCCTCAAAGCTGAACTGTGTTCCATCTCTACACATTTACATGCCATGTGCGTGGCTAAGCCACGATGCATTTGTAAGGGATTTGAGTTTGATTGACAAGGCACTTCATGAGTGGACCTTGTAGAAATTATATTACAGAAATGTACAAGGCAGCATGTTATTGTCCCTTTGTTATTTGCAGATCTGAGGAGTTCTTATTTTTGAGCTTGGATGATGAACGTGTTAAAAACTTCCCATTTTTTTCTAGGAAACCCTCAAATAACTAATATAATCAATATCACATAATGAATATAACATACGATATAATAATGCAAAATATTATAGCGTGCTAGCTGTAGTTTTAGAACACTGAGGAGGTACAGATCTCTTTTTTTTTGTTGTTGTTTCCATGAAAGTGTGTTTGATAGTCAGCTCATAAATTATGCAATTTTGAACTGGGGTGCCCATTTACAGAATTTACAACAGCAGCTGTATATATTTTTTTAACTTAGAGGTTTTGCGCTGTTGCAACATTAGGCTAAGGCCATTGGAGATAGAGAGAGCTGCTTGGTTGGTTGTGATTAGCATTTATTAAAACCAGCTGGAATCCTTGGTGCTTAGCATTCACGCTTCTCCGTTTCCTCTTCAAGGAACCGTTTTAAGGGCTAATGATGTGCTCAGTGTTCTCTCACCTCCAGGTTACTTGTCTTTTCCTGATCATGGACAGTACAATTAAGTACCCTTTACTATACAAATGCAGGGTATTTATTATAGTATATTAAAATTACTAATGACAATTATGTTTTAATGAGAGATACCACCCTGGTCTATTAGAAATAGGTGTTTGTTTTTTATTTCTCAATGTTAAATTAATCAAGGGGGGCTTCCTTTTGAATTGTTTTCTGACTTGTGATCCTGGCTCATGCCAAGGGAGCATATACAGTGACTCCGATCACTCATTTCCAAGGTCGATGGCAGGAGCCAGTCCATGTTATTTACCAGGTTCCTGTCTCTCTCTTTTTTTAATTACATTTTTATTTCTTATATTAATTACAGTTTATTCACTTTGTTTCCCAGCTGTAGCCCCCTCCCTCACTCCCTCCCAATCACACCCTCCCTCCCTCATCTCCTCCCTGCCCCTCTCCAAGTCCACTGATAGGGGAGGAGGACCTCCCCTTCCATCTGACCCTAGCCTATCAGGTCTCAACAGAATTGGCTGCATTGTCCTCCTCAGTGGCCTGGCAAGGCTGTTCTCCCACCCCATTAGGGGGAGGCTGTTAAAGAGCTAGTCACCGAGTTCATGTCAAAGACAGTCTCTGTTCCCATTACTAGAGAACCCACTTGGAGACTGAGCTGTCATGAGCTATGTCTGAGGGGTTCTAGGTTATATCCATGAATGGTCTTTGGTTGGAGTATCAGTCTCAGAAAAGACCCCTGTGCCCAGATATTTTGGTTCTGTTGCTCTCCTTGCGGAGCTCCTGTCCTCTCCAGGTCTTACTATATTCCCCTTCTTTCATAAGATTCCCTGCAGTCTGCCCAAAGTTTGGTTATGAGTCTCAGCATCTGCTTTGATACACTGCTGGGTAGAGCCTTTCAGAGGCCCTCTGTGGTAGGCTCAGTCCTCACTCAGAAAGACAAGTGGGATGGACAGTGGAAGAAGGAGAACCAGGAAACGGGGATTTTGTCTCTTGACTCCTGTCTCTGCCATGCAGGGCACTGTAGTGCATACTTCTCACATCGAGTCACACTGCACTTGTTTGCATGCTGTGCTTTTACATTCTGAGCCCTGAAGACCAGAGGGGACATCCTACTCACTTTTCAGACTTCAAATTCCAACACAGTGCTGAGAGAGTATGAAGGGCTCAGTCACTGTCCTATGAGTGATGGCCAGCATGCTTGGGTTTGCGGGTAGTATTCACACAGGGGACCTGCAGATACTTTTTGGTGGGGATTTTGGTGGATGTGAGTTCTTCTCAAACTGAACTAGATACAAAACATGTTCATTAAACTTATAACATTTTGGCATGTAAATTTTAACTCCATCCTCTTATCCATTGATGCTGTGTTTAATGGCATGTACCAAGCAGACGCAATGGCCACAGAGACAATTATTGAGAGGCAACTGCAGAGTGCAATGTCTATACTTAGCTTTTAGGATGTGTTGTGAGGTATGCAGTTGACAAAACCAGCTGTGTGGTCTTGTGCTGCTTCTTGTAAAGGGAAACGTTAATGTATGCCCACTTCTTTGGAGCAATGTGATATTATAAAAGTGAAGTGAGATGTCAAAACATGATGAACTAGTATTTTCATTCAAATACATTATTTTTCATTTGTTCTGAAATAAATTATTTAAAAAGAAAACAATAGAGTTAATATGTTTAGGGTGGGATGCCTTGTATCTCAAGCTACTAATTACTGTCTATTTTAGACAAAATTTGGTCCGGTGCTTATTTTTAAAAAGAATTCTTTAAAGAATAACATTGCCAGACGTTTGTTCTCTAAAACATTACATTAACTCTTCTCTCTTTAGTGTTCTCTATAGAATTGTATATTTAACCCCCTCATATTACAAAATGTCAACGTAGACAACTTCCGCTGTAGAAAAATGATCTTGGCGTAACCAAGAGTAAACCTTCAAGTCACTTGAGAGTTGGTTGAAAGATGGAATTTTTTTGTGCCTATGTTTGTTCCATTTCTTTTGTCGTGCTGTACACTGGTCACAGTGGGAGCCTTGCTCTTAATGCTGCTTGGCTAAAATGATAATGATCTCGCTATTCTCAGTCCCTTCTTCTTTGAATTGGGAATGTCACCCCTCCTTTGACTATGTATTGAAATACTTTGTTGAACAAAGACCACTGATTGAAAGCCAGTATGGAGCTGCATTGAGAACTAGAATCAAATGCAGCCTGAGACTGACTGGAGGATGCTGAAGGTTTGGGATCTCTTGTCCTGCTGAGATGCAGCAGTGTGCCCTCTTTGGTGTTAGGGGGGAGAGCTTAAGCGGTGTGCATGTGCATGCGTGTGCAAATGTGTGTGTGATAAGTATGTGTTGCCTTTTCTTGACTGACTATAACTTTAAGGTATGTATCAGATCAGTCCTTGTTACCATGAAATGGGGTGCCTAGTTTATTAATTTGCACCTCACATATCCAGTGAATGACTACAGCATGAGTGAGTCTTCACTAGCTCCTAGCACCACTCTGGTATGGGGACCCTGATGTCAGAAAGCTTTTGCATATTATTCACTGATATTCCCTTGTGTAAAAGTATCTGGCATGTATCATGCACAAAATATTTGTCAAATCACTGAGAAAGAGCAGAGATGATTAATGGCAAAGGATGCCATTGCTAACCCACCTGATGGAATTATGTGATAAATTTCTAAGCCAAGCCACTAATTCTGAAATGGACATAGTGCGAAGTGTAATGTTTTTCCTTTAAATCCCGAATGGATGAGAAATTTAAGCAATGCTCATTTTGATTCAGTCCTGTCTTTGGCATAATGATTTTCCTGGGCAATGGGCTGGAAAATGTGAACTTTCTCTTCCCTGGGTCTGTTCATATTGGGCACTTGAGCATGCAGGAAGTTTGAGGTCATCCTGTCATATTATTGGCCTCGGTATTTGGAGCTCTACTTCACAATGGCACAAAACCAACTCTGCAAGACCAAAATTTCAAAATACTCTCTCAAAGTACTTAATACAAAAAGAAATACACACAGCACATTAATAGGTCTCATTTTAACCCAGTTGAATGGTTTGGGATGTTTTTACCTCACACAGGATCTGCTTATTACCTACTTTTGTGAGAACTTCAGGGCTGGATATCTGTACCCTCTCTTTTCCCTTCTGTCTCATCTTCTCATCCATTCCTCCACACCATAACTTACTCAGCATCAGACTTTGACCATAGAGAAAGGATTTGTAGGGAAGGTACCACTCTATTCCTTGAGACAACCATTGGCTCTCTGAGAAGCTATGTTATGTAGGCACGGAATAAACAACGAGTTTGGGGAGGCTGATTCATTCCAGTCTGCCTCCAAAATGGACTCACACAGGGTAGACTGGCCATAGAAAGACCCTCTGAATTTGTTGTTCTTATAATGCAGCGTGCCTTGTGCTATCAGGCAGGGCTCCTTTGGGAATACTCAGGTCTTGTCCATACAGGGAGTTTCTTCTCTTAGAAACACTGCTTCACAGGATTTGTTTTAGAGTCCAGGATGGGATTTCATGGAGGAAGTAGGGGGAGTGGAGCAGACACAGGGAGAAGGAGAGCGAGAAGGAGAGGGAGAAGGACTGAGGGAAAGAGGATAGATTTGGGTACAGTTTTATTCTTTTTATCCATGTTAGTAAAGATAGCACTCCCCTTTCACAGTGATGTGGAGAGCAATCTTCCCTCTCACCCAGTGCATTTTGAGCTGACAAACTTCCACAGTTTCTTCATGCTGTGCACTCTCCTGCTGAGTCCCAGTTGCACATCACATGAAGAGGTGAAAATATTGTTACAAGAGGTGTGATTACACTTATTTGAACCCTAGAAGGAATTTTACACAATTTCCACTAAAAGGTCAATTACAGCATGTCAAATCCTTATTTTATTTGCCGCTTCAGAAAGGTAGAATGAAATGATACCATGAGTATTTAGTGTGGAATTTATGTGATTTTACTGTCTTTAAAAATGAAAAAAATCTGGGTACTATGCTTTGGCCATTCATATAAATAATATGTAAATAATAGTCAAATGACTATTGTATTCAGTTAAATTCTTAGATATACTTTATAACTAACAATAATTTCTCATTGTCATGTAATCCAGTAATTTAAACTGATAGTCTTTTTAACAACTGATAAAGGGGTATTTTTGTGTATATTTGTTTGTGCCCTCATACTAGTTTGCATATAGATTCATCAAGTTATACACTCAGGCTGGGTGTGGTGGTACATGCCCACAGTCCCAGTACTGGCCAGGCAGAAGCAGAAGGATTGGAAGTTGAGGATCATCCTTTGTTACATAGTGAGTTTAAGGCTAGCCTGGGCCACGGGAGACACTGTCATAAAATGTTGTACTTGCTCAAGTTTATAGAATTTAATTTGATAGAAATAATGAGGGAACTTGGTATGTTATCATAAAACACAATGGTGCAGTTTTTATTTTAGAAATTACATTTGGTATTTGTTACATGGCTTTGTAAGTAATTTCATCCAAATAACTTAATCCTCAATTCCCATCACAGTTGGAACTTGGTACTGTGGTGTTATTTTCCCCCACATACTATACCTTTAATAGAGATTTGTATGTCCATTAAAAATAAGCAATATCTAAACCAAACCTTTATCTCTTCAGATTGTTTTAACCAAACTTCTTTATCAAAATGATTGGAAGTTTTATGGTCCTAATTCTCTTAACTATGATGAGTACAATTTCAGTTTTGTGTTATTTGTAGAGATTGCCTTTCTTTGTATGGTAACCCTCCTTTGGAAGGAGATTTTAACATTAAACAATAACATTTTGTTAATATTTGATAATACTATAATTTAAAGGATATAGCATCTTCATTTGCCTTTACAATTTAATTTGTATGTGTGTTGAATCACCCTTTAAGATCACCAGTCAATGAGGCAGCACTTGTTCCTGCTTCTGAGACTTGTGTGGTTTAACAGATGTCATCTTTCCGTCCCTTGAGGGACTTCCCTGATGCCAAGTGCAGCCTCATGTAAAGCCACCTTCACCCATTCCAGAATGGTCCGTATGCAATGGTTAATTGTAGAGGTCAATGAGTAGAACAGCACACATGCATGCGTACACTGGAAGGGATTTATTATCAGGTATTCGCTTACATAGGCATACAAACTGAGGGGTCTCTCAATCTGTCACTTGTAGGTTAGAGACCCAGCAAAACCTATGGTGTAGCGCTAAGGCCTGAGAACTAGTAGTCCTCAGGGCAGAAGGCCAACGTTCCAGTTCATGCTGTCACCCCAAATCACTTCCACTGTACTGCACATGCTATTGTAGCCTGGCCCTCAACGGACTGGGTGAGTGCAGCACACATTAGGGAGGACCACCTGATCTACACAAAACTCCCATAGAAATACTCATAAATAATGTTTAACTAGTTGTCTGGGCATCCCATCGCTTCATCAAGTTGACTCTTAAAACTGATTGCCTTCTGTCTCTCTCTGATCACCTCCCCCTGAGGGGGAGCAGCCTTACCAGGCCACAGAGGAAGTCAATGCAGCCAGTCCCAATGAGGCCTGAGGGGCTAGGGTCAAGTGTAAGGGGAGGAGGACCTTCCCTATCAGTGGACTTGGAGAGGGACATGGGAGGAGATGAGGGAGGGAGGGTTTGATTGGGAGGGAATGAGGAGAGGGCTACAGCTGGGATACAAAATAAAAAAAAAAAAAACAACCTGTAATTAATATAAAAAAATAAAAATTTAATTAAAAAAAACTGATTGCCTTAATTTGCATGGAGATTTAATAGCCTGGCTTCTGAGGCTCATTTCAAAATTCATTTTTGCCTCATAATTCCCTGTGGTATTAGAACCTTGTCACTGCGCCTCAGCAAGTTAGACTTTCTCACTGACCATTCCCGAGTTCTCTAATAAGGCCAGGGCAGTTTACTTACTTGCCTTTCAAACCTATTTTGAGTTCTGTGGCTGCTGACCTGAAGCAGCATTATCCCAGCACTCCAGACCCAAGCTCCTAATAAGCCACAGCAAATGTTCCTTTAACGTCATCAATGCCATGAAAGCCTTTCAATCCTTTCCTTCACGAATGAGTACAAAAAATAAGTGAAGTATTGTATTAACCCTTCCAACAGATAGGTAGAATGTATCAAAGCTCCCTGGGTTGTCTTTCACTTGTGCTCTGGAGAAACCATGTGTGGAGAAGCAGGAAATGATTCTGTAGGAACATTTTTGTGGGAAAGCCTAGCATAAGGGCAAGCGTGGCTAGATGGCAATCCTGTGTTATGCATCTCTTCGTCTGTCACTTGACTCATCTCTAGAGGGCGCCTTGAGAAAACTCACACACTACACAGACCCTCAGTGAGAAGCGCTGTAGGGCATGGCTATCTAGCAAGCAACAAGGTCTTGTGCTAATGCATCTTGGTGCATGGTCTATTTTTAATAGACAGGTAGGTAGGTAGGTGGGTAGGTGGAGAGATAGGTAGATAGATCGATCAATTGATCGATCAATAGATAGATAGATAGATAGATAGATAGATAGATAGATAGATAGATAGATAGATAGAGAAAAGAACCCAGTGTGTATTCTACACAAATTCCAAGTTTCTGCATATTAGGATTTGCTTTCCTATTAAAATAATTTTCTCTTTTGCCAATAAATTTCATAAGCCATCTTTTAGTCAGTTTATATCTTTTCTAAAAGTTAAATTAAAAAAAAATCCTTTTGAGACTTTCCAACATGAATCCATTATCCATGTAATTTACAACCCTTTGAAATTCTTCCTATGATCCACACTTCCTGTAAAAGATTATGAACCTTAATCATTATTGTTACACACACACGATCTACTGAGTTCATTTAGTATTGCTCATATACATATGTGTGTATGTGTGTGTGCATCTGTGTGAGTGTGCACGTGTGTGTGTTTAAGGCTGATCACTTGGGATTAGATCATCTAGCAAGGTCTCATCCTCAGAAAACAGCCTCCTCTCGGCAGCCATTTGTACTTCTTTCTTCAGGGCTGGGGCCATTTGAGATTCTCTGAGTTTCCATATGAAAGTACATAACCTGGAGTCACCCGATCATATCTGTGACAATGAATTCTCATCTACTTTTACTTTGGTTGGGTCTTGGGGCCTTTTTCTCCATCTTTACTCTGACTCCATGGAGTTAATGTAGGGACCAAAAAAGGAACCTTTTCTCTGGCATTCAGATACTACAGAGTGTAATGGTCATTGGCTGATGTGGTGGATTATCATACCAGTCGGACTGTTTTCTCAAAAGCTCTGTACGGGAAGCCCTTGGTGCCCAGCTATCTCATAGGGATGATGCTGGGGTGGGTGGCCGTGGTGTAGGCTCTCAGATGCAGCAGCCACAGCTCCTCCTATGGAAGCACACCTGAAGCTCGGTGTGTTTATCATGTACTGCTGATACAGAAGTGAGGTTGTTGCGAACAGCTGGACCAGAGGGTGAGTTTACATCCAGTGCAGGCTAATTTTAAGTCAACCTGACACAAGCTAGAGTCATCTGGAAGGAAGGAACCTCAATTGAGAAAATGCCTCCATAAGATAGGGCTGAAGGACATTTCCTTTTCCTTCCTTCCTTCCTTCCTTCCTTCCTTCCTTCCTTCCTTCCTTCCTTCCTTCCTTCCTTCCTTTCTCTTTCTCTCTCTTTCTTTCTTTTTTATTAGTTACATTTTATTAGCTCTGTATCCTAGCTGTATCCTGTTCCCTCATTCCCTCCCAAACCCTCCCTCCCTCCCTCATCTTCTCCCTGCCCCTTTCCAAGTCCACTGATTGGGGAGGACCTCCTCCCCTTTCATCTGACCCTGTTTTATCAGGCATCTTCAGGACTGGCTGCAAAGTCCCCCTCTGTGGCCTAGCAGGACTGCTCCTTCCTTGTGGGGTGGGGAGGTCAAAGAGCCTACCATTAAGTTCATGTCAGAAATAGTCCCTGTTCCCCTTACTATGGGAAAGCAATTGGTTACTGAGCTACCACAGGCTTCATCTGAGCAGAGGTTCTAGGTTATATCCATACATGGTCCTTGGTAGAGTGTCAGTCTCAGAAAAGACCCCTGTGTCCAGATATATTTGGTCATTGTGGAGCTCCTATCCTCTTACTAACTCCTCCTTCTTTCATATGATTCTCTGCCGAAGGTTTGGTTATGAGTCTTAGTATCTTCTTTGATACACTGCTAGGTAGAGTCTTTCAGGGGCCCTCGGCGGTAGGCTCCTGTCCTGTGACTTGTTTTCTCCTACGTCCAATGCACCCCCCATTTGTCTTTCTAAGTGAGGATTGATCATCTTACCCTGGCCCTCTTTCTTGTTTATCTTCTTTAGATGTATAGATTTCATTATGTTTATCATATCTTACAGGACTATATGAGTGAGTATATACCATGTCTTTCTTCTTCTCGGATACCTCACTCAGAATGATCTTTTCTAGATCCCACCATTTGCCTGCAATTTTCATGATTTCCTCGTTTTTGATTGCTGAGTAGTATTCTATTGTGTAAAAATACCACAATTTCTCTATCCATTCCTCTGTTGAGGGATATCTGGGTTGTTTCCAGGTTCTGGCTATTACAAATAAAGCTGCTACAAACATGGTTGAGCAAATGTCCTTGTTGTGTACTTGAGCAAATTTTAGGTATATGCCTAGGAGTGGTATAGCAGATTGGGAAAGGATCTTCACCAACCCTATATCTGACAGAGGGCTGATATACAGCATATATAAAGAACTAAAGAAGTTAAAAAGCAATAAATCAAGTAATCCAATTAAAAAATGGGGTACAGAGCTAAACAGAGAATTCTCTGTAGAGGAATATAGAATGGCAGAGAAACACTTAAAGAAATGCTCAACCTCATTAGCCATTAGGGAAATGCAAATCAAAACGACCCTGAGATTTCACCTTACATCCATCAGAATGGCTAAGATGAATAACTCAAGTGACAACACATGCTGGAGAGGTTGTGGAGAAAGGGGAACCCTCCTCCACTGCTGGTGGGAATGTAAACTGATACAACCACTTTAGAAGTCAATCTGGCGCTTTCTCAGACAATTAGGAAGGTCATTTCCTTAACTAATGATTAATGGGTGGTGGTGGGCAGCTTACCGTGGGTAGTGCCATCCCAGGGCTGATGATCCCAATGGCCTCTGCATCAGCTCCTGCCTCCAGGTTCCTGTACTACTTGAGTTCCTGTCCTCCTTGATGAACTGTTACATGGGACTGTGAGTGAAAGAAAGCCTTTCCTCCTCAAGCTGCTGTTGGACATGGTGCTTCATCACAGCAATGTTAACGTTAACCATGACACAGATAACAGCTCTGTGGTATACATTTGGAGAGTTGTTTGGTTTCCATGAGTTTATAGGTTTTCTGTTTCTGTTGTTATTGATGTCCAGTTTTAGTCCATGGTGGTCTGATAAGATACAGAGCATTATTTCACTTTTCGTATTTCTGTTGAGACTTGCTTTGCAACCAACTGTATGGTCAATTTTGGAGAAGATTCCATGAGGTGCTGAGAAGAAGGTATGTTCTCTTGTGTTTGGGTGAAATGTTCTGTAGCTATCTGTTAGGTCCATTTGATTCATAATGTCTGGTAGTTTTGTTATTTCTCTGTTTAGTTTCTCTCTGGATGACCTGCCTATTGGTGAAAGTTGGGGTGTTGAAGTCTCACAGTATTAACATGTGGGGTTCAATGTGTGAGTTAAGCTTTAGTAATATTTCTTTTACAAATGTGGGTACCCTTGTATTTGGGGCATAGATGTTCAGAATTGAGAAGTTTTCTTAGTAGATATTTTTTTCTTTGATGAATATGAAGTGTTCTCCCCAATCTCTGTTGATTAATTTTGGTTGAATTCTGTATTATTAGATGTTAGAATGAGTATTCCAGCCTCCTTTTTGGGTCTGTTCCCAGCCCTTTACTCTGAAGTAATGTCTATCTTTGATGTGTGTTTCTTATATGAAGCAGAAAGATGGATCCCATTTTTTCATCCAATCTACTAGCCCATGTCTTTTTATTGGGGAATTGGGTCCATTGATGTTGAGAGATATTAATGACCAAAGATTGTTAGTTCCTGTTATTTTGATGTTGTTGTTGTTGTTGTTGGTGGTGGTGGTGGTGGTGGTGGTGGTGGTGTGTGTGTGTGTGTGTGTGTGTGTGTATGTGTGTTTTATTCTTTTGTTTTTGCTGGTGTAGGATTATTTATCATTCCTCTATTTTCTTGGGTTTATTTAACCTCCTTGGGTTGGAGTTTTCTTCCTAGTATCTTCTGTAGGGATGTATTTGTGGGTAGATATTGTTTAAATTTGGTTTTGTCATGAAATATCATGTTTTCTTCATCTATGGTGATTAAAAGTAATTCTACTATTTTGGTCTAGGCTGGCATCTGTGGTCTCCTAGAGACTGCAAGACCGGTCTTTTGGGCTTTTAGAGTCTCTGTTGAGAAGTCAGGTTGTAATTCTGGTAGGTCTGCCTTTATATGTTACCTGGCTTTTCCCCCTTGTAGCTTTTAATTATTCTTTCTTTGTTCTGTACATTTAGTGCTTTGATTATTATGTGACTGGAAGAATTTCTTTTCTGGCCCAATCTATTTGGTATCCTGTAAGGTTCTTGTATGTTTACAGGCATCTCTTTCTTTAGGTTAGAAAATTTTTCTCCTATAATTTTGTTAATTTTTTTCCCTGATCCTTTGAGCTGAGAACCTTCTTCTATTACTATTATCCTTAGGTTTGATCTTTTCATAGTGTCCCAGATTTCCTGGATGTTTTGCATCAGGAACTTTTTAGATTTAACATTCTCTTTGACCAATGTATTGATTTCTTCTATTGCATCATCTAGGCCTGAGATTCTCTCTTCTGTCTCTTGTACTCTGCTGGTAATGCTTGCATTTGTGGTTTCTATTCTCGTCCCTAGATTTACCATCTTTAGATTCCCTCAGTCTGTGTTTTCTTTATTTCTTCTATTTCCATTTTCAGGTCTTGAACAGGTTTATTCATTTCTTTCACCTGTTTGATTATTATTATTTTTTTGCATTTCTTTAAAGGATTTATTCATTTATTCTTTAAAGGCATCTATCATCTTCATAAGCTTGAAGGTCATTTTCTTGTGCTTCAGCTGTGTTGGGATATCCAGAACTTGCTGTAGTGGCATAGCTGGGCTCTAGTGGTGCCATATTGCCCTAGCTGTTGGTGATTGTGTTCTTACCCTTGCCTCTGGCCATCTTGGTCTTGAGTTGTTCTCCATCCATCAGGGGCCTGGAACAAGGCTTCTCAACAGAGAACGGAGTCAGAGGTTCTAGATCTCAGGAACTAATAGAGTGCTTTTGGTCAAGGCCCATGTGTTAGGCCAGGGTGTGGAAAGAGTCTTCTGCTAATCGTTACAGTTAGCTAGCTCTTTTAAAATGAGATTGCCAGTATCAGAGGCAGCAGACATTCAGGAGTTCCAGAAGCCTGTGAGGATACCAAAGTGTTACAGCCCTTAAGCTGCTGTGATAAGCATGGCAGAGGATGTGGACAAAAGCCCATGCCTGGTTGGCTTGCAGTGAAAACACAGGCATGGGGAGGCCCAGGCCCAGCAGGATTGAAGTCAGGTCCACTGAAGTGTGGGCCATGGGTCTTCCAGGCTGGCAGGGGCTTTGCTGTCAGGGCTACAGGGAGTTCAGCAGCAGATTTTTGGGGAGGAGAGGAGCCTTTCTCCCCAAGAATAAACGAGGAGTCTCAGGTGGCCATGGGTGAAAGCTGAAGGCATCATGAAGCATGCAGCAAGGAGCACCCGCATGTTTATTTGAAATCAGCAATTTATAAGCCTTGGGCAGTGGGAGTGGTTTTGAGGGTGAATGTGTTTTATTCACCGGGGTCAGGGGTGCCAAGGATGCTTGATTTGCATGCAGTGGCTCAGTGCCTTATTTTACCTGCAATAGCAGGATGTCCTCAGTAGAACATAGTACTTAATTATCCTATGGGTGAGGGAAGAGCTCCAGGGAAAGTCAAAGGTCACTTGGAAAGTCAAGACAGCAAGGCATTTTACTAGCCTAGGGTAGTAATCTTCAGGTGCCTGCCGAACAGGTTTTCTTATCAGGAAAGGGTTTGGTCTGTAATCTTCCCTGAGGGCTAAGTAAAGCTCCTTAAAAATCTGGGGTTGTCAGATCAGGTGGAGAGAGAACCCCTGCTGAAAAAAGTGAATTCACCAACTCACACTGAGCCTCAGGCTATCCGGAAATGTCAGCCTTCAACCTCATCCTGCAGAACTGCACAGTTTTGTGGTTATTATAGGTTCAGGTGCTGATTTCTGAATTTATCTTCATTGGATGGGTGGGGTTTTTTTGTTTTTGTTTTTGATTTTGATTTTGATTTTTTACTTTTTCCATGAGTTTTGTTTCCTCTGTCTTCTCTCCCAAGTGGCCTGGAGTTCTGGTGACCAGTGAGTGACTCCTTGGGTACAGTAGGGTGTCTCTGCTGGAGTTTTTGTGGCCTGTGTGGCCTCTGAGGTTTTGGTGCTAAAGTTGCCTCTGGGGTCCCTATTACCAGCATGGCTTGGGGTCCCTGGTGCTGTATGGCCTCCAGAGAGACAGGCAGAGTAGAGACTGGAGCACAGGGTATGGAGTGTGGCCTACAGCTGTGATGTTTACAGCCCTTGGGTGTGTTTTCAGGGGAGCTGGTGGGTAAGAGCTTGGAGCAGGGTCTTCCTGGCTATCCCTAGTACTGGCAGGTCTGTGGGAAAGCAAGAAGAATTGTGGGTGAGAAATGGAGTGCAGTGTACGGGGTGCAGTTTACTGCTGTTCTGAAATTTTTTATCACATTTATTTATTTATTTATTTATTTATTATTTATTTATTTATTTATTTATTTATTCATTCATTTAGTATGTGTGGGAGAGAGAGAGAAAGAAAGAGAGAGCAGAGGGAGGAGGACAGTTTGCTGGAGTCAGTTCTCTTCTTCCATCCTGTGAGTCCCGGGGACTGAATTCAGGATGTTAGACGTGGCACAGGGATCCTTTACCTACTGAGCCATCTCTTCAACCCCCAATTTCAAATCTTTTTGACCACATGTTTGCATGTGTCCAATCACTTATCTGTCTGACTGCGGGGCCTATGATAGAACTGGCTCTATCTGCTTCCCTACCTCAAAACTGTCAATCACGAACCCTGTATTCACTCGCCAAGTAAATGTCTGTTGAAATGACTATGTGCTAAGCAAGGCATAGGCATTAGGCTTATTGTGGTGAGCAGAAGGGGTAGCATTTAGTGGCTGTAGTGTCTGGTGTGAGGAGGGATAAGGCAAAGCATAAATAACCTCAGCTGCTGCAGTACAGAACTTAAATAGGAGACAAAGGATCCAGGGAGTCCTCTAAAGACACACATTTACAGAAATGATTGAGGAGGGCGGAGTATAGAATGACTATATGCTAAGGTCTAAGTCGGTTCTATAAGCTGCCAGAGTTCGAAGTGTCTTAATTAAGTTCTTAATACTCCATAGAAGTGCTGTATTTATGTAGCTGTCAATCAGATTTACTAGGGATAACCTGCTGGGCTTTTTAAATGAGTCTTTAAATTCGCTTTATCTTATTCATCAGTGATCTGCAGCCTCCAAACCATTATTCTACAGGAATAGTCAATCACGGGTTGGCATGGTGAGGGCAGAGCACAGACTAAGTTGTTCTGGCTGTAACCCGCACTTCAGCCTTCAGCAGGCTTCCAGGCCCTGTTTGTTTCCCTGTCGGACAATTAGTGATAAAAGCAACTTCAGGGTGCTGCCATTAGGTATGGGGATGGGACCCCAGAGCGGATGACAGTGGGGAGGAGGGGTGACTCCTTACAAGCAAATGATCTTTAATTACTCTTACGTAATGAAAAAGAGCAAAATTACACAAGTGAATCTGAACCAGCCCAGAGACTCTGAAAAGCAGTTATAAATTTCTCTGTAATTTTTTTTTTTCTTTTCTGTATGGTAAGCTTTAAAGTTGTTTCTTACGCCTAGTGCTGTGAGAAAGTCAAGTTAGTGCCCTTTGAATCAGACTCCACCTGTAACTTCTCGGGGGAGGCATTAGAGCTAGATGCAATGGAGAAATTCTCTGAGGAGAGGCATCATCTCTTCCCCTCAGGAGTCTAAATTAAAGGCAGTTACTGTTGGAAGTGAAAACATATCTTGAGTGTTATGTGTGAAACGTCTTTGATTAGGACTGAATATTTGTATAAAGTTCACTTTATTTTTAAATAAACTCTAACATTTGCCATGATTGCTTTCATATAAAATCAGTGGGTCGTCTGGGGCCGTGGGTGGTTTCCCGTTTCCTTCGGCTTTGATAGCTTCCCTGTGCTGTCATTGTTATCTGGTGCTCTACTCTAGGCTAACTGGTGAAACTGCTGAGTGCAGGCAATCTTTGAATGCCTGGATAGCTCTTGGAACACAGAAGACCAGGAGTGCTTATGAATGGATTAACTGTCTGTCTTTTTGAATGATGTAGAAATAGAAAGTGTGAATGGGTTTCAAGGCTAAGGAAGGTACTGTAATGTAATGCAAATCACTTGAGATTCAGTCTCTGTATAACTTAATAACATATCCATAAGGTATGAAACATCAGCCTGCCATGTGCACTGCATTTCCTCCAAAGGTACTGGCTCAGCTGAAATAGATTAAACATAGAGCATCTCCAGGAAAAACAAAACAAGTTGTCCAGATTGACAAGTATAGGGTAAGGAAAACATTTAAAAAAAAATAGTGAAGTGAATATATCCTTTGTTAAAATTCACCTTTGCTAGCTCAGATTTTTATTTTTATTTCTTTTTAAAATTTATGAAATTTTAAAAATATTTTAACTTTAAAAACCCACAGTTCAGACTTTGAAGTCAGGTTTCTTCTGCTGCACGCATCTCGTGTTTGCAACTCTGTGAAAGCTAAGTAACTGTCAGCGAACCACAAATCACCGCCACGTGTAAATAAAGTTGAAAAAAACAAAAGCACTTTCACCACTCTTCATGCTCTTTCTAGGCACTGGTTTTACACATTACTTTTAGTGTCTAGATTTATAAAATTCACATTATTTCCAGGAGTCACAATTAAAACTTTTCTGTTTTACCCATCGAGAGATGCTAAAGTTTATGATATTTATAAAATTATAGAATAACTAAATAATAATCTGAGGAATTGTATTTTCTCTACATCATGACATGACAAATAAGATTCAGAATGGTGTATAATAACTACACTATGTATGGTATGGTAGGTAGGGTAGGGTAGGGTAGGGTAGGGTAGGGTATGGTATTGGTATGGTAGG
>NW_026590663.1:6707423-6783095 GCF_907164565.1 Psammomys obesus | reverse complement strand
TAGGGTAGGGTAGGGTAGGGTATGGTATTGGTATGGTAGGTATGGTAGGGTAGGGTAGGGTAGGGTAGGGTAGGGTACGGTATGGTACGGTATGGTATAGCAGAGTGTTATAACCACTTAGATTTTTACAACATCACGATGCTTAGACTTGTGAGAGAGAAGACGCTCTGCTTACTACAAAGAGCAGAAGAAACCCGTCAGCATCTAGTTAGTATCCTCTGGCTTATTCTAGACTTTCTTCGGTGCTTTTGTGTGTGTGTGGAGGGGGTGTGTGGAATACACCTTGTGCATACATGCTCTCGAATGTGTGTGAGCGTATGTGAACATATGTGTGTCTTCTTCCATTGCTCGCCACCTTGTACCTTGAGGCAGGGTCTCTTGCTGAGCTCAGAGCTTGCTCTTGGGCTAGTCTGGCTAGTCAGCTTGCTCTGGGATCCCTTGGCTTCGGCTCCTGGAGGCTGGAATTGTACTCACACAGCCCCACCCAAATTTTAGGTGGGTGTCCAGTTAGGAAGTACCAATGAAAATAATTTTAAAGTTGGGGGTCGCCATAGCATGAAAAACTGTATTAAAGGATCACAGCATTGGGAAGGTGAGAACCACTGTTTTAGACACTAAGTTGCTTTAGGCACTGGAAATAGGAACTAGTGAGCTCAGTGGGTAAGGAGTTTAGGGAACGCCTGAACAGCAGGCAGCAGGGTAAGGCTGGGTAGCAGAACTGCAGTGGGGGCTAGTCCAGAACAAGAGCTGTACCTACGGTCCATCCTGACAGGGCTCAAAGTGTCCCCCTCTTGATACAGATGCAGGAGAGTGGGCTGGCCGGACCTCCCCACAGGTAGTGTACCTAAGACAAGAGGATTCCCAGCTGCCTTCACCTTCACACAGGCAGACAGTGAAACGTGAGCTCTGTAGAGAACTAACTACAGGGAAAGGTACTGTCCTACTGGGGAGAGTACCAGTAGGAGAACTGTCCTGGGAGGCAGAGTGACAGTGATGTCCAAGAGAATCCTCCATAGCAGACAGCGAAGCGAAAGGAAAAAGTGGGAGACATTCCTCCCCAGCAACAGGATACTTTAAGCACACCCCAAACCGAAACCTTCTTTACTCTGGCAACTGTGGGGAAGTGTTCCTTGCACATGTTCTGTTGAACAGTTTGACTGTGTGCCCCTCACCTGCGGAGCTTTAAGACGACACAGACAGACTTCCAGTTTAATGAGCATGTAACTTCAAGATGGTGCAAAGTCAAGAAGCCATACTTCAAGTGTTGCATTTGCTCTTTCCCTGGGCAGGAAACTTGTCCCGTCCTCTTGGATGGGAACAGAAGTTGCCTTCCTAAGTCAGCTGTCCAGCCATGGGGGGTAGCAGTTGGTATTCTGTGGTACTGTATTGTTAAGCTAGAATGCTCAGTAGGCTAGGTGACCCAAATTCATTTTCTTTTTTCTTTCTTTTTTTTATTTTTTATTAATTACACTTTATTCACTTCGTATCCCCCCATAAGCCCCTCCCTCCTCCCCTCCCAGCCCCACTCTCCCTCCCCCTTCTTCTCTCTTGCCCCTCCCCAAGTCCACTGATAGGGGAGGTCCTCCTCTCCTTCCTTCTGATCTTAGTCTATCAGATCACATCAGGAATGGCTGCATTGTCATCTTCTGTGGCCTGGTAGGGCTGCTCTCCCCTCAGGGGGAGGTGATCAAAGAACAGGCCAATCAGGTTATGGCAGAGGCAGTCCCTCTTCTCATTACTCTGGAACCCACTTGGATACTACATGGACTACATCTGTGCAGGGGTTCTAGGTTATCTCCATGCCTGGTATTTGGTTGGAATGTGAGTCCCTGGGGAGACCCCTGTGTTCAAATTTTCTGGTTCTGTTGCTCTCCTTGTGGGGTTCCTGTCCTCTCCAGATCTTACTATTTCCCACTTCTTACTTAAGATTCCATGCACTTTGCCCATCAGTTGGCCTTAAGTCTCAGTGTCTGCTTTGATAGTCTGTAGGGCAGAGCCTTTCAGAGGCCCTCTGTGGCAGGTTCCTAACTTGTTTCTTGTTTTCTTCTTCTTCTTCTTCTGATGTCTATCCTCTTTGCCCTTCGGGATGGGGATTGAGCGTTTTAGTCAGGGTCCGCTCTCTTGATTAGTTTCTTTAGATGTTCAGGGTTTTAGTAGGTTTATCCTATGTTATATGTCTATATGAGTGAGTATATACCGTGTGTGTCTTTCTGCTTCTGGGACAGCTCATTCAGGATGCTCCTTTCCAAGTCCCACCATTTACCTGCAAATTTCATGATTTCCTTATTTTTTATTGCAGAGTAATACTCCATTGTGTAGATGTACCACAATTTCTGCATCCATTCTTCAGTCGAGGGGCATCTGGGCTGTTTCCAACTTCTGGCTATTACAAATAAAGCTGCTACAAACATGGTTGAGCTAATGTCTTTATTGTGTACTTGAGCCCCTTTTGGATATATGCCTAGGAGTGGTATGGCCGGATCTTGAGAAACTGCTATTCCTAGTTGTCTGAGAAAGTGCCAGATTGATTTCCAGAGTGGTTGTACAAGTTTACATTCCCACCAGCAGTGGAGAAGGGTTCCCCTTTCTCCACAGCCTCTCTGGCATGTGTTGTCCCTTGAGTTTTTCATCTTGGCCATCCTGATGGGTGTAAGGTGAAATCTGAGGGTGGTTTTGATTTGCATTTCCTTAATGGCTAATGACGTTGAGCATTTCTTTAAGTGTTTCTCTGCCATTCGATATTCCTCTACAGAGAATCTAAATTCATTTTCATTTAAGATATTTCTAGTGACAGTGGGATTATTGAGCTGGGGCCTCACCATAGGTCAGAAACGGTCTGCCTTAGTTCTACCTCTGATTCAGTTAGCCTACACTGGGGCTTCAGCACTAAAGTGCTTAAACACACACACACACACACACACACACACACAAACACTGGACATTTGAAGATGTAGTCAGTGTTGCTAGCCACCTCCTTCGTGGAGAAACTTACATGCCAGGACAGTTGATGCAAGGAGGCACACGCCCTACCCGGGCACAGTGTGATGAGGTTTCAGCCTATAAAGAGAGAGGTCTGTTAAGGTCTGTTAAGTGTGGAGAGTGGCAGATGAGAATCTGTTCTGTAACAACATCTCCTCAGCAGCACTGTGCATGCACAGCTAATGCAGCAGATCTCAGGTTTGTGTGGAGAAATGTCCTCGAACCTAGGCTTTTATATCTGGCCAAACCAGTGTTTCTATAAGAAGACAAAATCAAGGTACTGTATAACATTCAGTCTGAGGTTTAACTCAACTGTACTGCATATAAAAATAAATTCTGAAGAAATCTATCTTGCTAAGAAAAAAAATAAGGACATTAATAGAATTAAATATGAAGAGATGTCATAACTGAATTTTACCTTTAAAAACTAAAAACCCAAGGGCCTGAGGAGATGGTTCCCAGGGTAAAGCTCAGATTTTTATAAACTAAAATGTCTACCAGGTCCTCAGTGACTAACTCAGACACTGAATACAGACTAAACCACAGTTGTGGAATTCTTTACCCGAAATAATTATAATAAGTATATTTTCGAGTGACATTTTTTTTCTGGCTCTGGAGTTGGAGGTAGTCTCAGAATGGCGCTTAGGATATAAAAGGTTTTTACTACTTAAGTAGTGCTTAAGTAACTGTGGCAACTTAATTAAAACTGCAGTCATATTCTGAAACAGCCATTGTTCCTTGAAGAGGTGACATAGTCTTGTGTTGTCCTTCTGTTGTCACTCAGCCGTTGTTGCTTCTTACAGAAACCATCGTTTTATGCATTCTTCTAGCCCTGGTCTTTGTTCCCAGCCTTTCACTGGCTCTCTATCCAGAGCATGTGATTTTTTTCAGATGGCCCTCAGCCTCCTTTTCTCTTTGCAGATCTCAATATCAACCCCCAATCTCAACAGTGGACAGAATGGTAACTGCATTTCCCTTTCTTTTTCTCTAGCTCTAGAAACACCATTTTAGCTTGATGGATATTCCATTAATATTTTGAAGACACTGGCCTCTTCTACAAATTATTCACTCCCCTCCACGTACACCTGCCAGTCCTCTTGTATTTCCTACTTGTTTCATCACATAATCACAAAACTGGTCACCATGGCTGAATTCACTGGAGTTTACTTAGTGGCTTCCTGTTGCTTCACTATTTACAAAAAAACCAATAGAACCGTCATTGCTTCTGGCTGAGACATCCACCAGAGCTGTCTACTCTTCCCTCAGTGACATGGCTCACTCATTGCTCCCTACCATGTACGGTGATAACAGCCTCTGTGGGATTTCTGCTTCCATTCTTTATACTTTTGATCTCTCTCCATATCAGTAGTCCTCATCTGTTTTCATCCACGAAGCGACATGTTGAGGGAGTCAGTGTTTCCTAAGGGCCATCAGGTGTTGACTTCTCTATCCCTCATTTTGGTTCAACCAGCCATTTCCTGCCATTTCCCACACTGTTCTCAACACATCTTTCCTTCCTTTGAAGCCAGCTAAATTATACCACTTCAAAGTAGCTTTTCCTGACCACTTCACCAGCCAAGTTAAATCCCCTTATTCTTCTTTATAGGGCTTGCCATAATTCATACTTATGTACTTCTTACTTTTTTCATGAAGCCTTATTTATTTATATTTCTAAATTCTATGAAGGCAGAGGCCATGTCAGTTTTATTGACTATTGTATATCATGCCCTGTAATACCTGTCAAATACTAGACTCTTAATAAATTTTTGCTGTGTAATGAACTGATCATTGTAACTTGTACTGTTACACTAGCAGGTTGGCTAAGTATGGACTCCAGCATGGCTTGATTTGTTGGTGATGAATACCTCTGCTCCTGAGGAATATATTATAAGGCTAGTAAGTTGTTTATACTACAAGGGTGATTTTTAATCCTTTTAAACATATAAGAAAAAAAATCATCATTTATTGATTATACTGATCCATTCTTGCTGTATAGAAAGCTTACCTCTTCCTGTATTATTAGCTTTTTATGAATGCTTGTTTGGTTGGGTTTTTTTTTTTTTTTCATGGTAAAGTCTAAATTACTTAATGTCTTAGTTCAGTCAAGCTTCTGTAATAAATTACAGTATGTCCAAGATCAGGGTGCCAAAGTGATTGGATTTTTCTGCTAGCTCATTTCTCGATTCACAGACAATTGATATTTTTTTAAGTATGTTCTCAGATGGACTGGGTGTGGGTTCTCTGGTCTCTCCTGTTTCTCCTCTTTTTCTTCCCCTTTTCCTGCCTCTTTCTTTCTACCACTTTCCTTCCTTCCCCTTTCTTTTTTTCTCTCCCACCTTTCCTTCCTTTTTTCTCTTTCCCTCCTTCCCCTTCTCTTTCTTTCATCTTTAAGAAACAACCACAATTCCATGCATGAGGGCTCAATCCTTGTTACTTAGTCCCCTCTCAACAATCTTGTCTCAATACCCTAACACTGGAGATTAGGTTTCAGTATGTGGATATTTCATATACAACTCTTCACATGACTGATAAGTATACCCTTGTTCTTAACTTGGCCATTGGTTCCAACTTCAACTTTATCCCACTTATACTCTAGGCTGACATAAAGCTAGGCTCTTCTACACCTTGTACTTTATTATGAATTATATTTCTTTTCTCCATATAGTTAGGTGTGTGTGTGTGTGTGTGTGTGTGTGTGTGTGTGTGTGTTTGTGTGTGTGTGTTCTTTGAAATCTGGCTTTTCAAACACTCTCTTTCTTCTTTGCTCCCATTGCATGATGTATTTTTAATAATCCTCCTGTTCATTACATATTCCATTGTAATTTAGTGTAGCATATGTCTCCAGATGAGATGTTGTCTCCTCTACTAGACAGATTTTTCTGAATCTAATGCAGAACATATAATGTCACAAATGGTGACTTAATTCTCAGATTACTTAAAAAGCCCATTTCATAATGCAGTTGAAACCTATAGCTAATTCCCTTTTCTCTTCCAGTGTTAAAATGTTGTCTCTGCTCCACTGCAATTGGAGTGGAGAAGAGACAAACCTTTCTTCTACGCCTATCCAATCTCAGAAGTAGAGTCTTCTCTCAACTTTTCTTTGACTCATTTTTTTTTCTTTTAAAGAAAATGGGAAAAAAAGAGTATTGGATCCCTCCTTCTTCTCTCTTTCTTTCCTTACCCCTTTCTTTCTTCCTTTCTTTGTTTTGGCTCAAATAGCTATTTTTATTTGTATGATGGAAGCCTATGTCAGCTGAGGGTTTGAATTTTTGAGTTTTTTGAATAGCTTTGAAGACTAGTTGCTTCACAAAACATTCTGCTCAAGAGTGAAGCAATGTCACTAGCCACAAAACAGCACTAAATGTAAATGAGATCTACTAGAGAGGAAAAGCAGAAAAGGGATCTTGCTATTCAACCCACACAATGCATAGTCAGGGATTTTATTAATTCATCACTCTCATTAAGTATTATAATAAATTTAAAGAGTCCCCCTTATTTCTTTCCATTTCTATCTCTTCACAGATCTTAGACAGGTTATGTTTGCTCTCTAAATCATCACTGCTATCACCACAAAAAAAAAAAATGTTTACATTTCTGGAAGGAAAGCAAACTCATGTTGGTGCTATTAACTTAGTGCCTGTGTTATAATAAAAACAGACACAGTTTCTTTCAAAGGCTAGAAAAACTATTTTGTAGTAAATCAAGTTTTTTTTATGTATTTAATACATAATTTATTAAGTTTTAATTAAATACATGGTTTTTCTGAAACAATTTTTCCCCCATCAAACAGGTGGTGTGTGCATTGCCCAATCACAGAAAATCCCACGTGAGCCAAGGCCTGGAGAGTTTGAGAAAATCATCAGACGCCTGCTGGAAACGCCGAATGCTCGCGCAGTGATTATGTTTGCCAACGAGGACGACATCAGGTGCTGGTTGCTCTCCTGCAGGATCCAGGATCAGATTTGTGCCCCGCATCTTTTCCAAACACAGCTTTTGAGTAGTGTAAAAAGCTCGCGAGATTTCACTGAGCATGCTAGGCTCCTTTGCACCCACAGACTGCCTTCTGCTTCAGATCCCGCAGCCTTCTCGGTTCTGTCGGCAACACCTACAGAATAAAACCTGGGACTGAGCGACAGATGAGTCAGGATGGCAGACAGAGTGAGGAGAACAGGTTAAGGATTAGCCCAATTAACACTTTCCGGAGTTTCAGCTGCCTCTCCTTTAGGAGATGATTAAGACTCAAGCAATTAGAATGATTGACTAATTGTTTAACAATGACCTACTGAGTGTATTTGATTTCATAAAACTGGTTGTGTTGGCTCCTTTTTGCTGCTATCACTCAGTACCACAAAGTGGGTAATCTTTAAAGAGTAAGTAAAGTGGCTTGTTTGGCCATGGACTGGGTAATTTAGTAAAGAGAAGCTTGTTTGGCTCTTGGCTCTGGAGGCCCAAGAGTGAGGTTTTAGCAGGTTCTCAGAGGCTGATGAGGACATGTCTTCTGCATGAAGACATGGAGGGCGTGATATTGCAAGTCAGAAAAGCATCCCACGCTGAGCTCTGGTCCTCCCTCGAAAGGACGTGTGTATCAACCTGGGAAGCACATGCCTGACTTGCTCAAGCCCAGTTATTCCCCAAGAACCCCACCACCAAATTGTTAATGTGTGAGTTGGAAAATTAAATTTCCATAAGACATAAAATTTGAAGGGCACACTCAGGCCTCAGTGCTGATGTTTCAGTATTCATAATTGTGGTGCTTTTCAAAAAAAATGTTGTATTTTTATTTCATTTTATTCTTACAGGAGGATATTGGAAGCAGCAAAAAAATTAAACCAGAGTGGACATTTCCTATGGATTGGTTCAGATAGTTGGGGGTCCAAAATAGCACCTGTCTATCAGCAGGAGGAGATTGCAGAAGGGGCTGTGACAATTTTGCCCAAAAGGGCATCAATTGATGGTAAGAATGCAATAAAGATAATTAATTTTATATCAACCAAATCAAAGTTCATATACAAGCTGGGGATGTAACTCAGTCTCTTAGGCTGCCTACTCCTCTGGATTTTATCTGCAGCACTGGAGGAAAAGAAAAAGAAATGAAACATTTAAATTTGTAATTCAGACCTGAAGTATGCTCATCATTGGTGATTCTGAATGGACTATACAGCTATGCTGTCACAGTGGTCATTTCCATGGTGCAATCATTGTATGTAAAAACACATATTTCAGGATGTTTTCCTTGTGAAAGAGCACTATTATTAAACGCAGACATTTCCATGATGCTAGTTACTGTAGTTTACTCTTGTGTACTTTTATGGACGTTTGCGATGGGTTTAGCATTGTTGGAGGGAAAGTGTTTGATTAATAAACATGGAATACTTAATGCTAATTGGCCCAATGGAGAAATAAATGAAACACGGAAAATTTGGAGCACACTTGAAGACAGATGGTCTGTTTCCCAAATATCTTCTCGAAACTCTCGACAGTGACCTAAATTCCTGTCTTTAACATTATCCTCTGGGGTAAGGCATTGTTTTCAGATGTCTTTTCGTAAGGAGGTAGTTACCTGGGAAAGCTAATCATGTAGACTCCTTATCCATGACTCCATAAGATTGTATCAGTACTGATTGCCTTATTTAATTAGAAGAAAATAGAACATACAGGAGGCATAGAGTTAAAGTGGATTTAGATGCATTTATTATTATTATTAATATAGTGTTGATTTATGTTAGAGAGAAAGAAGATTCATTTTATATATATATATAATACAACATATATAACATATATGCTACAAATATTGTGCAATGAAACATTTCTTCAAGGTTCTGGTGGTATTTTTGTTTTGATTGTGAATGAATACTGAAATCATACCTTTTTCCTCTAACACAGGGTTTGATCGATACTTTAGAAGCCGAACTCTTGCCAACAATCGAAGAAATGTGTGGTTTGCAGAATTTTGGGAGGAGAATTTTGGATGCAAATTGGGATCACATGGGAAGAGGAACAGTCACATAAAGAAATGCACAGGTAGACCTTCACACGTCTCTCTTGTCTCTCTTGTTATACTTGTTTTAAGCATTACGTAAGAAAGGAAATGTTTCTCTTGGTCATGATAGGCGATCCTCTCTTTTCTTCTCTCTCATGTTTCTCAAACAGATGTGAGCCTGAGCTCATCATTCAGTAAATTACAGCCTGTTCATTGGCCTTTACACTTTTGTCAACAACAACCATGTGGCCAGCATTGGGGCATTTCAATTGTATTTGAATAACATATTTTAAGTGTCTCTTTGGAAAGTTCCTTGATGTGTTTTATAGGATGTGGGTAAATGGGCAGGCTATGGTACTAAATTGATCATAAGTTGCCATTAGACAACTGTTTTTCAACTATTCTAAAGTATTCCTCCATTATACTATTAGTCTCCATCTAGCATAACAGGAATCCGCAGAAGCGATGATTTCTGATGCTTTTAGTTTCTATAGCTTGTATTTTAAATAATAATGTTGACTGTCCCTCTTTGAATGCAAGAATAAAACTATGTTTATTTGCAGATAACATGATTGTGTATATAGGAACAGGTATGGAACCTCAGCAGCTACTCCTAAGCAGTACATTTACATGCTTATGATACAAGGTTAATGTAAACATTTATCTGTAATATAATTAGAAATGAACACACTGAAAAGTATATTTAAAGAGTATTATTAGTATCACGATTTAAAAGCCTCGGAAATCATTAGGGATGACCACACTGGAAACTACAATATTTGGATGTACATGATTTTCCCTCTTCACCTATGTTTTGAGATGTCCTAATTTCTGTCTATCTCACATCTTATTTGGGGTACACAGTATGTGGGTAGCCACATACTGTGGCTAAATGTTATTACAGACATATAATCAGAAAGAACATAAAGATTCAAAAGTTGATACAAAGAAATCTTACTTCAGGCTTCCTGCGCCAAGCATGGAGCGAAGCAAGACAAGATCCATGTTTGTGAATTTACACACGCATCTAAGGTGACAGAAACTAATTATGTAAAAATAAAAGGAGACCAAAACTTCCAGAAGCTGAGGCAAATTCAGCATAAATGAAATAAAAAAGAATATGAAAGTGAAATAGGATGGAAATGCAAGAAAGGATAACAGTTAGTTGGTGTGTTGAATCATACACAGCAATGACAATAAAAACCCGTTGGAGCGTGAGAGTATTATGGTTGAAGAGAGGTTGACATAGCACTGGACATATAAAAGAAAAATAAGGAATAATCTTCAATTTCTCTTTAGAGTTTCCAGAGTTGAAGAATGTGAGCTTAATCCTGATCATATGGCAGACTGACTTAGGCTTTTCACTCAGAGGAATTGCTCAGACAGATGTTTCAAGAAGGTTCTTGCAGCAGAAACGTAAGGTCTAGAGTTCAGCCAAGTAAAAAGGGCAGGTCCATGAACGCACCTCTAGGGGCAGTACAGGGCACGCACAGGACCTGCTTACTGGTCTATCTGATGGAAGCATTTTCTTTTTTTAATTACATTTTATTTTTATATTAATTACAGTGTATTCACTTTATATCCCAGGTGTAGCCCCTTCCCTTCTCCCCTCCCAATCTCACCCTCCCTTCCTCATCTCCTCCTATGCCCCTCTCCAAGTCCATGAATAGGGTAGGTCCTCCTCTCCTTTCATCTGATGCTAGCTTATCTTGTTTCATCTGAACTGACTGCATTGTCTTCCTCCATGGCTTGGCAAGGCTGCTCCCCTATCCAGGGGAGACAGTCAAAGAGCCAGCCACTGAGTTCAGGTCAGAGACAGTCCCTGTTCGCCTTACTCCAGGGAACCCATTTGGATACTGAACTGATGGAAGCATTTTCTTAATTGACATTCTCCATCTCCTGACCCGTTGTGTCAAGTTGACAAACAACAACAACAGCAACCACTTTAACCAGCACAGGGCAAAGCCAGAAAAAGGGACAGTGGGCTTGAGGGAAGGAAGGGAACTGAGCGTCAACATTATGGAAGACAGCATGGAAGACAAATCACTTAGAGCTGCATGTTTGCAGAAAGGTGTGGAAGAAGGGGCTAAACGTAGAACAGAATAGTGGAAGAGGAAGAAAGCACCTTTTAAAAGAACATTAGCAAATAAATAAATGAAATATACCTGAGGGGGAAAAATTTTAAAGGTGAAGGTTTGGAAAGCCTTGGGCTCATTAGCATGTTTTCATCTAAAACATAGAAAACTTTTCATAGAGAAAACTTCAGGGCAAGCAGTAAATGGATGGCATTACTCCTAAGTAACAGTGTTTATTTTTATGAGGGGTGTGTATATTATCAGAGGGGGCAATTTAATAATAAATGCTAATTTTTAACTTAGATGTTAATAAAGTTAAAAAACACATTGCTGCAAGTACAATGCATATTTAGTTACCAGAAAAATTGGGGAGAGTGCATCCAAGATGAAGGCAAAGGTGGGTCCTTGGGTGAACGGCGCGGAGAAGGGTGTGACAGCTGGTGTGTGAACAGCAAAGGTCCGGGTTTTCAGAGAGCAGGCTTCATGACCAAGAGCTGGAAACAAAGAGCCCTTTGATAAGGCTTAAAAGGAGAGTGTTCCCATTACTCTTCTCAGCTCTGTGACCAAAACAGTAAAACCCAGGAAAGACATGGTTAGGTTCAGTTTCAGAGCTGTCAATCCAACAGTCATTGGCTCCCTTGATCCTGCTGAGGCATTGATTATGGTCAGAACATGCTGGGAGGGAAGTCATTCACCTCAGAGGAGGCACACAGGGAGCAGAGGGTGCGGAGGGGACCAGGGGCAGACTTCAAGGACACACCTCTACTGATTGTCCACTGGACTAATCCCCCAAACTAGGCCCTACCTCCTGACATTTTCAGGACCTTCCAAACTAGCAGTGTCAGCTGAGGCAAGGCAAACTGTTACAAACGACCAAACAAACAAAACAAAAACAAACAAACAAACAAAACAAAAACAAACAAACAAACAGAGTCCGTTAGGACAATTCAGATTTAAGCCACAGCAGAGAAGTTACAGAGTGGCATGCGTTTCTCACTGACTTGTATTCCCTTCCCATGCTCACTACTGCATTTGGAATATTATTATTTGGTCCTGTACAAACTCAAATCCTATTGGTTAGACTGGGGCTTTGAAACTATACCAGTTCATGAAATAGAAGAACTTATTTTTTTTCCTGTGGGGTATGTGTGTGTTAGAAAATTAGCTACTAAGCTATTATATACTTTATCATTGGCTGTTTGAAGACTCACCAGCTCTCCTAACTCCTGTTTTCCAGGAGTTAACTGAGAGATGCTGCTCTGCCACTGTTCCCTTTAGATGACACACACTTAGCACTTTTTTCAGACATAAACGCTGAACTATTTTATTATCGAATGCAGCCATGGTGGCAGGCCCTGCTTCATATTTCCTTCAATTATTTGGGCATTGTTATAAATGTGATAATTTGTTCAGTTAGAACTATTTTTAGTGCTGTGAAGATGGTGTTTAAGTGCTGGGGAATGTAGCTTAGGGAACTGGGTCAACATTATTTTCACTCAAATTCCTTTGGTGGGGGCGGGGAGATACTGCACTAGCCTGTCTCTGATTTCTAACAGTGAATGATGCCATAACTTACTTTAGGAAAGTAACGTGCGGAAACTGACAATTTGGAAGAGAAGAAACCTGTGCCTTAGATTACTGTCGTAATCCATTTTGGGGAGTGAGAGAAATGGATAGAAAGTGTTAGTGGTCAAATACTTGAGAGAAAAACTTAACTGTATTTGCATGAGTGAAGGTTTCCAGGGCCAGGAAAATTTTTTTTAAACTGGCTTTTAAGAAGTTCATGTTTATGGCCACAGAGACGGATCAGCTGGGAAAAGGCACCTGCGCCCAGCCAGATGACCTGAACTTGACCTCTGAGATCCACAAGGTAGAGAGAGGAAGGACAGATACTGCAAGCTGCTCCTGACCACATGTGCGCCCCTCCCCCCATAAGTTTACTGTTTAAGTTCATGTTTAGCTGCTTACAGCAAGAATAGGGAGCTCTAAGAATTCACAAGGATTCCCTTCCCTATTTAGACCATCACTTGTGGATTGTTATGTGTTGAGTAAAATTTTAGATTAGACTACAGTAATTGGTGACTATAGCAATTTGCCTCCGTTGGGGTTGACACTGGCAATACATTTACATGAACAGGAATGTGCTTCCCAGCAGGGTAGGCGTCGGTCTTCTTAATTTTCGGGAGACAGAATTTCTTCCCGCAGTGAGGAGCATACTCTTCCTAACGCTAGCGTGCTTCAGACAGCTCTTGGAGATACCTTCTCCCCCCAGCATCTCAGGAAAGCTTTCAGAGAGATGCGTTAATGCTTCTCACTTTTGATATGCTGGCCAAACTCCAAGTGAGGTAATTCCTATCATCCACTCAGCTATTTATGTAGTTATTATTGCTTCTGAGAGCTGCTGAGTTCTGAAAGCTACCACTACTTAATCCTACTTAAAATTCCCTTTGTCTTTCTTAAGAAGAGAAAAAGGCCTCTCCTCCCCGTGTTAGCAGTGGCGATGGCTGTTATTTCATACACACTTATGTGACCTTTCCCTCCCTTCTTCCCTCCTTCTGCTCTGAGCATCAACGCCTTTTCACTTTCCCAAACCTAGATACCAAGACTCACGGGGGAAGTGTCTCTTCACTGTCTCCCAGTCTCCACACATTTCCTACACACATAATTCTCACTGTGGCCCCTGCCTCAGCTTCCTTCCCATTGCTTTTTCACTACTTCCTTTTACTCTCTGTCTCTCCACTCATCAGTGTCTTGCATGACTTTACTCTGTTCAACAAGATTGCTACTGGCAGCAAAGAGGTTTTCTTTAGAGATGTCAGCTGCCTCGTTTAATAGATGATGTCCTTTTCACTTAGTGCTTTCCTTTGTGAGGGCCGACAGTGAGTGTCATAGGAAGCCGTGGTACGCGTGGTCTCTCATCCCACAGGTAGAATGTTTTCAGCTCTGTGTTTCTGCTTTTATTTCTGCACCAGGAATTATAAATACTCTTGCTGTTGTCAAAACACTATCCTAAGAAGGCCCATCAACTCTGCTTACTTCCACAGAAACTTCTGATGATTCATTCATTCATTCATCCATCCCTCATTTTCCTGATGATCCATTTGAATAAACCACCATGTCTGAGGCAGAGTGCTGCATCTGTATAGACAGACAGTGTTCGCATCTTAACCGCCAGTGCCCCAAAATAAATATTATCCTTTAAGACTTAGTATTCTTCCCTTGTCTGCTGTGTTTTAATCCTCAGCCAGCACATGGGGGTACACAGCTTAGCCTGTATTCAGTTGACACTCAGGTTATAAATGGTGGCGAGCATCTGCTACATGAAATGGCCTATTGATTCTTATTTATGATGATAGAAATAGTGGTAATGGAAAAAGCAATGCACAAATATGTTTCTTCCTACAAACAAGCAATTTTGTCAGTGAACCAAATAGCAGGCACAATAATTAGCTTCTGGAAAGGCCTGTCAGTTTGTTTTCTAGTGCCAGAGAGACTAGGTAAGTTTTCCGGGATAGCCACCTCTCAGCAGTCATTGTTTGCTGTGGAAGGCTCTGAAATGAGGATGTTCTCCATTTGTTTGGGGCACACGAAGCTCTATAAATGAATTGGGTAGTTAGCAGGGGTGGGAGATCGGATTTCTGTAATTTGATTTGATGATGCATAATGAAAAGATACGAAAATAATAACTTCTGAATTAGAGTGCACTCAGTCTCTGTCTTCCCCTCTTGTCCAGACTAAGATTCTGTCAGAGAGAGTGTCTGCATACTAGCACCTGAAGTGTCCATTGGCCCATCTGCTTCTGCTCTTGGCAAGTAAAATAGCAACTATCCCAGAATTATTTATTTATTCCATTTCTCAAATTCTTTATTGAATTCCAATAGGTGCATCTGAGATGGCAAAACAGGCATTGATTCCAGACATACTAGATTTCAGAATTTGGAGAGAAAACGTAAAATCAAAGTCATCCTCTCACTTTCTGGATAAAGAAACTGGACACTAGGGAAGTGAATTATTAAAAACACTCGCAGTGTGTCTCAGAGCTGTAACTAGAATCCTGGAGATTTATTTGAATTTGTCCTTATCATTTTACCCTCAAATTGTTTTATTGCTTACTTATTTCATGATTTTCACGTCGCTGTCAAAAATAATTCTGTAAGCTCCTTTTCTGTGCTTTATGTATGTTTTAGTACCTTTTCTTGTTGCTGTCACAGAATGCCCGACAGAAGCAAGGTTAGCGAGGAGAGATTTGCCTTGGCTCACTGTTTAAACGGTGCAGTCTTTGAGAGCAAGATGGGCATAGAGGCTGGGATAGCTCTGTGACGGCTGGGGCTTTTACAGTGTGGCTATTCATATCTCCAAGGCTGGAATCAGGAGAGCTGTGTCAGAAGTGGTGCTGGGCTATTCCTCCATCCCTGCTTCCGCCCCACCCAGCCACCCACATCCTTCAGCCAGGCCTTGCTTTGAAAAGGGTCCACAATTTCTCATCACAGTATCTCAGCTGGGAGCCAAGTAGTCAAAACCATGAGCCTGCAGGGGCATCTCCCATAACAATGCAGGACACAAGGCATTGCTGATTTTAAAACCACGAGCTAGACGGTGGAGAAAAAGAATACAGTTGGTTATCTAATTCCACGGAAAAGGTAAATACTTCAATATTCTTCATAAGTGGTTTTCACTAGTGAGTCTAGGATACCTCAAAGTATTTTATATATATTTCCAGTTTTCCGGCCGTTTATAAGAATGGAGCTAAGCCTAAGAGTTCATAACACTATTCTTAAGCCCAGGGACATTGACTACAGCAGGTCACTTAGCTAGGTTATGGTTAGTTTGCTCACTTAATCATTGCTTTTGAGCAAAATTAAACCAAAACAAGGAAACCCCCAAAACACCTATTTTAAAGATCAACTTTAGGAGAACCATAATACTACATAACAACACCCCTGGAAAGGTTGTGGGCACATGCTTTGTAAACCTGAAGGTTTGATTTTGTGGGTCTGGGAGGGACTGACTACTCTGTATTCCTGAGCAGTTTCCAGGAGGCTCAAGTGACACTGGGCTCCGGGGACATGACGGTTAGCTTACATTGCTGCCAGTACCACCTGAAGCTTACTGAGCAGAATAAATATTCACCTGCGCTAAGGACTGCAGATAAACACAAGATGTTCCCTGCACAGGATCATATAAATAAAATTTTTAATATTTATCAGCAAATGCAAAATTACACAATCAGTAACCTATGTTTTAAATACCACCTTCATAAATATGTAGACCAGTAAAATATGCAGCTGTATGTGTGTATGTTTTCTCCCAAGAAAATTTGAAAGCAGAAAGCTCTATTACTAAATTTTTACAAAATGCACACAGATGCACCTGTATTTTCAAAGCCCATAAAGGAGATTACAAAGTTTGCCACGTCAAGGACAAATTGTCACAAAAGCACCTTCAATCATAAGTGCACATAAGTGCACACAAAGTAGGTGAGTCAGAGGTGTCCGGCTATCAGCTCAGTGCTTTCATGTTGCACAAAAACATACCGGGGTCCCTGTGGCCTAGTGAACTATCTAAAGCCCTTTAACTTCCTGAAAGCCCAAAGTCTGATTGCTGCTAGGGTCTGTCTTTGTTCCTGTCTTAGCTCTGAAAGGCTGAGTTGCTTTGACCTGGTTTTCTTGGTATAGTGGCCATGTCTCCCAACAGCTCTCCAGTGTTCTTTGTTCCTTCTGGGTGACTTTCCTTGGTGGTGAGAGGTCATAGTGAAAATCTTAGTCTGAGACACTAATTCTGCTGCCAAGTACGTAGGTCTGAATAGTCCTTGGATGCCTATGTTTTCCAGACAATAACAAAACAAAACAAAACAAAACAAATGTTCATTTTAATGCTAGTTAGTGCAATATAAGCCTTGATTGGACTCTTGTCCTGTAGGACATTTATTGCATTCTATAGTCTGATAAGCATCTCTATTTACAAAGGATGTGCTTTATGAAGACAGTGAGAAAAATGAAGGTGGTAGTATAGAGTCTCCTAGTAGGCAAGGCTTGCATCTTCAGAACATAAAACACGCTTACCATCCTTCAACTGTTCTATAAATTGGTCAGTGTTGGTATAATGTTCTTTTGGAATGTATACACCTTACCCTTGTTCATTCAAATGCTGATTTCTCTCCTCCACTCTCTGGTTTCAATTCAGACATTGCATTGTGATACTTATTCTAGGTATCACCTGTCTCAACTTTGTGTAAACATGCCAAAATAAAACAACCAGCCACAATGTTGAGCAATGGAGAAGAAGGAGTAGGAGTGAAAGGGGAGGAGCCAGAGGACAGGAAGGAGTGGTAGGCAGAGGAGGAGGAGAGAGGGGAGAAGCTGGGAGAGAGGCAGGAGGAGAGGTCTTGGAACAAAGTGGAGAAATGAACCAGACCTAAGAATATCACTTCAAGCAAGTACAATGGGTAAAATCTGAATGGTAGGAACCATGCTAGCTTGGAGGTTTAGGATGGAGTAACTATTGCCCAGCATTGTGTTCTAGGTTAACTAAATAAATCCCAGTCTCTGTGGGGTGATATGGTTGTACAGCTGTTTAGGATTAACCACAGCTTTAATAAAAGATAATTAACAGTAAACATTAAATGCTAATGCAACAGGTTAGTAATGATGGTCTGTTCTATGTATACATATTTAAGTAATTGCACTATTCTATTTAAAGAGGCTTCACTATACCTGACATGTTAACAGGGTAATGAAAAGACAAATCAGAAAGCGATGGAAAAGATGACCTAACTACGTATATCCATCATTCAAACTACAAGTTTATTTATTTGTTTGTTTGTTTGTTTTTGTTACATTCTCCAGCCCTACAAAAACAAAAGTTTCATGAGGGCAGGTAGTTTGTTTTATCTCCTGCTCTTCTGGTGCCTTCCATGGCATTTGGCTCAATGGGTTTCTTTAAGACATTTCGGTGAAATGAATAAGTCCATGTCATATTATTTTATCATCTACATTTTCAAACATATTTTTTTTTTACTAGGTACCAAGAATGTAGCAATGAGCAACAAAGAAATACCCCTTGTTCTCATTGAGCTTATAAGCTGTTTGGAACAATGCCTTTTTTTTTTTTTTAAATTAAGTCACACTTACACTGAGATGTATTACGCAATGAGAATAGGAACACACAGCATGGAGAAATAATGCAGGGAAGGGAGAGAGTTGTACATTTTAAATTGAGATTAAAATATGAACAGAGTTTTGACCAAATGCTGCCATGGAAGAGTATAGCGGATATGCAGAAAGGATGGAGATGCCAAGCTGAGAGGGATCTAAGTATGATTAAGATCTTCACTGTGCCCTTGTGCATGTGCATGGATGCGAAGTAGTGCAGGTTTCTTCTAACTGCATCTTTGCTTCTGTGGCTAGTAGTCTTTGCTCTAGATGAATGCTTGACAGCAGTTCTTACCTCACAGAGCTCTCGGTGAAGTTGAAAGAGATGGTGTGCACAAAACCTTCTGTCTGTTACACAGGAAATACAGTAAATATGGATGCTTGCTGATAGGCAAAATTCCTTCTTCCTCTAGGCCAGAACTGTACAATAAAACTTTCTTTGCCGAGTAAAATTGCTTACATTTCTGTTGAAGATACAGTAGCCACTAGCTATGTATGGCTATTGAGGACTGGAAATATGGCTAGTGCAAACCGAACCAAATGTTCTATTTGCTTACGTTATTATACTACATGTAATGTAAGTGGCCTCCCGGGGTTAGTGGTCTCCTAGTAGGCAGAACGATAGAACAACTTTGTTCTAGCACACTCCTAATGCAACTCAGTTAACCCTGACCACTTTCTTTCAATTACAGTAGTATTACCCTGCTGGCTGGTGTGTGGTGAAAGGGTGTTGGCAAAGCAGTTTTAGCCAGTGATGTAGATGGGAAGGTCTCTCAGGACTCTTAGGAGAGGAATGTCTTTCTTCTTATGGTTACCATTAGTTCTGAGGCTGTAGCTGGATGGACAACATAAAAAGCACAGTAGATAGGTCAGAGAATTTAATCTGTTCCAACTTTGTGTTAACCAGCACTGGGTCACTGATTCTCTAAACACGGTCACCCAGTCAGTGAAGACAAGGTGTGATGTAGTAAAATTAAAATGATATACAGCTTTTCAGCAATATTTTAGGAGTATTTTAAAGTAGGTTGAAAAATTATGAAATGCATATAATAAGTGCTGTTTCTTAATGCATCAAAATACTTCACATTTAAAAATTTTGCACTCTGTTCTACCAGGATATTTTATGTAGGGAACCGATGTGGACAGGATTCTAGCTAAGCATTTTTCTTTGCAGTGTAAGTGAAAACCTGTTCAAAGCGTTAGCAAATTCATCAACTATAACATAAGAGCTAAGAGGAACATGGCATTTCTATTAGGCTCTCTGTGTATAGTAGAGTTCTCAGTGCCATTGGCAGCCATATCCTAGCTGTGTGGTCTTACACAGGAGACTTAATCTTGCTGAATTATTTCCACATCTCATTCCTGTTTCTAGAGTTGAGTGGTGATGATGGGGCTTAGTGCTCACAAATGTCATTCAAATTTACGTTTCCTTTTTCCGATACCAACATATTGTATTACCAAACCATTGACTTTAAACATAGAGTTTTCTTTGCTTTCAGAAAGGCCACCTAACTTGTTACCCATCTCTGCACCGCCCCCGACAGTTGGCTGATGTGGGATGTGTCTGGCAGCTATAGCGGAAGACAGTCTTCTCACAGCTGGGGAGCATCATTCCACACATGTGCTACTTTCCACTAAAGCACTTGTCCCTCCCATGACCTTCCGGCAGCAAGTGTGCTTGTGTACGTCACCACTCAAATGGTGCCAATGGCAAATTTTCATTTGGAAAAACTATCAGTGTCTTTCACTAAGGGCATGAGTGCTGGCTCGGCCAACGGTGTTCACGGCCCACAAACAGCACAGCTCTCTCCTTGCTGTGGGATGCAGGTAGAACCAGGCTCCGTTTGTATTTCTAGCTAGACCTCTTTTGGAATGAGCTGGTTGTGTGTGTTAGCAGAGCTGTGGGATGGGAGCAATACTCGTTTCTTTGCCAAGAGAGATCTGAGATCCCAAATATGCTGATTCAGCAGACCACAGGGAGATTATCTAAAACTGATGGATGGCTCAGGATTCCATCAGACTATGAGACAAATTAAACAAAATTCAAATCCTACCCCTCACCCCACCCCAGCCAACAGAGCCAGAGAACATCAGAGAAGGAAGAAAATGTAGAGGTCAGAGTGTCTGGCATTTTGCTCAGCTTTTGCCTCCCAGGCTGATGTGAAATGAGGACAGAGAGTACACAGAAACATTTTGGTTTTACTGATTCAGTAGAACTCTTGAAGGCTCTTATTGGTACAAAATGAGGCTTTCTCGTTGACTCTAAATAGGCTTATTAGCAGCACACAGAGGATTTCCACTGTGATCTTTCCTTTGTCCCTCCTCAGAGGGAAGGCAGAGGTCTGAAACAGGCTGATAGCTGTGGAAGTGAAAAGTAGCCACGGATGCAGGGCAGAGAGCAGGCCCACTGCCAGTGTAGGACTGACGCCCTGAGGAGTGTCATTTGTCTGAGCCGCTTGGATGAAACAGAGCCCTCTTTTGTGTGTTTGTACCTGTGAAAGGGAGCGGCGGTGCAGCAGCTCCAAGGTCCCAGAGAACAAATAACTCCTATTGATTCAGAATGCCCACCTACCCGTTTCTCTTGAGCGTTAGTTCACGTTTCAATACATGGCTGACATCCTGGAATCCTGGCTTGTTTTCCATAGGGGTTTCATTAATTGGTGTGAAAGGTTTAATTTAGTAGAGTCCAAGGAGCTGTTTAGCTTTTTCTCCCCTGCCTAGTGACAGAAAGCATTCCCGTTGTTGATTTCTGTGTACATTTGGTGTGCATTGTTCCCAAGGCTGACAGGAAGCCTGGCTTCAGTGTGCTGTGCAAGCTGGAGGGCTCCCACTCTTGCCCTAAGGGCCAAGGGCTTGATTAAATGTTTAAATGACCTTTTAGGAGATATGATTATGAGAATGGGCAAACAGTTTGTTCTTCTCATTCTTAATAACTGCAGTGTGTATTTGGAGTATATGTCTACAGAGTTGGAAAGAGTGTGGACAAAGCATTGGCGATGTGATGCAGGGGAGGAATAATGAAGTTTCTTTTGTTTTTTGAAATTATGATTACATCATTTCTTCTGCCGTCAGCATTTACACCCATAAAGTCTGACCAGTAGAACTGCCTAGATATGAGCTGAACAAGGAAAAGAAAAAGTTTTGATATGAGAAGAGTATGCTCTTCCAAAAAAAGAGTCGAACATGTTCCAGTCCCTCATCACCGCTCTCTGCCTCTCATGTGGAGATGCACGCAGAGCATGCTGTGTTGCTGGTACTTGCTAGCTACACGTGGCTGCCGGAGCTCCTCCAGGACTATCTCCATTTGACCACACTGATCGGTACAGCAGTAGCTTCAGTGTGGTGACACTAACTCAAGAGCAGATTTCTTTAAAGGGAATTTCCACACAAATCCTGGATGTATTTGTAAACTATGCAGTCTTGTTTGTTTGTTTTAAGACAGGGTTTCTCTGTGTAGCCCTGGCTTTCCTGAAAGTACTTTTTAGACCAGGTTGGCCTTGACTTCATAGAGATCCACCTGCTTCTGCCTCCCTGAGCACTGGGCATATTATTCGGTTTATGAATCTTCCAAACTGACTGCAGGTTTCTGTCCCCGGGGCCGTGTGTAGCTCTTTCTAGCCGCTTCTTCCTAACCTTAGTTCTTGCACTTGCAGTGTTTCCTGGATTATTTGAGGGCGCGTAAACCCTCGTCTCAGCTTCCATTACTACAGCCTCTGTCTTGGTTATGGTTCCTATTGTTGCACTGAACACATGACCGAAATGCCAGTTGGGAAGGAAAGGTTTATGGCCTTACACTTCCGTACTGTAGTTCATCGTTAAAGGAATCCGGAGCAGACACGCAAACGTGGCAGGGACCTGGAGGCAAGAGCTGATGCAGACATCATGGAGGGGTGCTGCTTGTCAGCTTGATCAGTCTGCTTTCTCATAGAAAGCAGGACCAACAGGCCAGGGATAGCATCGCCCACCGTGGGCTGGGCCCTCCCCCATAAATCACTAATTAAAAATGCCCAAAAGGCTTGCCTAGAGCCCAATCTTATGCAGGCATTTTCTTTTCTTTTAAATTTTTATTTATTCTTCTCTCATATATTACCATATTCCATTCAGATTACAGTTTCAATTCCCTCCTCTCCTCCCAATCTTTGTTCCCACCAACCTCCACTCTGCCTCCTTCCTCTTCAGAAAAGGGCAGGCCTCCCACGGATAGCAACCAGTCATTACATATCAAGTTGCTGTAAGACTAGGCACCTCCCTTCACATTAAGGCTGGACACAGCAACGCAATAGGAAGAAAAGTGTCTCAAAAGCAAGCAGAAGAGTCAGAGATAGCCTCTGCTCTCACTGTTGGGAGTCCGACATGAAGACCAGTTATATTATCACACACATATGAAACAGAGGGCCTAGGTCAGTCCCAATGAGGCTCTCTGCTGGGCAGTTCAAGCTCTGTCCGCCCCTATGGGTCCAGGCTAGAGCATTCTGTGGCTTGTGGTGTCCTTGACCTCTCTGGCTCCTACTATCCTTCTTCCCTTTCTGCAGGATTTCACAAGCTCTGTCTAGTGTTTGGCTGCAGGTCTCTGCATCTCTTTCCATCAGCTGCTGGACGAGGCCTCTCGGATGACCCGGGCTGGGCACCAGTCTATGAGGATAGCAGAATGTCATTGGTGCTCCCTCCCCTCAGATGACATTAGCTCATGTCAAGTTGACATAAAATCATCCCGCACAGCCTTCTTACTAAAATAGCCACAGAGACCGTGACTTAGACTACCTGGACCTTATTTTCCACACCTCCTGAATGAGCCTACCTTGTCTAAATATGGTTCTAGAGTAATACGCTTTTGTCTTTTATCCCTTTACTTTGCTCTAGTGCATTAATTCATTGTCAGTCACAGTAAACACTAGGCAAAAATCTAAGTTTTAACTTTATACTTTATATATTTTACTATAAGAAAGCTGGCAACCATGGTACTTAGGCATAGAATTGTAATTCAGTAATGTTTCAACATATATATATATGATGAAATTTTGATTGTATGATATTAATTGGTTATCACATTTACAGAAAATATGTTTATTGACTTTTCATTTTTGTTTTAGCAAGTAATTAATTTGTAGGCTTTAATGAATTTGTTCAGCTTACTCAGAAATTAATGAAGCCTTTTTATCCAGTAGATTTTATCATTAGCTCCTTCTCTCTTCTCTTGTCTTCTTGGCATCATTGTTGACAGCATAAAAACCCTTGTGAATCCCCTACTGAGCCTTTGCCAGTACTTGGGTGGTTATCTCACAGTCAGTCAGGGATCTGGGCTATACTGGATCTCTCATGAAATTATTTTGAAATTTCAATACAAAGTTCATAGAAGTCAACAAAAATGTGGAGAACTTGGCACAGTTTCCTCTATAAAACATGTTACCCAAACTTAGCAAGATATGTAATATATATTCAGAATTTTCCTGACTCATTTTATTCATTTGTGGTTTTATGTATCTAATTGGTTGATCTCAAAGCATGTGAATGACTATGGCACTATGGTGCATAATTGTGGAAAACTCAGATAATTCTGCCGTGCACTTAAGTATGAAAAATGATCGTATCATCAAGGTCTGTGTCATAATAAATACTCTTTGCAAGAAGATCACTTGAATCAAGAAAGACATCGTTGTACCTGCCCACAGTTACAAGGGTTTCCTGTGGCGACAAAGAACGGGAGAACATTCTACTACGATAAACACCTCCGGTTCTTTGTAATTCGTTTCATTCAATAGAAATGATACTATGCCAAGAGCATAGACAAAGAATCTGAGAATTCTGTTCCTGCCCTCTAAGGAGCTTATGTCTCCGAGGAACAAACAGATTTGTCTTTGGATTTGGATGGGAGACTCTATTGTAAATTCAAACAGTATTTCCTCATCTTAAACTGGGAAAGTTAGGGATAAAAATAGAAGATGGCTAGGATTTTCTTTTCTTCCATACTCTGAAATTCTAAAAGCACTCTTAATTTAGTAAATGTATTCAAAATTAAAATTTAATTTATATTTGTTACATGACAACATTTAAACTTAACTTCTTGATTAAAGTTATTTTAGGCTTTCTATGGTTTTTTAGGTTTAACTGTGCTATGATTTCCTGCTATAAGAAACAACAATATATCTCCTTGCTGGCCTGAAAGATGAGGATTCTTTTTCAGTTTTCTAAGCTGAGGGATGACTTTCTAGAAGGAGTTAGATTTGGCTAGAGTGCTCTTCGGACTGCTCAAAGGATACAGATGATGGTGAGCAGAGGGGTAATCTTGGATTTATTTTATGCCCTGTTTTATTGATGTTGGTAGCCACCTGTCATCATGAACTTCTGTCTTCCAGAAGTTGGGACTTGTTGGTGGTTGGGTGTACATTTTACACACAGGACTTTATTTTATTCTCGTGAACTCTGTAGTTTGTTGCTGTAGAAATACACTGGGTCTCTGAGAAGCCAATGCTGGAGATACTGCCATCAGGATTGATAAGCTGATCTCTTTGAACCAAGAATGTATTTGGGGGTAATGGAATACATGTGATTTCAAAGTGGAAGGGAGAATCCTGGAGGTGGAAGGGCTTAAACAGGGAAGTAAGAGAAAAGAAGAGGTGTGGGGTGGGTCATCACACACTGTGTATAAAAATGCCACAAGGAAACCTGCTTCTTTGTGAGAAGCAACAACAATGAGAGAAAAAACAACCCCCAAAATGTATTTGATGATGACATAGACTTCGGCCAAATTATCATGGATTCATTTCACAAGATACAATGTGTTGCCAGCAAGACTAGTTCAAGGCACATCCAGTTTTGGACAGAAAAGTATTTATATGGGTGTCCACAGAGCATGATTTTTTTTAACTTTTTATTTTATTAATTACACTTTATTCACTTTGCATCTTCCCCATAAGCCCCACCCTCCTCCCCTCCTGGTCCCACCCTCCTTCCCCCTTCTTCACGCATGCCCCTCCCCAAGTCCACTGATGGGGAGGTCCTCCCCTCCTTCTTTCTGATCCTAGTCTTATCAGGTCTCATCAGGAGTGGCTGCATTGTCATCTTCTGTGGCCTGGTAAGGCTGCTCCCCCCTCAGGGGGAGGTGATCAAAGAGCAGGCCAATCAGATTATGTCAGAGGCAGTCTCTGTTCCCATTACTATGTAACCCACTTGGACACTGAACTGCCATGGGCTACATCTGTGCAGGGGTTCTAGGTTATCTCCATGCCTGGTACTTGTTTGGAGTATGAGTCTTTGGAAAGACCCCTGTTTTCAAATTTTCTGGTTCTGTTGCTCTCCTTGTGGGGTTCCTGTCCTCTCCAGCTCTTACTATTTCCCAATTCTTACATTAGATTCCATGCACTCTGTCCAACAGTTGGCCGTAAGTCCACAGAGCACGATTTTGTGGTACCAAAAAATAGCATTTCTTAGAGATAGTTCTTTTACCTGCTGATGAGTAGGACTTTAGGAATAGATCATGTCTCCAACCTGTGATTTCTCTGGGATATGTCTGCCATATGCCTTTGGAGGCTTGTTTTCATTTTCAGCTCATATTGCAGGTATTCGTTGGTTTTCAGACTATTTGACTACTCACCACCTATCAAATGGCAAGCTCCATGGGGGCAAGAAGCAGGTATTTTCCCTCATCTTTGTCTACTATGCCTGATGTGTAGGAGGTACTGTGTAAGTCTCTGCTGAATGAATAAATAAACGTAAAAATTCTGTGAAGCGGATAATACATTCATCCAGTTTATGCTACAATAAAGGATGCTTCTCCCCTCTCGAGGATATTTTTATTTATGTCACTTATAGTTACTAAGTTGACTATGAGGTTGAGAAATTTGCCCCTGGTACAATGTGACCATAAATTCACCAACAATTAATAAACTTTATCATTTTCAGAAATCAAATAGGATGGAAAAGTAAAATGATAAAGGAAAAAGTAGAAATATTTCAAGCTAGTGATATATAGTTGGTTAACAATGTTTTGGTGTAACCATGGAACTTCTGCATAAACATTTCTGTCTTTCACAGGTATGTATGGTCACAGTTATATTCAATCTCACCTTTTAATTTACTTTATTTTACCCTCAGGTGAACAACATTTAGTCCTTAGGCATGGGAACTGCTCTTCTGTTTTTGTCTTTAAAGAAGTGACTTAGTCATTTCTGACATGTTTTCATTTTTGTTTTGTTTTTAATTTATAACACCTCACATTGTCAGCCAGTGCTCATGGGACACCTATTTTAAATAAATTTAAATTTATTTATGTAAATTTAAATTTATTTAAAATAAATAAAAATAAATATATATATAAATAAAAATATAGATGTAAATAAAACAAATTTAAACAGTAAGATCTGGAGAGGACAGGAACTCCACAAGGAGAACAACAGAACCAAAAAAATCTGAGCACAGGGGTCTTTCCTGAGACTGATACTCCAACCAAGGACCATGCATGGAGATAACCTAAGACCCCTGCACAGATGTAGCCCATGGCAGTTCAGTATCCAAGTGGGTTCCATTGTAATAGGAACAGGGACTGTCTCTGACATGAACTATTTGACCTGCTCTTTAATTACCTTCCCTTGAGGGGGAAGCAGCATTACCAGGCCACAGAAGACAGTGCAGCCACTCCTGATGAGACCTAATTGACTAGGATCAGAAGGAAGGAAAAGAAGACTTCCCCTATCAGTGGACTTGGGGAGGGGCATGCATGCAGAGGATGGAGGAAGGGAGGGGTTGGGAGGGAAGAAAGGAGGGAACCACAGGGGGGATACAAAGTGAATAAAGTGTAATTAATAAAGAATTTTTAAAAAAGGAGGAAAAAAATAAATAAATTTAAATAAATTCTAGATAACTAAAAGGAACCACAAACATTATTTCAGTACTATGTAGAGTTTTAAATGACAGGAATACTATTGTTCACTTGATCTTTTGTTATTAAACTAGATTTTCTCTAGTCTAAGTTTAGTTTTTGTCTAGCTATTTGCATTTACAAATATATCTAACATTTTGGAAAATGTGACTGTTCTCCCTATTGGTTATCTGTTTGTCATCTCTTCATCCAGTTATAGCATCTGTCACCTCAAACCAGGTTACCTATCAGCATATACATATAAATATCAGCATATACATATCAGTAAATGGGCATGCAATATAACAATGATATAATTTCAGGCATAATGGTCTTGGCTGAAGGCATTGATCTGTCTCTGTGAATTACCCTCTTCAGTCTTGCCCGATTCTAGGTGAATCCTTCGTTAATCTGATATTAAAGAGGTTTTTGTAAAGTTATTTTTAAAAATGTCATTGGAAGAGAAAATAGGGAACAGGACAGGAGCCTGCCACAGAGGACCTCTGAAAGGCTCTACCCTGCAGGGTATCAAAGCAGATGCTGAGACTTATGGCCAACATTTGGGCAGAGTGCAGGAAATCTTATGAAATAAGTGGGAGACAGAAAGACCTGGAGAGGACAGGAGCTCCACAAGGAGAACAACAAAGCCAAAAAATCTGAGCACAGGGGTCTTTTCTGAGATGGATACTCCAAACACGGACCATGAATGGAGATAACCTAGAACCCCTGCACAGATGTAGCCCATGGCAGTTCAGTGTCCAAGTGGGCTAGTAAGGGGAACAGGCACTGTCTCCTACATGAACTGATTGGCCTGCTCTTTGATCACCTCCTCCTGAAGAGAGAGCAGCTTTAACAGGCCACAGAGGAAGACAATGCAGCCACTCCTGATGAGACCTGATAGACTAAGATCAGAAAGAAGAGGAGAACCTCCCCTATCAGTGGACTGGGAGAGGGGCATGGTAGAGAAGGAAGAGGGAGGGTGAGATTGGGAGGGGAAGAAGGTAGGAGCTACAGGGGCATTACAAAGTGAATAAATTATAATTAATAAAAATTTAAAAAATATATATATAAAAGAAAAAATGTCACTGTGTATATGTATTATACACCGTGGTGTGTCTCACAAAGACCTTTTCTTTCAAGTATATGTTTTACTTTGTGCACATTTTCCATATCTTGTCCTCTTCTTATCTCCCCTTCCAAAGACTTCCCTTTGTTCTTCTAAGATGTCATACATGCATGCATAATTTTATATATTAGTATAAATCTAGGACCACAGAAGAGATAAACCAAATGATATTTGCCTACCATTGGTCCTAATTTGCTTAATGTGCCTATCTCTTGGCCTAGCATGGTGGTACATGCCTTTAATTCCAGCCCTGTGGAACCAGAGACAGGCAGATCTCTATGAGTTTAAGGCCAGCCTGGTCCACATAGCATGTTCCAGACTAGCTAGGGCTACACAGCAAAACCCTGTCTCAAAAACAAAATATGCTTATCTCCTTTTGCATTGACTTTCCTGAAAACAACACTCCTTTATACTTTCTTATGGATGAGGAAAAAAACATCCATTGTGTTTATGTACTCCATTCTCTAAAAGAGTTTTGAAATACACACCTGGCTGCTTCAATTCATCTAAAATGAAGCCCTGTGGGAACATAATCCTACCATTTACAAAAGTATATTTCGATACTTTTGGGGAATATATATATATATATAGCTTTTGATGTAGAGTTGAAATACATTTTAGAGGTTGTTTAGTCTGTGTATATTTTTATTTATTTATTTTTACATATGGGAACCTGGAATCAATTAGAGTACCTTGTGCAGGAGCCGGAGGAAGGGGCTCTGGCTGTTCATCCCTCTGCCTCCCTTCAGACTTGAGGCTGGTCTAACCGACCCGTCCAAGCGAACTATGCACACCGTCCTGCTTGTCCCTCTGGCATCAAAATAAAAGAAGGCCTGATCTGCTTTGCTTTCATATTTTACTAATTGCATAGTGCAAGGGATGTTCAACATTTCCTACCAAATTCTAAATGTTTATCTAGTTTAGAAAGAAAAAACGGTCCAAGGCAGATGAAGGAGACTGAATGATTTATCTAAACATCTAAATTGTTGCTTATGAACTTGCCTATGAATCTTCTTGTGTTTTGTTGTGGTGCTCTGGCTGGACGCCAATCAGAAATGACCCAGGAGTTCTGACTCAGTCTTGTCAGTCTCCCCTTGACCAAGGAGAACATTTGGGCATGAATTGTAGTTTTCATTGTCCTGTGACTGACTCACATTGGAAATAGCTACCTGAGGCCAGCCTTCAGTTCTATTTTGATCTAATTATCTTACAGAAACAGCCTTTAGTGTTTTCTTTGACCTTTGAAGACTGCTGCAGGGCACAGGGAAATTACAAATACTATGGAGGCTGATAGTGTTTCTGTAATGAGGATGCTATTTTATATGCTTAAGGGATAGATGTTTTTTCTCTGTGGGATGCCTGAACAGGACATTTCGATGGCCTCAAATGCGGACTCAACAAACATCAGCAGAGTCTTCTATTATAGAAATTCCTCTGCTATTGAACCCTAGAAAATGAAACTGTATCCAGTGCAAACCTTGGATGTTCAAAGATCAAATTTGTGTTCAACTTTGTATATCCATGTAAGCATGTACTCATTTTTACTTGCAAATCAGAGGTCAGTCTAGAATGTCATTCCTGGCCATGAGCACAGCATAGCAATCTGTATGAGTGTTCTCTATTTTGTTGTTGTTGTTTCGTTTTTTGAAACAGGGTTTCTCTTTGTAGCCTTGGCTGACCTGGACTCACTTTGTAGACCAGGCTGGCCTCGAACTCACAGAGATATGCCTGTTTCTGCCTCCCTGAGTTGTGTTCTCAATCTTTTAAGGTCTATTTCCTAGTTGAATCAAATTCCTCACAGAATTTTATAGAGTTCCTAGAGTTCTTGTTTCCTCACATTTAAAATATTTATATGTTAATGTATTGGAATATTAGAGACTTCAAAAAAGAACAGAACGGCCTCTTCCTTATTCCTTTACTGATATAGAAAGGATATCCAAAACAATTTAAGGTATTTTATCTTTTATTTCTTTTGTTATCAAAGAGGTCAAATTAGAGACAATAAAATAAGCAAAAACCTGAAGCTATATGTTTCTGGGTCAATCCAAATACATAAAGCATTAAAAAAAAATGTCACTGATGAAGCTAGATACAAACTGACAGGAAGAAAAAAATCTGTTTGTGTATTTACAGCCCCAAACCAAAAGCAAAATTAAAATTTGTGCTGACCCTTTTCCCTTGGGGCCGCAGATGTCACGGCTGTCCAGGGCAGCGTCTGTTACTGACTAGAAGAAAGAGCAATGGCATCCAGTTCCCTGGTGTAAATAAAATAGTCTGCCTGCCAAATCCCGGAGCTGTCCTGCCACACGTTGTGAGGCCGGGGAATGGGGGCTAGAGGTGAGCAACGGAGATGACCGTTACAATTCGCTCCATATATACATAAACTACATGTTCTAACCACCGCTCCTTTCCACGGCTCATTCCTTGCTGCCTTTATCAGAGGCTGAGTAGAGGGAGGTATAAACATGGACTACAGTCTTCCGTCAGTAAGCAACAACTGTAATGATCACTTCTTGTTAAAAGGATTACACGTTTTGTTGTAGTTTTTCAAGACAGGATTTCTCTGTGTAGCCTTGACTCACTTTGTAGACCAGTTTGGCCTTAAACTCACAGATCCGCCTGCCTCTGCCTCCCTGAGTACTGGTATTACAGGCATGCGCCATTGTGCCCAGTTTAGGATTAGACATTTCATATATACATCAAATAGTTATTTTTATTAATTCTTTGGCAGTTTCGCACAGTGTATTTTAATCCTCTTCACCACCAACTATCCCTTTGATCCCTTCCCAGTTCTGCCTATACCTCATGTCTTCTTTAGAAAATAATACAATAACCCATCAACTTCAACTTGCATTGTTCATTTACTTCTGAGTATTGGGCCATCCACCGAGGAGAGCTTGCCCTAGCAGCTGCACCTTAGGCATCATGGACCCACACACTCCCTAAGAAGCCATCATAGGTCCCCAGTTAGCGTGGCTCCCATCTCAGTCCTTGCTCGGATATTAACTGGCATTGTCCACAGCTGCCAGGAGTTCATGGCTTCAGTAGTCCTGTCACCCCGAAAACACTTTTTCTCTGGTCCCCTCTGACCTCTGGCTCTTACAGCCTTTCTGCTCTCTATGTGATGGTTCCCGGGCTTCGGGGAGGGGGCGTCATACAGATGTACCTCTTGTTGTTAGGCACTCTATTTCTGCATGATGACTTGTGTGTGCTTCTGCATGGATGGCTCAGTGGTTAGAAGCACTGACTGCTGTTATGGAGGACCTGGGTTCAATTCCCAGCACACACATGGCAGCTCACAACTGTCTGTAACTCCTGTTCCAGGGACTATGGCACTCTCAGACATACATGCAGGCAAAAATACCAATGTGTATAAAATACAAATAAGTAAATCATTAAAAGAAACTTCTGATTTGGTTTGCGAGCTGCTATAATGTACAGGCAGGGGATAATACATTTAGAAGGTAGTTGGGTACAATGTCTGTTTAGCAAAATAATTGTACTCCATGCATCCTGAGGTAGTACCTGTGAGCTCCCAACAAGATCTGTATATGAGGCATGGGTTTCCTCCTCTAGGTCAGGCTTTAAACACAATAAAAAGTGTCGTCACTCCTATAACCTTCATACTACTATTTAAAGGGACAGATCTTACCATGCCGGATGTTATCTCAGCTAACAGGGTTCATAGCTGGATAAGACTATTGCTCACCTCCGCACCCCACCCCCCATATACTTAACAGCCCTTTCCAGTATGAGAGCTATCCAACAGAGAGCAAATTCCCTGGTTCGTACTGAGTTTCTCATGCCCCCTGACCAAGGTGTGTGGTTCTGCAGTAATGGGATCTCACAGTAGAGTTCTGGTGGCTCGCTGAGAGTAATGGCAATAAACTATATTGTTCTTGGAGTCTCTGGGATACTTCTGACCAAGAGCTTAAGTGGAGGTATCCCAGACTCAACTCTGGCTTTTTATTTGGCATCCTATGGCTTCCGAGAGAAGCATAACCCCATAGGTGGTTTCCACGTTTTTTTGTTTGTTTTACAAACATTGTTATAGTTAGTTCTTCATGTATCTCTCATTTATTGTTCAGGACATTTTTACAAATTGATTATTAATAGTAAGGAAACTAGGATTCTAAGTAAATGTAAAGGCGTGTGTGCTGTGTGTGTGCGTGCGTGTGCATGTAGGGGAATGTCTAGCTCTTCTTCCTCTCCAAATACGGACCATGAGCAACCTTCCTCCAGAAATCTAAAACAAGGCTATCTGAATTCTGCATGTCTCAGGACTCCCGTTGTGTTTATCTGAGTTTGGGTTACTTGAGTGTTATCTAGGAGGATATCGCTGAAAGACAATAAAAAAAGGGGATATTTGTTCCTCCTCCCTGCTCTGAGGCCAGGCTCTGGCTGTGGCTGTGTCATCTCAGTTTTGACTTTCTGCAAGTGCTGTCTTTCATGCCTTCATATATACTGGGGGCTCCTAAGACACCCTATTTTTTTCTCTATTTCTTGATTCCTAAGAATAGTGTTTTCTTCCCACTGCTATTCTATAGGTATCTTCCCATCTAATTTGCTGTCTCTTTATTTCGGCCATCCAGGGCTAATTCTGTTTCCCTTCTGGGATGCTGACTGACAGAGACTTGATGATACATCTATATGAAAGTATGTCAGAGATACTTTGTGCATCTTGTTTCAAAGTTCTAAATTAGGATCCCTAGCATGACAGAACACAGAAACAAAATAAACAAAAAAGAAAAGAAAATATAGAAAACTGTTTCTTCTTATAACAAATCTGCCTTAAGAAGAAGCTAGGATGGCGAGAGAGGCAAAGATTTTCTGATTCTGTTGTATACCACACTATAGAAAACTGAGATAGGTTTTTGATCTTGTGATAAAAGCTGTCATTGGGAAGTATTTTTCAGCATTTGTAGGAAGAGAGAAAGTAAGGGGAAAGGTCGATGTAGAGAGAACAGGTAAAGAGCTTTCAAAATAAGACAGTTGTCAAGAACTGGAGACAGATTCACACAGTCGAAATGAGGAAAGCAGCAAACGTTGCTGCTTTTTCGAGTTTGTGTTTGGCTCCATGTGGTGTGTTTGTTTTCAGTGAGTATAAGCTCCTCACGTGTGGGGCCCATATGCTTTGATGGAGCAGCGTTACAGCGAGTGGCAGACGTTAAATTAGGAATTAAGGCAATATTTGGCTGTAGGGAACAGCCTTCTTGTTTCTGGCACTTGGACTTTATGTGGTAGCTCTTAAAGTCCTAAGAGGCTCATTTCAGTTCTATCTATTTATTTAACAATATTTTAGATCCTTAAATTTCTCTTTCCAGAAGATCAGACTCCCCAGCTTGAAATCCTAGGGCATTATAGCAAATTGCATTGGCATTAAGACTATTGAACTTGGGTGGAGTAATCCCATAAAATCCCCATCACTGCTGAAACATTTTCCTAATCATTTATTCCTCCTGAATGTTTGCTTGAAAATGTTCTCCTTTTTGTGGGAAGGTAAATGAGCTAAGGTATGTTGAGTTGCATCTACCATTTTGCTTATCTATTTATTCATTTGGTAAACATTTTAGTGAGCAGGTAGTACTAGGCACATTTCCATTCTACATAAGGGCCATTTTGCTGACTCTTTAGCTGTTCACCCATTTGTTTATTTATAGTGAAAAGGTCACACACTTCTGAATGCTACAAGCCTGGGTTTGAAACAGACCTTTGCCACGTACTATAATTGCATTGGGCAAAGCATTTTACAAACACCTTTTCAGGTTAGATAGAAAACTCATTTTTAAAGAATGTGCATTATGACTGAGATGAGACGCTCACGAGAGATGAGTTTAATCCTCACCCATGCGTAACTGTTATTATATATAAGCAGATTCATACCAGGCTGCAAGATTAAGGGAAAAGGCACTGTGACACCCGGCCTTAAATCAACCACAGACACAAGGCTGTTGTGTAACTTTGTGATGTATGCGAGTAAAAGTCTATTCTTCTTAGAAAAGGCAGCGGTGGAACCGGAGAAACAATCCCACCAAGCTTAGGTTGATAACTCAGTGCATTCACTGGAGAGACTTGCAGATGTGTGTGGGATACTTAGAGATGCAAAGGCAGCTGCATTGCCGGGAAGCCAGCTTAGGGGATGACAGCTGCAGCCCTGGAGCTCCCTGCAGTTTTCAAGTAGGTGACCTGGAGAGTTTCCTTTCGCCAGGAATCGTTGCCGCTTATATTTCGTGGGGAGGGTGTTGTGCATCTTTCTGATCTCTCAGCTTGCATGAGATTCCCTCCTCCTTCCAGTACAGAGTAGTTGAATTTGGACTAAATGGCTATACAAAAGTTCACCATTTCCTCCGATTCTTACATTTTTCTACTCTCTCTTCTGTGATGCTCCCTGAGCCTTGGAGGTGGTGATATAGATACTGATATATAATTTTTAAATTTATGTCTAAGTATTGGGCCACTATGCCAAAGCAACATTAACTTTTTCCTGGGGCTTGTTGGGTTATGAGTTTCTATAGTACATAACATTCATTTTTTTAAAAAAGTCTTTCTATATGACCAAGGGTGACAGAACTGGAAAGTTATGGGCATAAACACACATAGTTAGGAAGCAGTTCCACAGGCATATCACACCCATTTACTAAGCCGTATTTTTAATTTTCCTGGGGCCTATAACCTTTCAGCCCCTGGCTTTGTCCTGTCTTGGTAGATGAGAGGTGTATTCTGTCTTGTAGAATAACTTTGAACCAACCAGAGGGCAGATGGTTGTACCCATATGAGTCATGCCACTATTGCCCCAGTGGGCATGTCCTGCTTTGTAAATTGGTAGTGAAGTATACAGGATCCATAACTGACAAGAACTGTTGTTGATAATTTTCTCCCAGAAACCTGCACAGGACTCTCCAAGCACCTTCCGGTACTGTGAAAGTCAGATTGGCTGGGAGAGAACATCCACCTCCATCTCAGACTGATTTCTTCACACCCTCTATCTAAAATATGCAACACTTGGGCATTATGACCTAGGTTTGTTCTTAACTGCAGTAGCAATGTTCATATGATTTGTGGGGCTCCTGAGGCCTCCTTGGCCAACAGCTCCTAGGGAGGTAGCCGGTTCATGGCGCTATAATGCAGAAAATTCTTCGTATTTCAGTGTGCCTAGCTGAGAGCTTACAAATACTAGAGCCCCGTGGGCTTTGGGGTGCCTCTTGAAGGACTGTCTACAGCTGTAGGAAGGCTTCAGAGTAGAGCTAAGAGCAGCCCCTGGCAGAGCAGTTCTGCAGAGAAAGGGTCACTGACGAGCACAGTGGCCCTGGCAGGTCTCAAAACTTGGAGTGAGTTTCCCACCCTGTAGTAGAAGCAGCAGGTTTTGAAGGCTGAGGTCTGAATAGTGCATCTTAAAAAAAAAAAAAAAACAAAAACCAAAACAAAACAAAACAAAACAAACCTCATTTATTTATTTGTTCACTTTACATCCCAATCGTGACCCCACACCCTCCTCTCCTCCCAGTCCCACCCTCCCCCCACTTCCTCCCCCCCCCCCCCCCCCGGCCCCGTACCAATCCACCGGAGCTTCGGCAACAGTCTTCCTTCTTCTAGGACCACCTGGCAGCCAAGTCTGTCTCCAGAGTCTGGCCAGGAACCAGAGGCTGAAATCTTCAGCCTTCTTTCTCTGGAGAAAGCAAAGTCTACTAGAATTAGGAACCATCTGAGTTGGGCTGACAAAAACATAGGGTTGTGTGACCTCCCCCCCCCATCCAATGGGCAGTCATTGGCTGCGTATGTAAAATGACATATAAAATAGAACCAATCAGGAGAGAGCTGAGAAAAAACTTTCACCTCAATGGAAAAGTGTTTGAATCAGTCAGCTTGGAGAGACATTTGAACCAAAACAGCTGAGTTGAACCAGCCAGCCAGAGTTCAGAAAGAACTAGAAAGAGTGAGCTTATTCAGCAGTAAGCCTCAGAGGCAGAAAACATTCTAGGCTTAGATTAGATTGTATAGAGGCTAGAAGCTTCCAGAGCTAGGCCTAGGTGAGCAGGCAGAGGCAGTAAGCCTCTGAGATGACAATTACATCAGGAGAATAAAAGAAACTTTTACACTTTCCACTGCAATATTTGGCTTTTGAGTAATTTTTTTTCCATAGGAACTCCAGACACAAAGTTGACAAAGATTTGACACAAATCTTTTCACATTTACTTCTGAGAAGCCAGGATAGAAATCACTTGTCTGCTTTGCTCTTTCATTTCCTTTTGATTTATATAGAAGAGAGCCATGCACTGGTGTGAAATAATTCAGATCCACTAGACTATCTTAACTCCTAGAGATCATGACCTCCCTTGAGCTCAGCAAACACACTCAAGCCCCATACTAGTCCTGGGTCCCTGTTGAATCAACCTCATTCTTAACTTCCCAGTGTCACAGTTTTACTGGACTGGAGGTGAAGTGGAAATCAATCCCTGTTTCTCTCATGCCCAGTTCTCTCAGTAATGCCTGTTCTCCATCTATCTATCCTCTGTTACAGTAATTTCAGCTGGGGATGACAGTGTCCTTTGTGGTTTCTGTGAGCCCATTTACCTGAGACTGATTTTCCTCATAATGCTTTGTGTTATGTAGTTTTTGCTATAGGGAAAGGATGTTTCAATTAAGAGGAAATGGCTATACAACAAAGATGAAATGCAATACTGTTTAAGTATAGGAAAAATTAATATGACAAAGAAAAAAAATAAAGTATAACCTTTTATTCTATTACTTAACTGCTTTAAAAATCAACTTTCTCAACCTCAAATTTTGTCTTATATGGTAACATATATGAGAATGTATCATTTGGATTTGAGAAAGAACAATCATTATAGCCACAAATATTTAAGAATATCCTGGGAAATAAGATAACTAAAATTATTTTTTTCAAATATTTCCCAGATCTGTTTTGACAGCTTTTTCAAATGAGGAAGGAAAAAAAATAAATGAACTTTTAGACACAATTAGAGATATAAATCCGTGTATAGTACTAGTAAACTTAAAAAAATAACCATGCACATTCAAAGATAGTTACTATCTAACATTCCCAGAATTGTTTTAGTGTTAACAAGTTATCTTAATAGGGATAGACAAAACAATATGGTAAATATCTAAATATATGGCTATATCACCAGAAAACTTGAAGCTCCCCTCTCAAGGATGTAAGCAATAAGACCTCATGATCATGTTTTTTTTTTTTTTAAAAAAATATACAGTACAGAGCACAATAGATAAAAATATGTTTAGGTACGTGGCTGGTTATTGATGAGTTGCAAATGCTGAAGAGTTTCAAAAGAAAGGCTGGTAATACTTGAAGTCAGAAGATGAAGGCAAAAGCCCTATCCTTTTCACTAAATAATGATGCAAACTTTTCAGTATCTGGGAAACAGAGATAACATTCCCTGTGGAGCTGTCTCCAAGTTTCAGTGGAAATAAATTATGGTGTCAACAAGAGGCCTTTATGTCCTATAAATTATCCTTACATAAAGGACACTGGTTCTTTATTCAGTCATTCCCCAACGGAATGGTGCTTGGTGTTACAAGGCATGTGACATGAGTGTCAATACAGACGTATCAATGTGCTGAAGGCATGGGCTTCAGAGGTCCACCCACTTGAGTGGCTCAGGGCTCAAACCTGATTGTGACTCACACAGTCACCTCCTACCTTGAGGCCTTTGGAAAAGGAGTTAAGAAGATATGGAGACTCTCATTAAACATTTGGCCTCCCACACTGAGAGAGCTCAGTGATGGTTGTCAACTAGGAAGCCTTCAGACCCTTTTATTTGCACAGTAGGCACTCATGCCAGCCAGGTCAGACCGAAAACAACACGGGCAAAAATAAAAAAGAGGGCTATAAGATTTCATGGTAAAACTGCCAACTTTCAAGCCAGAATGACCAGTAATGATTGTAAGAGCCGTATGTAGTTTAGATGAATCTTGCAAAAGGAGTCCTGTTTCAACAGGAGGAGATGTGGTTGGTGGATACCATTCCATGAAGAAGAACTATAATGTGCTAAGTGGAAGCGTACAACTTGAGTGACCCAGCTCTTTAGACTAGTGTTGCATATCAGAAACTTTTCACGTGACAACAATGTTCTATAATGCCTTGAATATCTGTGATATATCTACCAAGCACTTGACATATGGATAAGAAGAAGTGGCAGTTGACTTCCTAATTTAGCTTAATTTTAACAGAAAAATTTAAGTCTACATATGACAAGTGATGATCTGGCAAATAGAATACATGGAGTATTTAAAACGATGAGATCAAAATGTTTGGCCCAAGATGGGGAAAATTAATGGCTAGATCAACAAGTTTAAATTCTAAAGCAAAAACAGACATGTTTAGAAGGAGGGAATCCATTCTCAACGAAGACCTAAAACCAGAAACAAAAGAGGGAAGACCAGCAAAGGAAGAGCTTCAAAGAAAGATTTCCTTGATCTGTTAGCTACAGGGGTTAATGAGTGAGTAAGGGGAAAGAGTTTGTTGGATTTGGTAACTGAGGGTACCTGCAAAATTAGAGATCTTCAACAGTGATGTTTTCTTGAACTGTGGTGGTATAAAAGATGCGAATGGAGCACAGGCTGGGGTGTGCTGAGTTGGAGCAGCATGGGGCACAGTCCTGGCTTTGAATGTGTTTCTCTTCCTAGGGCTAGCTAAGAAGCCATTGCATACTGAGTCTCAGGAAGGACTGTATAATCGCCAAGTACATGGAGCTCTTGCAGGCAAACCAGGTAGTTTTAATGCCAGGTGTGAAATTATAGTGGTTTAGATAAGAATTTGAAGCGATTCTACAAATACCCACTCTGAGTCATGACATTTTCAGGCCACACTGAAAACACCAGCAGGAGGAACACAAACAATGTCAAAGGATAACCAAGCTCCTTGCTGAGTTTATATCCTGAGCTGCTCAAGAGAGAATACTCTCCCACCTTTATCTTCCTGTGATGAGACAGTAATTTTACCTGTACACAGTTGAGAGCTACCAGGTAAAGAGGAGGATCTGCATCGGTTCTTCAGAAAGTATTCATCCACAGACAGGGGCACTCTGTCCAAAGACAGATTTGTCTATCTTTCATGCTTAAATGACTACAGTAATTATGTCAGTGTTTCTGTGAAAATCACCTTTGATACTTGATACAGGTATAAAACTCAGTGTGCCCAAGAAAGGTAATCAATAAAAATTTTAAGGGATTTGCTTTGTGATATTATGTTCTTAGCGAGAAGTGATTTTGAAGCATATTTGTATTTTTTAATTAAAATATAATTGCATCCCTTTCTCCTTCCCTTTTCTTCCTCCAGCCCCTCCAGCATTCTTTCTCCCCAACTCTTTTAATTCCCCCATGCTAAAAATGATAGTCTTATTTTACTTATGCACACCCAAATACATAACTAGATCCTACCTGGCCTGCTTTAATAGTGTGTGCATATACGGCTTCAGGGATGCGCACTTTGTACTGCATAACCACTAAGGGGGTTCATCCCCGTGAGAGGCTTGTCCTCCTGCTCTGGTTGCCTGTAGTTACTTGTCTAGGGGAGAGCACTCATGAGCTCCCCCCCCCCCGATTTAGCATGTCTATTGATAATGCCATTGTTCAGCCCTTGTTTGGACAGCCACTTCCAGGAGAGCCCGTTTCACAGCAGGCGTCTGGCTCTTGCGATCTTTATGCCCACTCCTCTGCAATGTTCCCTGAGCCATAGATGCAGGAGCTGGCGTGTAGATGTGTCCACTGGACTAAGATCCCCGGCATCCATTCATCTCTGCATTGCGTCTAGCTGTAGTGTTGTGATGGTCTGTGTTGTGTCGAGTGTGTTGCGATGGCCTCTATTTGTAGTACAGAGAAACTCCTGATTAGAGGTCATACAGGCTAGAGATCTAAACAGAGGGTTCTCAAAACAACAAGAAATAAAAATGGCTTAGAAATGCCTCAAAACTGCCCATCATTCTTAGAAGTTAGAAAAATGCAAGTTAAAAAGAAATCTGAGGTTTTGTCTTATCCTCGTCCAAGTGGCTAAGATGAGCAAAACAATTGACAGTAAATGCTGTTGAGGTTGTGGAGAAAGAAGACCTCTAATTCACGGTTGGCAAAAATGTAAGTTTTTCTAACCACTCTATAAATCAGTATGAAAATTTCTCAAAAATTAAAAATAAAAACATCATATGACCCAGGTACACCACTCCTTCACATGGTCCCAAAGGAGTCAGCATCCTACTCTGCGGGTCCAGGCTCAGCCATGTTCACTGTTGCTGTGTGCACAATAGCCAGGAAATTGAAACAGCTTACATGTCCTTGAGGAGATGAATGGATAATGAAAATCCGGTAAATATACACAATGAATACTGTTGAGCTGTAAAGAAAAAATAAAATCATGAAATACAGAAGTAAATGCATAGAAGTAGAAACCATTATATTGAGTGGGGTGACCCAGTCCCAGAAAGACAAGTATCACATGTTGTGTTTCATCTGTGGGTTCCCAGGCACAAAGGTTCAGATGAGACTGTGTAATATGGAGTAACTGCAGAAACCAGGACAGCCAAAGGAACCAGGGTGGGGAGCCCGACGAAGAAAAATCAGGGTACAGATTATGTGAATCAGATAAAGGAGAGATGGAGAAGGGCCTCCAACTGGTGTGGGGGGAGGGGAGCTCAGCACAAAAGGAAGGGGGGAACAACACAAAGATCAGTTGACAAACTTCCAAAAATCACATTGTTTTATATTTATCTTGTGTATTAAAGAAAGTTATGACAATTGGCTTGACAATGATCCCCATAAGAACCACAGATTAAAACAAACCTTAGTTCTAGGAATGGAAAATCTCCTTTTGCACGGTTGGTCAAGGGTAGTCAAGGTGACTCCCTAATAATAAAGAATTTTGCCTATGGAGGGTGGCACTTGGGATGCTTCTCGGAAGTTGAAGATATGACCCTATTGCTGAAGACATTGCACACTGAGAATACAGGACTTGGATTACGTGACCTGGAACTAACCTGAAAGCCTCCTTCCTGCAGGCTAGCCTCCATGGCACCACAAAATACTATGAAATCTCCCGAAGGAGGGAACCAATTAAAAGCCATACCTAGTTGTGGCACCTATGAACCACAATAATGGCCAGCGTGGTAAGATCTCCCTAAAGCTTCAGTAGTGGCACTGACCCATTGGTGATGACTGAAGACCCAGTCAGCAGGAGGGAAACCATGTCTGGTGATAGAAACCTAGCTAACTGGGCAAGGGAAGTCTGAGAACAGGGTCTACTACAGCGACTTTGTCAGACCAGCACCGTTCCTAACTGCATTCTAAATTTTAGCCTTATATCCAAAGATAAATATAACTATCACCTTTCATCAAAGAACAGCAAGTTTTAAAATGTGTCATTTAGGAAAAAATAACACATCCTTCCTGTAAATATTCATCTCTTCTGTAAATATCACTTAAACATTTTCTTGTGTTGCAGGCACCCAACTATATACTCAGGGAAGGTGGTAAATAAGGTGTCTCCAACCTTCAGACATTGTTTTAGTTGTAAAATACAGTGAACACAATTAAGAGAAACCTGATTTAGATGATGCTGTCATGGGACCCCAGAGGAATCCTTGGGGAGATCATAGGAGTTTTACTGGGGGTTGGGGTTGTAGGCTTGAGGAAGGTGTTCATGGGTGAGCCAACCAGATACTAGTGACAACATTCCCAAGGAATACGGCATAGAAATAGAAGAGAAATTATATTCAGAAAGGAAAAGAGGATAAACATCAGAGGAGGGAGAAAACAGGGAACAGGACAGGAGCCTACCACAGAGGGCCTCTGAAAGGCTCTAGCCTGCAGGGCATCGAGGCAGATGCTCAGACTCATAGCCAATCTTTGGGCAGAGTATAGGGAATCTTATGAAGGAAGTGGGAGATAGTAAGACCTGGAGAGGACAGGAGCTCCACAAAGACAGCGACAGATCCAAAAAGTCTGGGCACAGGAATCTTTTCTGAAACTGATACTCCAGCCAAGGACCACTCATGGAGATGGCCTGGAACCCCTGCATGGAGGTAGCCTATGGCAGTCCAGTGTCCAAGTGGGTTCCATAGTAATGGGGACAGGGACTGTCTCTGACAGGAACTGATTGGCCTGCTCTTTGATCACATCCCCCTGAGAGGGCAGCAGCCTTAAAAGGCCACAAAAGAGACAATGCAGCCACTCCTGATGAGACCTGATAAGACTAGGATCAGAGGGAAGGGGAGGAGGACCTTCCTTATCAGTGGGAGAGGGACATGGGTACGGAAGAGGGTGGGTGGGATTGGGAGGGGAGAAGAGAGGGAGGTACAGGGGGGGATACAAGGTGAATAAATTATAATTAATAAAAATAATTAAATTAAAAAATAAATAAAATACAAGTGGATATGAGTTCAAAGGTAACTCATCCCTTTAACTTTTTATCCAGAAAAAAAAAATTATATTAAGTCTGAAAATAAAATTTAATTCAACCCAGCTGGAAAACAGGTTTCCATGAGAGAATGGCTGATGTGGCTGAGGAGGAAGACAGTAGCCAGAGAATTAAAATAATGTTTTTCTATCTATAAGGTAATTGAAGTCATTAAGGGTAATGTGGGGTTAGTGAGACTGTAGACAGGTAGAGCTCCTGAAGCATAATTTGATAATTGAGGTGAGAGGTGTTGATGTTTGACCTAAGATAATAGCTTTGAAGGTAGAATGGAAAGGACATTTTTGAGAAATAGTTGATGATTTACGATGCATGATATAATCAGGTGGTGTTTCTCTTGATTCTTTTATTGAGGTTGTCAAAATGAGATGAATTGGATTCCTCAATAATTGATTGTTCAGAGGCCACATATTGTATGTTTTTACCACAAGAGGGGCACATAATTGTTTGCTTATGCACAGCTACGACCCTGCTTGAATTCGATTTCTGTCGAACACAGATTCCAGTATTTCCTCCTGATCAGGTTACTTGTAGCTATATTTTTACTTTAAAACTTATTTTATATTTGTGCTTTGACCCATCACAGTTCTCATGAATATATAGAATAGGAGGCTGACTTCCAAAATGGAAGTGAACAAAATGAATTATTTTTGAGATTTGTTGATATTTTCTAAAAGATTTAAAGTATCTTGAGACTAAATCTGAAAGATAGTGACTTATAATAACAATACTTGAAATGATGTAGGAGAAAAGAAACACTGGGAATTTCCATAAGGTTTAACAGAAACAATACATGATATCTAATTACCAACAAGTAGAACACAAAACATTATAAAATGTTTGGATGTCTTATAATGTGAAGATGTATTTTAGAAACTGGAAGAAATGGAGAGTGTATAGCTCTTGGTAAATTAGGCACTTTGTTGTTAACATATTTTAGTACATGGAAACTATTGTGGAATCCCTTTTTCATTAAGTGTCTAATAGTTAAAATGGTAGAGAATATTTCTATTCTTCATACAGTTTGAATTTATAAGAAAGAAGAAAACATGTGATACAGAAAACTCAATAGCCTAGAGTAGCGGGCTGAAGCCAGGAATTCAGCGAGAGGGAGATAGCGCAGGATAATTTACTCCTCGAATGCACTAGCCTAGGTGATCAGGTTCATCTACCAGAACCTCACTTTCCTCAGCTGGGATGTAGAGTGATAAAGCTTCCTTATGATATGTATTGAGGATGGAATGAGATCATGCAAAGCAGACACTCAGTATGGTGAGTGACTCACAGCATACCCAGTACAAAACTAATATAAATTACAAAAAAATCCCCATGATTCAAGCTTCTGTTGGAAGCAAAGGCATAAATTCATGATAATCTACAGAAAGTCACTGTTTCGGGGTGGGAGCTTTCTTATCTGCAAAGTGAAGCGAGAGGATTAGGTGAGCTCCAAATTTGATGACTGGGATTAGGATTCAGTGATGCATATGAGTCATTTCTGAATTTTGTCATTTTTGACAAGTTTTATTTTACTCACAGCCATGCACTCCTTCCGAGAGCAGGAAATACATTCAATATGAACAGAGCCAGAGGGTTCAGCAATGGTTTTGGAAGCAGGGTGGGTATCTAGGTGAAGGATTCCATCAAACAGTTAGAAAGGAAATTCAGCAAGGGGGCAAAAACTTAAAAAAATTACACTTTCTGTTTTATTTTATTTTATTTTTTTGAGACAAGGGGTATCACCATGTAATTCAGGCAGGGTGTAAGCTCACTATCCTGCCTCAGCTTCCTAGGCTCTCACTGGGGTTATAGGCATATATCACACAGTAAGACTACCCTTAAGACATTACTAATGCATGCACTACCTAAAGAATGAAAACCTCCAAGTGACGATATTAGGAGCCTGAATATAGATTACAGTAGAAACGAAAAACATCTGAGAAAAAGTGGAGCTGGAGACGGAAGGATTTTTCTCTTCTGCAGTCATGTGCCATTTGTTAGCCTGGGCTGCTCTTCTCTGCATGCCCTCCTCTGCAGGCACTCACCCTTAGAAAGATGGGGAGAATAGTCATTGGGCACTTAACATTGGGTAAAAGTGTCCCGGGCACTCTATACCCTCAGCAAGCGATTTTGCTTTCTGAATGTTGGCTTCTCTAGATAGTGAATGAACAATTGTGTCAACCTTATAAAGGTTTTTTAGACTTAAATTAGATAATGTTTAAGGCACTAGCACCAAACACATAGACAGGAAGCAAGAATCAAGTGTTTATTTCTTCAGTGATTAAAATAAGCTTATGTTTATCAAGACAAACTAGAAAGGTTGTTCATTTTAAAGGAAACAGATATTCTCAGTGAAAATTTTCAAGACCAGAATAAAAAGAAGTTCAGCAAATGTGGTTGTTTCTGAATTGAACTGTCAGTTTCTTCAGAGTCAAATTGAGTACACTGTGCAGATACAATTTAGGCTGAAAAGTGCTTCTCAGAGAAATGTATCAAAGTAAAACAATAGAGATGCATGCCAGAAGAGGAATGATTTGGTATGGGTCTAAAGTAGCCACTAACATACTGGAAAGTTACTAATTAGAAGTTTTTATTAACATAACTTTATTAACATAAAGACAATTTTAAGATCTTTGTATTCTGGTGTCTTATAATCATATTCAAAGGCAAGATTTACAAAACTTAATTCATGTGTTCTCCTTCTGAAACTGTGACACATGCCCGATGGATATAGATTTTCACTTTAAAAATTAAAGAGGGGCTCAAACGAGTTCAGTTATTTTCCTCAGCGATGAAATGCTCCCCAGAGGTGGACCGAGAGGAGTTATAAATCTTTGATGCACCTGGTAATATCTGCAGTACAGTGCTGAGATTGTCTGGTTTTGAGGTTCCCAATGGCAGAAACCAACTTCGGGGAATTTGGATATTTTGGTAGAGTTCTGACCCTAAACATTTTATCCACTGGAAAAAAAAATAATAATGCAGAGTCAAGAATGCGGTCATCACCAACCCTTTATCTGACAGAGGACTCATATCCAATATATATAAAGAACTAAACAAGCTGAAAAGCAATAAACCAAGTAATCCATTTAAAAAATGGGGAACAGAGCTAAAGAGAGAATTCTCTGTAGAGGAATATCGAATGGCAGAGAAGCACTTAAAGAAATGCTCAACCTCATTAGCCATTATGGAAATGCAAATCAAAACAACCCTGAGATTTCACCTTACACCCATCAGAATGGCCAACATGAAAAACTCAAGGGACAACACATGCCGGAGAGGTTGTGGAGAAAGGGGAACCCTTCTCCACTGCTGGTGGGAATGTAAACTGGTATAACCACTCTGGAAATCAGTCTGGTGCTTTCTCAGACAACTAGGAATAGCGCTTCCTCAAGATCCAGCCATACCACTCCTAGGCATATACCCAAAAGAGGCGCAAGTACACAAAAAGGACATTTGCTCAACCATGTTTGTAGCAGCTTTATTTATAATAGCCAGAAGCTGGAAACAACCCAGATGCCCCTCAACTGAAGAATGGATGCAGAAATTGTGGTACATCTATACAATGGAGTATTACTCAGCAATGAAAAATAAGGAAATCATGAAATTTGCAGGTAAATGGTGGGACCTGGAAAGGATCATCCTGAGTGAGTTGTCCCAGAAGCAAAAAGACACGCATGGTATATACTCACTCATATAAACATACAATATAGAATAAACCCACTAAAATCTGTACATCTAAACAAACTAAGCAAAAGAGAGGACCCTAACTAAAATGTTCAATCCCCATCCTGAAAGGCAAAGAGGATGGACATCTGAAGAAAAAGAAAAAAGGAAACAACCTCAGAACCTGCTACAGAGGGCCTCTGAAAGCCAGAAGAAAACAGGAAACAACCTTGAAACCTGCCACAGAGGGCCTCTGAAAGCTTCTGCAGTATAGACTGTCAAAGCAGATGCTGAGCCTGATGGACAACTGATGGGCAGAGTGAATGGAATTTTATGAAAGAAGTGGGAAATAGTAAGAGCTGGAGGGAACGGGAACTCCACAAGGAGAGCAACAGAACAAGATAATTTGAACACAGGGAACTTCCCAGAGACTCATACTCCAACCAAGGACTATTTGTGGAGATGACCTGGAACCCCTGCACAGGTGTAGCCCATGGCAGTTCAGTGTCCAAGTGGGTTACATAGTAATGGGAAGAAGGACTGCCTCTGACACAATCTGATTGGCCTGCTCTTTGATCACCTCCCCCTGAGGGGGGAGCCACAGTATAGGACAATGCAGCCACTTTTGATGAGAACTGATAGACTAAGATCAGAAAGAAGAGGAGAACCTCCCCTATCAGTGGACTTGGGGAGTGGCATGCGTGCAGAAAGAGGAGGGAGGGTGGGATCGGGAGGGGAGGAGGGAGGGGCTTATGGGGGGGATACAAAATGAATAAAGTGTAATTAATAAAAAATTAAAAAAAAAGAAATAAATGGGTATTTTTAGAAAAAAAAAAAAAAAAAAAAAAGAATGCGAGCATGACTTTCCCCAGGAATGGGGGCTGTTTCTGTTTCTTCTGTGACTGAAATTACACCATCCTGAGCAACTTAAAAAGAAGTAGCACAGGGATGTTAAGCTTTACACTACTGCAGCCAGGGGCGCCTAAAAGCATGGCGTAGGCGGGTGTCTTTTGGTCAGGTGGAACAGCTCCACCCGAGACAAAGAAGGCCTGGACTGCAGAAACAATTGTGTGGAAATAGCTTTTTCTCCCAAAACCTTTGACATTTCAGATTGAAATGAAAGCAGGAAAGAAGAGATGGAGTCAAACATTCCTCAGAAGAGTTTCTTTTCAGAAGCAAGAGCTGGAGCTGAGTTCCTGCAGAAGAGCACGGCTTCATCCGTCCCTCAGCTCACGCAGCACAAAGGCCTATGCAGAAACTGGCTTTATATGCCAAGGCTTAGATGTTCACAAGCTTGCTTTGCGATTGTGAGTGTTTGATATGGATGAAGAAATGGATACTCCTGTGAAGAGTAAAATTCTTATGGATGAATCAAAACCTTGTCCATATGATTTCTTTTTCTTTGCTTTTCTTATTTTTTGTTTTTTTCTTTTTTAATGTAATTTTTTTATTTATTACAATTTATTTAATTCGTATCTCAGCTATAGCCCCACATCATTCCTTCCCAATCCTGCCCTCCCTCCCTCTCTCATCTCCACCTATGCTCCTTCTCCAGTCCACTGATAGGGGATGTCCTCCTCCCCTTCCATTTGACCCTAGCCTATCAGGGCTCATCAGGATTGACTTTCATAGTCTTTCTCTGTGGCCTGGTCAGGCTGCTCCCCCCTCAGGGGGAGATGATTAAAGAGCCAGCCACTGAGTTCATGTCAGAGACAGCCCCTGTTCCCCTTAGTAGGGAAACCCACTTGGACACTGAGCTGCCATGGGCTACATCTGTGCAAGGGTTATCTCTATGCATAGTCCTTGGTTGGAGTATCAGTTTCAGAAAAGATCCTGGGTAAGATGCTCAGTCTTCATTCAGAAAGGCCAATGAGATAGACATTGGAAGAAGGTGAAAATAAGGAACAGGACAGGAGCCTACCACAGAGGGTCTCTGAAAATCTCTACCCAGCAGGGCATTAAAGTGGTTGCTGAGACTTATAGCCAACTTTGGGCAGAGTGCAGGGAAGCTTATGAAAGAAGGGGGCGATGAAAGACCTGGAGGGAACAGGAGCTCCACGAGGAGAGCAACAGAACCAAAAAATATGATTTTTTATGAATCCTGAGCACAGGGGGTTAATGTGAACCAGCTCAGAATTGTCAGGGAGATTTAGTATGTCTTACTTCAACACTCCTTCTGTTTAGTCTGTGCATAAAGTTAAGCACATATGATGCTTAGGGATGTCTTGTTAGTGCTTTCACAGGAATGTCTTTCCTATAAAATGAAAGACAAAAAATACCTTATGAACTTTACTTTTATAATACATTGCTATTCTCTTTAGTTTCTAGGGAGAAATGGTATAGTAAAATTAGGACTACTTTTTTTCTCTTATGTCTACAAGATGTCCTCTTATTTCTGTTCACATTTTTATGATTCTTTGTTTCTAGTGGTTCTTTTGATAGGATCAGTTTTTCACTTCTATTTAATCTTTCAATTTTACATCTGATATTGTAGGACAGAATGAAATGCGGACAGGAATTACTTACTGGGGTTTACCATATTATAAAGAATTTCTATTCTTTCTTCTTTACCAGTGACTCATTACTTGAAAATATTGGCATTGATTTTCAGACACTTATAAAAGTCTCTAGTCAATACATCTAAATTTCAAATAAACCTCCAGTGATTTTGCTAAGAAAGTGTCCAATTTATTATTTTCCTTCATATAAATGAAAACAGCGAATGTTTGGAACAAGGTTATACCAGGACACCAAAAGAAATCAGTCTATGTGAATAGACTTTTCTGTTTCCTTATGCCTATCATCCTGGCATAGTTTTCGTTCAGGTTCCCTGTACTGGTAAGTTTCTGGAGGATCAGTATGTGCTTCTCTTTATAGCAGAAATGTAACGATGATGTCTCCTTTTAGCTCTCTTAAAACCAACATACTTGTAAACACGTGAGAGTAAACATGTTTCTGAACCAGGAATTTGTTACCCCATGCTTCTTAGAGAAATGGAAGTAGAGAAGGCTGATTTCTCATGCCCTCCATGATTGACATGATAGCAGTTATGCATATGATATCCCAAACCATATCATTTTTCTGTCAGATCTTTAATGTATAGAGAAGACCTTTCCAGGTTGTAACCACTTTAAAAATTACTGCTGTGCTCATCTTATAGGACAAATTAAGTCAAGTGACTCAAACTTAAATGTGATCTCTAAAACTATGAAGACCTTAGGAAAGTATGTGTAAGTCTTTGTGTGGATTAAGCAGCCGTTTCTTAGCAATGGAATCAGAAATCATAAGGTAGGGGGGAAAATAGATAATTGGCCAGCCTCAAAGTTAAAAATTATAAAACATCTAAGGATATCATCAGAAAAGTGGAAAATACTCAGAAATTTTTAAAACATATGTACAAGTTAAATGTATTGCAAGGAATTTATAGTTCACCTACATAAGGAGGTATTGCAATTCAGTAACAAAGGACAGCCCAAGGACAGCCCAGTTAAAAAGAAGCAAAGGCTGTAGCTAGACGTTTCCCTACAGATGTACAAATGACCAACGGAAGATGCTCAATATACTTAACACTAGGGAAATTTAAGTCAAACTGTAATTAAAAACCAGCTTATACATAGAAGGATGGCCATAAGAAGAAAAAGAGTAAGTACTGACAAGGATATAGCAAAAGTAGAACCTTGTACACTTCACTAGTGGGACTTTTAGATGCTGTGGCTACTTTGGAAAACCATCTGACAACCACTGAAGTGATTAGATAAAGTTAGCCTATGTTCCACTAGCTCTATGTTAGCTGTAAATCCAGTAGAAATGAAAAGTTTCACACAAAAACTTTCTCATAATATCCCCCTTTTATGACAGCTAAAAGCAAATGCATATCAACAAACTAATGAAGATGTAATTAAATGTGTCATGTTGTATCTGCAAAAAGAAATCTTATTTAATAAAAAAAGTTGTAGATAGTACAATGTCAATTCATCTTTGAGGCATTATTCTAGGTGAAAGAAGCCAGTCATAACCCACCAGAATTGGTATAAGTCATTTTATAAGAGTAGCCCAGAAAAGGCGAATTTATGAAGATAGAAAGCAGAGTTGCACGGGCTATGGATGGGAGATGGGGGATAAGATGATTGGAGAGCAATGAATATGAGCAGCAATAATGTCTCTACAAAATTGATGAATGACATTGTGAATAAATGAAAAGAAATTGAATTATGGGTAAACCTTGCAACATGTGAATGTTTTTCCATAAAAACCACCAAAATTCTAGTGTTTTCAGGTAGGTGTTTGTTAAGGAGAAGTGTAGAAGTCTAGAGAGGACCCTCAACAGAAGAGGAGTCAAGAAACGCTGCCGCAGTATCTGCAGGAGAAAAAGATCAGAGAAGGCTTTTCATTCCATGTCAAAACCACTTAAGCGCTGGAAAAAGTGAAATGAAAATATACTAGAAGTTTCTAAATCTAAGTTTTCAAGTGGCATTGACAAAGAAAAAAAATCAGTAAAGAGAGCTCAGGGAGTATCAGAACTGGATAGAATAAATCAATCCTGGATGCTGGCATTGGGATTGGAACCAAACTCGTGAACAGGATCCTGGAGCCAGGAGTCTGCTCAGCCATCAACATCTGTGCTAGTGCCGTGTGTGTCTTATGGTTGGAATCATAGTATCTTGGAGAAGTCCCAATCAGAAAGAAAGAAATTCAAGATTTTATTCATAACTAATTAAGAAAATTGTGACCCAGCAGAATAGAATTGTCTATGCTAATTAGGGCAAAATTCTTCATGTAAACAGATATCTTCTGTAAAACAACTGCCATAAAATTTAAAAAATCAATTAATAGCAGAGAATATCAGATAAACTAAGAAAATAAATTGCCCTGAGGTAGAACCAATAAAGTATAGAAGCAGAATTGTATAACATTTAAAAAGTAAATGTATGGGGTATGGCTCCATCGTAGAGTTTGCTGTATTCTTGAGCCCTTGGTTTTGACTCCACAACCACAAATATGTCAATAGCAACTACAAAGAGCAAAAATGACCCATAAATAAATGTATTTTAAAAGTTAAATTTAAAATATCAGTTAATGAGTTATTATTAAAATAAGCTAATCAGTGAAAATGTCTTTCATTCATAAGTGAAAGACATGAAAACCGACTAAAATAGAATTTCTAGAAACAAAATTTTCAGTAGATTTGATGAACAATGGACTGGAGAAGGCTAATGAGACCATCAGTCTGAAGAAAAATACATTGATGTAGAAATACAAAAATTTTATGCTATTGTAGAGAACAGAATCCTAAAACTTAAGAAATACTTCTGATATAAGTAAAAAGAATATGAAAGGCTAGCCAAATCAACAGTAATAGAGAACCACCACAGAAACAGAAGGACCCGGCCATGGTGGCTCAGACCTGTTTGAGCTACTTGGTCATGCCAAGGTGAGAGGATCACTTGAAGCCAGGAATTTGCAGTTTCCCTGGAGGACATACCTAAAACTTGTGTTGGTGGACACTGTCAACTTGGCGGGATTTAGAGGCACTACAGTAGAAACTAATCTCTGAGCTTGCCTGGGATGGATTTTCTCTATTGGGTTCACCGGTATGGGAAAGCCTAAATGTGGGAAGCGCCATCACACGAGCTGGGATCACTACTGAGTTCAAAGGAGACTTAAATTGAGCATTCGCTGCTGTGCGGTCCCTGACTGTGGATACACTGTGACATGTCTTCAGCTCTGGCTTTCTCTACAGTGATGGACCGCACGCCTCTGAGCTGTGGTTCAAAAAAAACCCTCCCCGTCTTTAAACAAGATTAGTAGCTAATATACTCTGTCTTTAAAAAGTGACAAACTAAAATGTATGATACGAGAATGCTACAGCAGAATATTAATAATTTAAGTAGAAGCCAGGAGACACTAACTCTACAGGTTTTGATTACTAAAAGAAAATAACAAAAGCTACAATTATTTATAATTTAGGAATGAAGGGAAGCCAAAGGCATTTACTTTGAGAAAGAATGAGAAAGTTTCCCTTTCATGGATTCTTGCTGAAGGAATTGCTAGCTATATACAATAGAACAAGAAAAATACAAGAAAAAATGCAGAGCAACTTAAGAAACAATGGCAAAACCTACTCTTTTCTGATAAAGAAACGTGACAACAAGATGACTGCTAACGAGCCACTACTGTGCCCACAGAGCCGTGCTCCGCTTGGTACTCGTCAGACAAGCGTCTTCTTGCAGTAGAAGCATTAACAGAGCCACAACTGGATAGTGCACATAGAGCTTGAAGTGGGATGTCTTCCCCAAACTCCTTTCCTCAACACTTAGGAATCTGTGTGAAAGACTATAAGAGGCGGAGGTGAATTCCAAGGAAACTGTGTTCTGTAGGTACAGCAGGACTGACACACATGAACTCAAAGCGATTGTGGCAGCACAAACAGGACCTGTGCAGGTTTAAACCAGACAAACCAGCACGAAGAGGATGAAGTGGACGGAGTCTCACCTCTGACCTAGAACTTGTTTACAATTGGTACCTGCTGGGAAAGGGAAAATTAGTTTTCTCCGATGGGGTGATGCTCCAGGTCAGGGCCCATGCCCAGGAGTAGTTGGCTAACACAAAACAGAATCCATTTTTTTTTTTTCTGTGTGTTTGGAGTGGGGGTATGTTTATATATGTGAGTGTTTTGGTGTTTGTTTGTTTTTTTTTTTTTTGTCTTGTTTTTGCTTATTTGTCTTGATTTTAGTTTTTGTTTGGAGAGGGGGTTATCATGTATCTAGGGCAATCTAGTGTAGTTGGGAGAGTGAAACGTGGCCAAATGATCAAAATATATTGCATAAAATGTTTTAAGTTAAGGTAAAAATTATTTAATGTTAATTTTATGTAGGATAGAGGTAAAGTTATAGATAACATTGATGTTCTGTGGTTGTGGGATAAATAAAACCTCCTAAACTTATTCATAGTTCAGGAGAATGATTATAGTAGAAATGGAATGGTAAAAACACTCTATGTAAGTATGAAAATGTCACAACGAAACCCATTATTTTGTACAACTAATATACACTAATGAAAAGGCAGTTAAATCTCCACTAGAAAAAAAGAAAAAGAAATGAACTACCTTGTAAAATTAATCAGTCAGGTGGTGGAAAAGAACATAAGTAATCGCAGCTAGAGGATGGTAGCAAGATCAAACAAGCCAAGTCAGCAAAGCGGTACCTCTCGCCTGTTAGAGTGTGGTAAAGCACATCCTCCGAAGGCTCATGTGACGAAGCCGTTCTCGGCTCATCATAACGTTGAGAGGTTAACATGCAGCAACAACCAATCCACCTTCGTCAGAGGGTTAATCTGTTAGTTGGTCCGTGTGTTGATGGCAGTATTGGGAAATTGGTAGACATCCAGGAGGTGGGGTTTGATTGGGGCAGCTGGCCTCCAGGGCCTCTGAATGGTTTCTTTCTCCTGGCCCCTTCCTGTCTCTTTCTCTCTGCCCCTTGGCTACTGTGAATTCAGCATTTTCACTCCCTCTAAAACCACAGTGTTCTGCCTCACCACTGCCCACCAGCAAGAGAACCAGTTGGCTGTGGACTGAAACATTCAAACCCTGAATCAAAATAAATCCATCTTCTTTAAAGTACTTATCTCATGTACTTGTTATGGTGAGATGATTCTAAGTTACACACACACACACACACACACACAGACACACACACACACACACACACATATAATTCATTTTTAATGTAGAAGATTAAACACAAGGGCTGCATGTGTTCTGGGTAATTACTGTACCTCTGAGCAATGTCCCTGGCACTAAATCCAACTATTAAAATGCAGAATTTGTCCACGTGGGTATGACCCAAAATCCAATGCACAAAAGTGAACATTTGTTTATAATTCATATTGTATATGTTACATAATTTAAAATGAAAATGATATTTCAGGCCAATCTGAACAAATATTTAAAAGTAGATAGTAGAGCAAATACATATCAGACAAATGGAATTTATTGTAATGTATAAACAGGGATAAGAACTCCACCATAAAACTCGCTGATCATAAATAATTGTGAACTGAAATGAAATTAAGATATAAAACATAACAATGGTTTTATGAAATTAACAAAATTATTATCCAGATAAGAAATGCTAATACATTTGTCATTAACTTAATCGGACAAAATGTTTTGAAATGATATGCAAGACTTTAATAACTCAACCAAGCTGATCTGACATGTACACATACAATTGACTCAACAAATGTATACGTCTGCTCTCTTTAAACACAAAGTCAGGGGCAGTTTGGGAGGCTATAAATGCAGAATTTGGAAGCTGACCAAGTCCAGTTCTTTGTATTATAACTTAATAGTTGTATTATCTTATCTTATTACGACTCAGCATTGTAAATTATAGGTAGTTGTAATATTACCAACAGATTGTAATATTGCCAACGGGTTTTGTGATTTCTAACAAATTAAAATTTGTAAACTATTTAGAATAGTGCTTAATTCCAATAAGTGCTTGACAAATAAGAGCTGATATAATTAACATATATTTAAAATAAAGTAAGTCACATAAAGTTCTCTGAATTCAATAAAATCAGATACTAACTCTAAAAAATAGCCCCCACTCTTCAGTGTAGATGGAAATTTAGAAATAGACTTCTCAATAATTCATAAGTTAATGAAGAAAGTAAAATAGATATCATACAATATTTATAATTGAATCAGCAAGCATAGTCCTTATAAAGCCTCAGAGTATCCTAATCACTTAAGAGAAGTTTATAGTTATGAATTTACTTATTAGAAAATAATCATTTAGCCCTTCCCATCCTACCATTCCCCATTTTTCTCCTCACACCACTGTTATCTATCCCTCTGCCCTGGACCTTGACTAATTTCCTGATTTCTTTATGTCTTCAATTTAAACACACGTAACTAAGGATTCAAAGTCAGTATGAAAGACATAGTGTGGTGTTTGTATTTTTGAACTCACACAGAAGGATTATTTCCAGCTCCATTGAATTACCTAGAAAATTGAAGTTGGGGGAGAGGAGGGAGTTTGTGGAGGGATAATTAAAGCTAAAGAACTTTGAAAAAGCCAAATCAAGATCTACTACTGTGGAAATTTCCTAAAATACAGACGTATGTTAAAGGAGATTACGTGGAGCTACCCTGTGAGGGGGTCGCCTCTCCTTCATATTATAGGCCATTCAGTAGAAGTCCAGGCTTGATGCTATGACTCTATTGCTGAAGACACACGTAGTTCAATAAGAACACCTGGAACAATCAGGCTGGCAGTGACCTGCGGGCTTCATCCCCACCGGCCAGCTTTCTTTATTTCTTTTAAAAAATTTTTATTTAAGTTTATTTACTCTACATCCCAAGGATGTCTCCTTCCTCTTCTCCTCCTAGTTTTCCCTCCCCTCCTTCCCCCTTCCCCTATCCCTTTTCCCTCCAGAAAAGGAGAACCCTCTTTCCCTGTATCAACCCTCTCCAGCACATCAAGTCATGTCAGGACTGAGCATATCCTCATCCACCGAGGCCAGGTAAGCCAGCCCTGCAAGGGAGTAGCGATCCAAAAGCACGCAATAGAGCAGGCATTACAAACAGTCCCCCACCCCCACTCGTCAGGCGCCCCACATGAAGACCATGTGTTCAGGGGGCCTAGGTCCAGACCATGCATGCTTCTTAGTTGATGTCTCAGGCTCTGTAAGACCCCGTGGGTCTGGCAGTTTGCTCAACTCTATTCATAGTGGCTTTAATTCATAATAGACAGAAACTGAAAACAGCCTAAATGTCCCTCAACCAAAGAATGGATAAAGAAATTATGGAACATTTACACAATGAAATACTACTCAGCTATTAAAAATAAGGAAATCATGAATTTTCAGGCAAATGGATGGAACTAGAAAAGATCATGCTGAGTGAGGTTACCCAGGCCTAGAAAGACACACAAGGTATACAGATTAAGCAGATATTAGACCTTATAGTACAGGATAACCATTCTACAATCTACAGACCCAAAGAAGCTAAGTAACAAGGAGCTCCCAAGGGAGGGGGCCGGAATGTCACACAAAAGGAGACATAGACAGCAGAAGTGGTTGAAGAGAGGGAGCTGGGCAGGAGATGGAATCAGGAAGGAAACAAGGGTTGGGTCAAATGTGGGGAGAACAGGGGTGGGAGGGGAGAGGGCTGGAACAAGAAGGGAAACTGAGGAAGGTGTATTTCTTTGACAAGCTGAAGCTATAGGTTAGGCGCCCTGGATATGGGTGTGACTGTCTGAAGTGACCACCTCCTAGCCAGTCAGGACTAGTGGAGGGGGAACAACAGCCCAGTCACAAAACCTTTGATCCAAAAAGATACCCTGCCTACAAGAAGTGCAGGGATAAAGAGGGAACAAAGATTAAGGGAATGCCCAACCAATGATTGGCCCAACCTAAGACCCACTCCATAGTAGAGAACCAGCCCCTGACACTACTCATGATACTCTGCTGTTTGCAGACAGGAGCCTAGCATGCCTGATTTCTGGGAGGCTCCAGCCAGCAGCAGATTGAGAGAGATGCTGGAACCTGCAGCCAAGCATGGGGTGGAGCTCCTGGGATCTAGTGAAAGTATTGGGGGAAAGATGGAAGGACCTGGAGGGGACAGGAACCCCACAAGAAGACCAATAGCCAGCTTTCATGATGCTGAAAAGTTCTATATAGGATTCACGTGAAGAAGTCATCGGCATTTTTGCCCAGCTGTGAATGACTATCTTAGAAAGATTTGTGTACCCGTACAATGGTGGCGTGAACCTTACGGAAGTAACCAACCGTGTTCTGATTAGGTTTAAGGTATATGTCACAAGACAGAACTCACAGCCTCTATTATTAACTGGGCCAAAGACCCATGGCTGGTTAGAGGAGAAATACTGATACTGTTTATTATTTCAGTAAATGGACATATTATTAAACTTTCCTATTGTCTTTATGCCCATAGAATAGTGAATCTATTAATCCTCATCTGAGAAGCTCCCTTTATTTTTTGCAGTAGATGTACAGAGACCCACAACTGGTCAAATGCAGAGCATAAGAGACCTTGGTGTACTCATATCTACATGGAACTTATACATCATATTTTGTTCTTCCAAAGCTCCGGGACTGTGAACGGATTGTGAGAGCCTTGAGGATGGAGGTCTGCAGTGAAAGTGCTGGTCGCACATACAGGCCTGCCAAAGCCCAGTATGGATGGAAGAGGGGTGCACGAGTTCTGCTCTAAGCTGAGAAGCTAGTAGCTGCTGGTGGCAGGATAATCTGTTTTCTACAGGTCTGAGAGGCCACCCAAACTCCGCAGACGGCCCTGTACCCATGAACATAGCAGCATCGCTAAGTGTATTCACTGTGTTAAAGCACAGCACCTGATGTTGGGAGAGAAAATTACTGGAGGGGATAGGGAGAAAATAGAGGTGGAGAATGAGTTGCATATTTGATAAGTCCAGATTATATGCATGTATGGAAATCATAATGAAAATAAAACAAGTTTTTTGAAAAAAAATATATGAGGGTACAGTACATCAGGTTAGAAATGGACATCAGAGAGACTACAAAGAGTGTGGGAGGAGAAAATCAGGTAAAAAGGAACAACGTAGAAACAGCAATTAAAAAGAACAGAAACTGGTCCTAAGGATAACAAGGAATGCTGCCCACGCTCCAGCTCGTGGCCTTATACTCAGACGCGTGCTGGCAGTACAAAGTGGACTCAGTGGGTTTGAAAAGAAAGTACATGAGGTTAGGAGAGAAAATTGGTGGTGAGTGATTTGAGAGAACTTGGAGGAGAAAGGGTAGGAGTAATTTGATTGAAGTATATTGTGTGCGTATATGAAACTCTTAATAAATTAAAAAATGGATGTTGGGAGGAAAAGTTGAGGAATACAAGTCTATAGTAAGATTAATCAGTTTTCAAGTACAAGTACACACTAACATATAAAAAATAAAATGTGTACAATAAGATGGAACTCAAGTTTAAAATCTCGAGAGACTAATTGGCTATGTTATGCTGGAATCTTAAATTAACTGAATGATTTTCTAAACACACATTTCTAATATAAACTTATGTATAATTGAAGTGACAATAAAAATGTTGCCCTGTATCTTAGATACCTGCTGTGCATTTGTATTTATTGCCCTAGGCCCAGGAAATGAAAAAACATGAAAGATTAATAAATAATATAATTATTGATTGTAAAAGACAAATGCATGAATAGAACACTCAGAAGCATCTGCTGTCAGGTTTTTCTATGCTATAGTTTTGCTGCATAGAAACATTATTTAATAATGTTTTATACTAAGTGTAATAAAATGAGATATATTATTGTCCTTAAAAAAGTAAAAAATACCAGTAATAGCAATAAAATGTCTATGAGATATCTAATTTTGTTTCTGTTATACACACTATTAGAGTTATTGAATGTAGGCCATTATGGAAGTCAAATTAATAAATAGATGTTATTTAAAGAAATAAGAATTTAAATAATTAATGATATTTAATTAATTGGTTAAGTAAAAAGGTATCTATCACACATTTAAAACAAAAAAATCTAAAAAACTTAAAGTAAGCATGTGAATAATATTTGTACAAAATATAGAGAAACATGTACAGATATATTCTGCCTTATAATAGAAAGTTATTTTATTTTAATTTTTATATTAATTACAGTTTATCTACTTTGTATCCCAGCAGTAGTCCCCTCCTTCATTCCCTCCTAATACCACCTTTCCTCCCTCATCTCCTCCCATGCCTCTATCCAAGCCCACTGATAGGGGAGGTCCTTCTCTCTTTCCATCTGAACCTAGCCTATCAGGTCTCATCAGGAGTGGCTGCATTGTCTTTCTCTGTAGCCTGGTAAGGCTGCTCCCCCTTCAGGGGCAGGTGATCAAAGAGCCAGACATTGAGTTCATGTCAGAGACAGTTCCTGTTCCCCTTACTAGGAAACCCTCTTGGACACTGAGCTGTCGTGGTCTACATGTGAGCAGGGGTTCTAGATTATCTCCATGCATTGTCCTTGGTTGTAGTATCAGGCTCAGAAGAGACCCTGTGCCCAGATTTTTTGGTTCTGTTGCTCTGCTTGTGGAGCTCCTATCTTCTCCAAGTCTTACTATTGAACCCTTCTTTCATAAGATTCCCTGCAGTCTGCCCAAAGTTTGGTTATGAGCCTCAGCATCTGCTTTGATACAGTGCTGGGTAGAGTCTTTTAGAGGCCCTCTGTGGTAGGCTCCTGTCTTGTTCCCTGTTTTCTCTCTCTTCCAGTTTCCATCCCATTTGCCTTTCTGAATAAGATTGATCATCGTACCCAGGGACCTCCTTCTTGCTTAGCTTCTTTAGGTGTACAGATTTTAGTATGTTTATAAGGATCTTCACCAACCCTATATATGACAGAGGGCTAATATCCAGAATATATAAAGAACTCAGGAAGTTAAACAGCAACAAATCAAGTAATGCAATTTAAAAATGGGGTATAGAGCTAAACAGAAAATTCTCTGTAGAGGAATATAAAATGACATAGAAACACTTAAAGAAATGCTCAACGTCCTTAGTCATCAGGGAAATGCAAATCAAAACAACCCTGAGATTTTACCTTACACCAGAATGGCTAAGATCAAAAACTCAAGTGACAGCACATGCTGGAGAGGTTGTGGAGAAAGGGGAACCCTCCTCCATTGCTGGTGGGAATGTAAACTTGTACAACCACTTTGGAAATCAATCTGGCACTTTCTCAGACAATTAGGAATACTGCTACTTCAAGATACAGCTATACCACTGCTAGGCATATATCCAAAATATGTTCAAGTATATAGCAAGGACATTTGCTCAGCCATGTTTGCAGCAGCTTTATTTGTAATAGCCAGAACCTTGAACCAACCCAGATGTCCCTCAGTTGAGGAATAGATACAGAAATTGTGGTATATTTACACAACGGAATACTACTCAGCAATTAAAAACAAGGAAATCATGAAATTTGCAGGCTATTGGTGGGAACTAGGAAAGATCATCCTGAGTGAGCTAACCCAGAAGCAGAAAGACACAGATAGTATATATTCACTTCTAAGTGGATATTAGACATAAAATATAGAATAAGCAAGTTATCTTTTTAAGCATGTATCAGTGGGAAGGTAATGTAGCTCAGTGGCAGAGAGTTTGCCTAGAATTTGAAAATGTTTGACTCCAATCTCCAATAAACAATACATAAACATAGAATATGCCAGAAAGGAAATTGAGATGGTTGCTTAATTTGATTACACCAAAACTACTTAAAATTTTATACATCAAAGAAAAAGTAAATAAAAGTTAGCTGAGACCAAAAAGTTAGTATTTCTTTTGTAGGCGTTTTATACAACAAACAAAATGAAATGATTATGTCCCAGATCATATAAATAACATCAACAAATTAGTGGGAATGAAAAACAATTCACTGAATAGAACTAAAAATCATAAATAAGAACAGACAATCAATAAAGGTGGCCACCAATATTCAGGTCACAATTATGAGATAAAACAAATAAAGAAAGGCTAAATAATTTTACATTTTACATTTATCATTGGAACAATGAAAAACATTGGATAATAATACCAAATACATGAGAATTTGTGGGAAACTGGATGTCAATTTTGCTTCTGGGAGAATAAACTGCCAAACCACATTACATGTCACTTTAACAATATCTAGACATGCTGAAAATTTACATTTTAGGCTAGTAATTGCACTGTTAGCATGAACTATAGGGAGCTTTCTTCTCTACACCATAGATTTTTGTTGCTACATTGGTTTTAGTATCAAAAGCTTGAACAAATAGCCATTTCCATGAAAAACTGTTCTGTGGACATGAATTAAAATAACTGAACCAGATCTTCGTGTAGCAATATTAGATGTATTTTGAAAGTATAGTGGTTACAAAATATAAAATATGATATGATAAATTATTTATGAATAGATTCATTTGTGGCCAAATATTGATAAGGAAGTATATGCAGCAACTTCAGTATGACAGTTACATCTGCAAAAATAGGGAGCAAAGAGGATTATTAATTTTTGAGGATAATTAATTCTTGGTGATGAGTCTGTGGGGATTTTATGTAACTCTCTTTGTATATTATTATATGTTATAAATCTTAGCAAGGTCTGGCCTACATGGCATCCTTAGAACTCTTAATCTTCAGCAGAGTAGCTGGCTGGTATACAAGGAGGAAGATAGGTCTGATCATGGCTGGAATCATACAGGAAAATCAGCAAAGAGATTTGTTATTGTTGTGGTGGATATAATGCAGTGATCAGCTTGCTCACAACACGTGACACATTCTTCCGTATGTGTGTGCCTTCTCAATTAATACTAACGGAAAGGTCAGGATTCTTTCTCTCTCCCTTTCCCCTTCATCTCTTTCCATCCCCTCTCTCTGTGTTTTCACAACATTCCCAAATTAGATATTCTATTTGGCCAGTAAATGTGTTATGCAGAATATTTAAACCCAGTTGCTTAAATGCTCTAAGTAAATTCGTTACTGCTTAAGAGAGATGAAGTTACTATATATAAATAGAGCATAATTTTTTAGCATATTTTAAATTAGGCTTTGGTCATGCTTTTATTGTAATTTTTTATTTTTTAAATTGTTTTAATTAGTAATTATTTCTTGATAAATTTAATTTAATTTCACAAATATATTTATATTATAAATAATCTTAGCTAACTTTAAATAATATTCTTACCAAACTACATTTCTTAAAAAGCATATACTTTTACTTATACACACACACACACACACACACACACACACACATAAAACAATAATACTTCCAAGTTTGCTAATTGCTTCCACAGCCCATTTTATATTAAGGATCTTAGTCTAAGACAGTGGTTCCCAGCTTGTGGTTTGTGACCCCTTTGGGCTCAAACTACCCTTTCACAGGGGTTTCCTGCGACCTTTAGAAAAGAGAGGTATTTACATTACAGTTTATAACAGTAGCCAAATTACAGTTAAGAAGTAGCAACATAAATCATTTCATGGTCGGGGGTTCACCACACTATGAGGAACTGTCTTTTTTTTTTTAATTTTATTTTTCTTTTTAGTTACATTTTGTTAACTCTGTGTCCCAGCTGTATCCCGCTCCCTCATTCCCTCCCCAACCCCACACTCCCTCCTTGGTCTCCTCCCTGCCCCTTTCCAAGTCCACTGATAGGGGAGGACCTCCTCCCCTTTCATTTGACCCTGTTTTATCAGGTATCTTCAGGGCTGGCTGCAAAGTCCTCCTCTGTGGCCTAACAGACTGCTCCTCCCCTGGGGGGGGGGGGTCAAACAGCCTGCCCTTGAGATCCTGTTAGAAATAGTCCGTGTTCCCCTTACTTTGGAAAACTACTTGGTTACTGAGCTACCACGGGCCACATCTGAGCAGAAGTTCTAGGTTATATCCATAGATGGTCCTTGGTTGAGTGTCAGTCTCAGAAAAGACCCTGTGCCCGGATATATTTGATCCTTGTAGAGCTCCTATCCTTTCGATATCATACTAACTTCCCTTCTTTCATATGGTTCCCTGCACTCTGCCGAGGGTTTGGTTATGGAGAAAGACAAACATGGTATATACTCGCTTATATAGACCTACAAGATATGATAAACATAATGAAATCTACACACCTAAAGAAGATAATCAAGAAAGTGGACACAGGCGAAGGTGATTAATCCTCATTTAGAAAGACAAATGGGATGTGCATTGAACGTATGACAGGAGTCTACCACAAAAGGCATATGAAAGACTCTACCTATCAGTGTTTCAAAGCAGACACTAAGAGGAACTGTCTTAAAAGGTTGCAGCATTAGGAAGACTGGGAGCCACTGGATTAGGAGGAAGTACAGAGGCTTAGATGAAGTAAGGAAAGTGACAGAAAATGAAGTCACAACAATACATGGAGTGTCAGTTGATTAGATGAAAGAATTATTGGACCACTTAAACATATCTTTTAGTGGGTGTGGACTTAAAATCTGGATGAGTCCAGGCTCCAGTGTGGACTTCCTATGAGTAACCTATATGATTTATTTCTAGGCTACAAAAATGGGGCTCACAGACTCACAGGGTTGCTTTTACAGTTAGATGTAAGAATTTAATTTCATGATGAATAAATATGAGAAATACTGAAATCAGTTGTATTGTGCTCAGCACATTAGAGTTTAATAAAGTTTACTGTTCTTTTCACTCCTTTCCCTATTTTACATATTCTTTATCTTCATGCTATAAGGGAAATGAATAAGTTCTAATTGCTTTGAGAAAGAGCAAAAACTAACCTCCCAGAGGTGGATAATTCTGGTGCATATATTTAGAAGTGATAGAGCTTAGACAGAATCTTGGCAGACCAGTCCTGGGGTCTACCACAAGGAACTATCGGCTAGAGACGAAGAGATGACCTTTGAAGATGGGACATCTTACTTGGTGAGTTTTGCTCAAAAGGGAAGCACAGAAATCACTTAGCAGGCAGATGTGGAGAGACTTGGGAGCATCTCCCTGCTCTTTTGAGATGAACAACTTTAGAACAAAGGTGTGTATGGATAGAAGTGACCCAATTTTAGGATGTAAAGAGGATGTCAAGAGAAGACTCAGTGGTACAGTGAGAGCTGAGGAGAAAGCCATGTCTCCTACCACAGGGTCAGATCTCTAATGACCTTTCTTCATTTGGGTAATTCAGTGGAAAAATGGTTGCTGTGCATGAAGCTGCTACTCCTGTCTTAACATTTACAGGCAATCACAAAGTTTAGCCCGGAAGTTTCATAAAGTTAAGACAAACTTCTCTAGGCATTAATAAAAACAAAGATGCCATCATCTTGTCCAGTTGTAGAAAACAAAAGTTTCCCAATTGCTTGTGGTTCTTCTTTGTCCCTTCCTGAACGAGCATTGTTTCTCTTTGGTTAATAATATGTCAGATTTCAGGATCCTTTGAGCAGAGACCCTCCTACACAGAGATAGTTTATTTGCTTTTGCTATCCGATGAATGTACCATGCAATTAACAAAAACCACCCTTCTCATTAAGACCTTTGATTCATGAATCTAGACACAGAGAACTTTCTCAGAGGACTAGAAGAACTTGCATGTGCATTCTCCAAATTCTTCAGAAATAAGGAAAGTTTGACCCACTGAGATTTCTGTATACAGGTAGAGTGAAAGAGTACATATATCTTACAGTGGATGGCATGTCTTCTTTATTTTATATTTATATATTAATTTTTTGAAATTTTTGTTTATTGAAAATAGATGTTTTTCCTTATACAGTATATCTTGATCACAATTTCCAATGCCTTTATTCCTCCCAGTCTCTCCCACTTCTCCCTTCTGGATCCACTTCTTTTATGTCTTTCATTAGAAAAGAACAGGCTTCTAAGAGATAAAAACCAAACATTACAAAATAAGTATAATAAGATAAAACCAAAACCATCACATCAAATCCGGACAAGGCAACCTAAGAGAATAGCCCTAAGAGTAGGTACAAGAATCAGAGACCCACCAATTCATAAACTCAGAAGTCTCATAAAATACTATGTTGAAATTAAAATATATATGCAAAAGAACTGGTGCAGACCCCACATGGGCTCTGTTATTGCTTCTTCGGTCTCTGCGAGTTTATGTGAACCTTGCTCTGTTGACTTGGAGGGCCTTGTTCTCTGCATGTCCTTCTCTCCTCTGGATCTCACAATCTTTCCACTTCTTCTGTGGGACTCACTGAGCTGCAACGGAAGGGATTTGATGGTGGGATTTGATTCCTCTAGAGTGTGTTCCACGGTCTCTCTTTGCATAACATCTGGCTGTGGGTCTCTGTGTCTGTCCCTGCTGCAGGAGGAAGCCTCTCTGAAGATGGCTTGTCAAAGCACGGATGTATGAGTATAGCAACGTATCATTACCAGTCATTCTATTGTTATGTTTTCAGACCAGTGGTGTTTGGGTTTACTCTAAGTACCTGGGCGATCTAGTTTCTGGTTCTTGGTTCCACAGTGTTGGGAACGGGTTCTACCTTGTGCATTGGCTCGTAAGTAAGACCAGATGTTGGTTCACTCCCCACAAGTCCTGCGTGCCCATTGTCCTAGCATATCTTATGGGCAGGACGTATTGCGTCAACAGGTTTGTTGCTGGGTTGGTGTTTACGTTCCACTTTTGGCAGCCTGCATAGTATCTTCTACCCTAAGGACACTAGAACGTAGCGGTGACGGTTCCTTGTAGGCCTCCACTCAACTTCTCTATCCTCAGTGAGTTGTGTGGGTGCATCCTTGGCAATTGGGCCCTGCAGTTGGTTTGTGGAAAGCAACCATTGTCTTTGCAACAGCCTGGGTTGTATGGGGATTTCCACGAGGCCTCCTTGGCCAACATCTCACTTGAATGCAGCCCGTTCTCCACACTGTAAGACCACTTTGGTGACAAGAGATGGGCAGTTGGGACTCGGTCATCCCCATTATTTGGAGATGTCATTAAGATTACCTTCACATATTTTGGGGAATTTTCCACAGCACTAGGTTTCTCTACCATTTCTGACTGAGCATTTTTCGTTGTCTTATTTTCTGCACTTTTCCCGGTTGTGGCAGCCTGCCTAACAAAGGCTAAGAGATTCTTTGATCTACGAATATAGTGATAAGTCATTTGGAACTGCTTTAATCCCTTATTCATTTAGGAGAATAATAATGGTAGGTATTCCCTATGGCCTTTAGCCTGCCTAGACATATTTCCTCGGCTAAATAACAATGGTAGGCATGGGTTTCATCCTGTGGAAGCGGACTTAAACCCAATGAGAATTTGGTTGGTTACTCCCACGACATCTGTTCCATGGTTGCATCTGTCATTAATGCAGTCACTGCACCAGGCTAGCCATTAGGGCAGCTCACAAGATTCACAGCTGGGTGATAGTGATAATTCCGCTTCTTCCCAGGTACAGTGCGTAGTACCTCCAGCACTATGGAAGCCAGTCAGTAAAGTGAAACCTCACCTCCTTTGCTGAGCATTTCCAGATGAATAATAAATAACAGTTAAAAACTGACATTTTCCCTTACTTTATACACAACAGTTCAAAATGTCATCGTATTTTGGTGGAACAATGACTTGAGTATACACACATACAGAGTTTTTTTATGTTGTGTTGACTTTAAAATTTACAGTCATTCTGTACAGATATCCCTTGTATCAAATGAGTTAAAATATTTCCAGATTTATTCATATTATGGAGCTAGACAATATGAATAGATTTGGTTGTCTGATTAGACTCTAAACTCAGTTATTGTCCAGTGGAATATATCACTACATTCATCCCTGAGGACACCGAAAACAAAGTTAGGGGAAATACAAACAAATGTAAATGAAAGAAAAATACAAAAAGTTTTCCTCTGTAAGTTTTAATCACTCAAGCTTAAGATCATATTTCAACTGAATCTACTCAGATTCTTCAATATGAATTGTTGAAAATATAGGAGCAATTTACTTTTGTTGATTTTTTAAATTAACAGTCATTCCCTACAGATATTACAGTGACAAGACATATATAGACTACTAATAAAAGATTCACAAGTTGGAAATATTTTAAGATATATTTCTAAAAGTAATTACTCAACTCAATAAGGTCCATCCATAGCTGTTGTATTCTGAATATGAGGCTGATTTTTCATTAATTAATTTTAGTTCAGAAACCAAAAAGGAATAAACCTCAGGGAGAATTTACTTTTGAAAAATACCTACATTTTTTAGCAATACTTTGGAGCAAATAAAACAAAATATCTTCTGAAGCTTCATTTGTTTTTTGGGGGGGCAAACATACTTTATTATTAGAATGCTTTAATTTAACATTTGTTTGTTAGACACCGTTCTGTTGCTATTGATTTGGAACACAAGGTCCAATATATGCGGGCAAGTGGTACCAGACAGAACTTCCAGAATAAGCAATAGCTTTTCTTTCTTTTTTTTTTGAGATTATAATTTAATTACAGTGTATCTCCCATTTCTTTCCTTCCTCTAAATCCTCCCATATCACTCTTTCCTGAGCTCTTTCAGATTCATTGCTTCTTTAAAAAAAACTGATTGTTCTTGCATGCATATAAGTATATGTATATACACATATATTCCTAAATATACACGGAGAACTAAAGACAGCTGAGGAAACCTGGGAGTGAGGGAGATGGCCTTCCCCAGGATAGAGCACATCAATTGGCTGTACAGTGCCAGTCATCCCTGAGACTCCACATTTCTTTATATTTCCATATTTTCTATAAGGGAAACATATCCATTTTCTTCTTTTGAAAGAGTTTAAGTTTCTTGATGTCATTGAAATGTACATCAAATGTCTTTGAAATATGGATAATCCAAAAGTAGGAAAATCATTATCCCGCTTGTGAGGGATATTCACTTCCGAATACATTCTACTGCGAGGTAGGTGACAACTCAGATGTTCAACAAGCTGCTGCAGAAACACAGACGAAAAACCCTTTATTTTTGACTTAAGAATGAGGTAGGACTTGATATAAAACATTGTACTTAATGAAACTAGGTTATTATTTGCATTGGACATATAGATAGGTGAATCCTCCAGAAAAATTAAACCAGTGATTCTCAAAGTAGGTTTCTGGACCAGCCAAGCCTTTACATTATCTGGGAAATTGATAGAAATGTAAGATGTTGGGGTCTATCCCAGCCTGCTATCTCATAAATGGCACAACTGATTCTGGTGTTGTATATTTTGATAAGCCTCCATGTGATTCTGATTTATAAAATTGAGGACCACAGTATCAACCTATTTGGATGGAAATTAGAAGGTTGGGAAAAGAAAACTACTTTAGAGGATGGAAGATTTGGTTTTTCAAGAGCTCTTGCTATAGGCCGGTGGGAAAAGAAGGGTTGCGATGAAATTATTCAAGGGAACTACTTCCTGTTATCCTTAATCTAGACCAACAATTTGCAGCATCACGACATTGGTGGGAAGGAACTAGGTATTGAAAGCTGTTGATTAGGAAAATCACAACTTCAAGCTTGCTTTCAAAGAGGATTTTTTTTTTCCCCAGAATGGACACTTTGCAATTGTACAGGTAGATTTTGGCCGTGTGAATAACAGTGTTATCATAGGAAAGAGACTTCCCAGGGCAGCATAAGGGAGAGATGGGACGAAGCAGAACTCAGTCCTGCATAAGAAGAGAAGCCCAGTTTGGAAGTTTTCAGATGCCCTTAGAGGATACCGTGCTAGAGCTACAGCCCAGTGGTTCATCTGAAAACGAGCTTCTAGAACAGTGGTTCTCAAACTGTGGGTCCTGATCCTTTTGGGGGTCACATCTCAGATGTTTACATCTGATCCACAACAGTAGCTAAATTACAGTTATGAAGTAGGAATCAAGTAATTTTATGATTTCGGGGTCACCACAACATAAAGAACTACATTAAAGGGCCACGGCATTAGGAAGGTTGAGAACCGCTGCTCTAGAGAATTGGTGTCTAGTGCAGTAACAGATACCTGCACAGCACTTTTTCAGTTGTTGATTGAGAGAGGGGGGTGAAAAATAAAACATGTACATTTCGTTTTGAATATTTAGGGCAACAATGGAAAGTATCTGATTAACTCTAAATTACTTCTTTAAATGACAGTACTTCAGATGTGTTGGCTTATTTAAAATATATCAAAGTGACTTTATATTGTATTTTGCTTTTTAAAAATAGAAACATGACAATTACTTGTCCCATTATAATTCTATTGGGCAGTTGGTCTACTATTTAAATGAAAAAAATGATAACTTGGAACATGTATGTAAGAGCATTGACCTAGCCCTTATTGTACTTGGAAGCATCGGATTGGATGAGATGTCAAAGGATGAAGTTAAAGAAAGAAAAGAGATAAGGGTACTCACTCTGGGAATGTTTAATAGAGTGGAATCTTGAGAAGCAGTGTTCGTACACCGATTGCTCGCATTTCCTAATGCACTACTTTTTATTTATTTGAATACTTTCTGAGAGAATAAAGCATGTGGGAAAGGGTGAATGAGCACTTGCCTCAAGTTAACCCTTCATTTTGCTCTGCAATCGTGTTTTATTTCTCTAGACTTCACTTACTTCTCTTATCCATGAACTACTGTTTTCTCCAACCCTCTAACATCACACTTCATTCTATTTCCAATATGACAATCCAACTTCCCGTCTCTTTCTCTGACATCTATCATAACAAGAAGAGATTCCTTTCCAGCTGTGCCCCACATATCTCTTTTGATTGGCACACACATACACATCCCGTCTTCCCAAGTTCCTGCTTAGCACCTCATCCCACTTATATGCTGCGCCCTGGCCCTGTTCACAGAAGAGCACAGTGCCGCCATCTTTCCTTCCAGCATCACTGTTTCCCACTCTTGCCTGGAGTGCTCTAATCAGTGTAGAAAATTGCTCTTTCTCTCATCTTAATGAAACTGTCTCTTGATCCCACTGTGCTCTCCAGTGATTGCTCGCTTTCTCTTCTTCCCTTCACATCAAAATACCTTGAAAGGTTTCCTGTACATGCTGCCTTCAATTTCTCTTCCTTTTCCCCTCCTGAACTTCCATCAATCATAATTTTCACCATTTGCTGCCCTTTATCGAGGTCACTAATAACTTCCAAGTTTCCAAATCATTTATTGGTCCTCATCTTACTTGACTGCCCAAAAGCGCTTGATGAGTTGGTCTTCTTATTTGAACTTGGCCCTCAAGATGCTATATGTTCTTAATTTATATTCTGTGTCCTCGGCTGTTCTTTTAAGTAGCTGTGATCACTCCTTCCCTGCCTTTAAATCCCCCGCCCTATAGTATTCCTTACTGTTTGTATGAGTTCACACCATGGCTGACCAGCCATTTACACCTATAACACACTTGTCTGAAACAAGCTAGTTTTATTACTCAACAGGAAGCACATGTCACATGTAGTGGTAGGTATTTTAATAAGATGATATTTTAAATAATTATTACAGGGCTTGGTGTTTGGTTGGAAGTTTATGAACAATGCCTCAAAAGTAAAAGGTCACTCTTGATTGACTAGAGTCGGACAATTCTATAATTTTCTTAGTAATATCTACAGGGAAATAAAGATTTGATCAGGCTAAAGCTACAGTTTGTAAAGATGCAATAGCATTAGGTGGAGGAGAGTTGGTTTTTGTTGTTGTTTGAACATGTGTGCCTGTGCTGGAACACGGAGAGTGGTCTCCTGGCTGCCTTGATCCATCATGGTAACAGTGGTCTTGTTGCCACGCAGTGATGCCAGTGCTTACTGAAGTTACTTATTGCTAATTGGTCAACGCCAGCACTACCTATGAGTGGCGGATCATCTGGAGAGGACTAAGGCCTTATGGATAGTGTGAGGCTTCCATATGGTGTTACACACTGATTTTTTTTCAGGATTTCAGCTATTCATTTTCATAAATTCTATCAGTATGTGACTAGCCTTAAGTTCATATTCCCAGGGTTTAGGGTAATGGATTAAAACGGCAGTCGGAAAGCCTTTCCTTGAAGGGCCTTTCACACTGAGCATCCTGAGACTTCCCTCCAAACTCACTTAGTTGTTTTGTTAGAGAGTTCCATTTTTGTTCATACCTCAGAAGCATCCTTCTTTGGCTTTTGTGTAATGTTTCTTTTATTATCCCATGTTTGATATCTTCAAAATCCAGTTGGCTGAAATCATGAAACACATTCAGTGTTGACTATTTGTAGCCTCTCCTGGGTTTTTCCTCTGATCCAAGTCTCCAGCACCCCACCCCCTCCTGGATTATGGAAAAGCACCTAACTGTTTTGCCTGCATCTGTTCTTTGCCTACTTTACCCAATTGTCAGCTTGGCGTGCAGCATTATTGTTTTAGAGAGAAGCTAATTTCATCCACTTGCAGAAAGCCTTTGAATAGCTTCCTGTGTTATTTTCCATCTCATAGTAAAGTCTGGCACCTTAGCTCAGACAGGTTCGGTCTGATATATTGGCTTCATCTGCTACCTCCACGTCCCCACACTGCTTCAGCTACAGAGGTCTCCTCGCCGACCTGTGAACACCTAAAATGTCATCCATTTTCTGCTTCGGGCTTTTGCAATTGTCTCCTCTCTAGGATGTTATTTCTCCTGGTAACTCCTTGTATTACTTTCTGCTTTTCTCAGATCTCTACTCCAGTGTCAGGTGATCTTCCTAACTTTATCTCCGAAATCATAACCTCCTACGCTAACATTGTCTCACCACATGTCTTATCTCATTTTGTTCTGCAAAACCTGGCTCTCTGCTATACACTGTATTTTGTTCACTGGTTTGATTGCTTCTCTCGTCTCCTCCACAGGAGACAAAATTTTTGTTTCCTTTAAATGCTATATAAAGAGTATTTGTCCACAAGGACTGCATTGTCATTTCAGGGACAATATACGCTGGGGCAATCAGAGTTAGTGGAACTGGTGGTATGAGCAAAGAGCAAACTCCTAGGTCTCTAAACGCCCACAAAGGATGGTTCGTGTAAATACTTGCTAGTGTGTTGCTGTAGCATCAAGCCCTCATCCTTCTTTCTGGCTCCGTCAACACTCTTGGTTGGGGAGGCTAATTTTAGTGTGTGCTCAGGCTAGAGGGTAGTACCCCTCAGCTACTCCTTACGTCCCGAAGAATGCCCTGCTGTAGGCATTCTGCATACTTGTTTCCAAGCATCACAGACACTTGGCAGCATGGCCAACTGTAACGCACAGATCTTACGAAGCTAGATCATCAGTGAGTAGCTTCCCCCATTTTAGACGTAATTACCAAAAAGCTTAGGTAGGAAGAGTTCAGAGTATAGTCCTGACAAAATAAACTATGGTAGTAATTCCTTTGTCAGTACTTTGAAGAGCTGCTATTGCCAGGGGTAGGATGACATTAAGTAAACAGTGCTTGTATCTTTTATCTACAATTAAATTATCCTAGACTTCTCTAACAAAAGGAATAAAAATGAAATGAGAGTTTGAATATTTCTTTTCAGAACTGAGCTAGAATGATAAGAACTTGTTTTTGTACATTTATTAAACTTTCTGTGAGATCTTAAAGCATACTGAGAAAATTTTCTTTGAGAGAATTTTTAGATCCACAAGGAGACAACAAAGCCAAAAACAAAACAAAACAAAACAACAAAAAAATAACTGAGCCCAGGGTTCCTGCAGAGATTGATGCACCAGCCAAGGACTATGCATGGAGAGGACCTAGACCCCCCCTCCCCCCCGCTCAGATGTAACCAGTGGGCATCTCAGTCTCCACGTGGGCTCCTGAGTGAGGGGAGCAGGGGCTGCCTCTGTCATGAACTCAATGATTGCCTGCTGTTTGATCACTTGCTCCTGGCGATGCAGCCTTGCCAGGCTACAGAGGAAGAGGATCCAGGCAGTCCTGATCAGCCTTGATAAGTTATGGACAGATGGAAAAGGAGGAGAACTCTTCTTTTCAGTGGTCTAGGGGAGGGACATAGTGGTGAAGAGGGAGGGAAGGTGGGACTGGGAGGAGTTGAGAGAGGAATCTTCAATAGGGATATATAATGAATAAATTGTAAAAAAAAATTAAAATGTTGATGGATAAAAAGTAAAAAAGGAAAGTATTTTATTCAGGTCAATGTAAATAATCACTATAAGCAGATGTTAGCAATATAATTCAGGGTAATGATACCAAAATCTACAGACCTAAAGAAGTGAAATGACAATGAGGACTTTAGGGGGGCACTTAATTCCCATTCAAAAGGGCAAATAGAATAGATACCTGAAGTGGTTGAAGAGAGGGAACAGGAAGTGAGCCACCATAGATGTCCTCTGAAAGACTCTACCCATCAGGAGATCACTGCAAATGCTGAGACTCACAGCCAAACTTTGGGCAGAGCACATGGAGTCTTATGGAAGAAGATGGGGTTAGAAGGACCGGAGGGAACAAGAGCTCCACAAGGAGACCAACAAAGCTAACAAATCTGGGCCTGGGGGTACTGCAGAGCCTGATGCACCAAGGACTATGCATAGAGAGGACCTAGAACCTTTGCTGATATGTAGCCCATGGGCAGCTCAGTCTCCATGGGGGTTCCCTAGTAAGGGGAGCAGGGGCAGTCTCTGAAATGAACTGTTTCCTGCTCTTAGATGGCATCTCCCTGGAGGGACAGCCTTGTCAGCCCACAGAGGAGGAGGATGCAGTCTGGGGTCAGATGGTGGCAGAGGAGGGCTCCCCCTTTCTGTGGACCAGGGGAGAGAGAAGGGGTAAAAGGGAGGGAGGGGGAACTGGGAGGAGATGATAGAGGGGGCTACAATTGGGATATAAGGTGAATAAATCACACATTCATACATACATACATACATACATGAGTTTTTTCCTGTTTTTTTTTCTTTCATGTTTTGAGACATAAATTGTGTTCTGTAACCCAGAATTTGATTGGAAGTCACTGTATGACTATAGATCCCAGACTAGCTTCCATTTTGAAGAAATCCTCTTTCTGTATATCCCCAGTGCTGGAATAACAGCTGTGAGCCACAACATCCAGCTTCAACTGGATTTATAAGAGCTATATTTACAAAAATCGATACATTTGTGACTTAAAACCACAGTCCAACCTACATCACTAACCGTTGAACCAGGACATAAGTATGTGCTGTGACATTAGCCTTAAATGTGTTTATATTTACATATTTGAATGTTTATATTTCTATGAAAATATAACTCACCTCAGAGTAAAAAAAAAAAAAAAAATGATGGAAAAAATCAGTGCCTTGTTCAACCCTCATTAGAGAAAATTCTTAGAGAAGATGGGAATTAACACAGAGACCCACAACTGAGCAATGTGCAGAGAGTGAGAAACTTTGGAACTCTTAGTTATAAATGGGATGTCTTCAGCAAAGCTCAGGAATTTATGCACAAGAGGAGGCAGAAATATCAAGAGCCAGAGGGATAGATGACTTGAAGGAAACAGTATCTTCCAGCACAACTGAACTGATGACTGATGTCCACATGATCTCACAGAGACTGTGGTAGCACCACCCCAGCATAGCTTCAAGCCAGATGGGAGGGAATGGACATGGGGTCCCACCACTACCAAGAAGTTATTTTCAGTTTATACTTGCATTAAAATCAGTTTTCTTCATTGGAGTGTCAGTGGGAATATCAACCACACAACAGGGCCGGCCCTGTGCACAGGAGATGTTGGTCAACACAGAAGGGGCCCCATTCCTTTTGGACAGGGTGGACTTTTCGTTTTGACATTTTTGTCTTATTAGGTTTATATTTGTTTGTTTTTAAATTTTGTTTGTGTGCATGTGTGCGTTTTGTTTTTGTCTTTGTTTTTGTTTTTTTGTTTTTTTTTTGAGAGAGAGAGAGAGAAAGAGAAAGACCACACAAAGTTGGGTGAGTAAAAAAGTTAGGGCAGATCTAGAAGGAGTTGGAAGAAAACATTATCGATATATTGAATACTTTGTCATTTAAATAATGAATATTACTCTTTGATAGTCCCATAGATACGTCCAATGGAACATGGCTATATCCACTCCCCAGTCTGTCCACCAACTTTACCTAGGTTATCTTCTACATTTTTTGTTCTTAATTTCATGCCTTCTTTTCCTTTTTCTTCTTCTTCTTCTTCAAAAAACTTAACCCAGTAAGTCCAATCAGTGCTGCCTATACACGATCAACATTTTCAATTTAATTTTGTTTAAATAGCCTAACATTGCTCCAGACAATTTAGAAGTGAACTAATTGACTCTGCTGGCACATGAATTTTTTCCAAGTTCAAGATCTCAAGGAAATAATTTTCTGATAGATGGACTGTTTTGTAAATATAGGCCTCAAGCCCTAGATTTGTTTTTTAAGGATGTGTCAGGCATAGAAATTCCAGTATTAGTCACCTGCCTGTGTGTTTCAGCTGTTTCACGTGAACTTTGATGTATGTAACTGGCCTTCCCAGGAAGCAGTGACCGCTGGGTCTGCTCTTACCTTTCCTCTTCATCATCGGTTACTGCTGTTTTGTTTGATTGTTAAGAGGTAGTAACAGATAATTGAAGTACTTTCTTGCTCTTTGTTCCCCCTACTGTTTTCAATTTATGAAAACCTGGTTTATACTTATTTACAGAGGCATTATATCATAGAAAGGAAAAGTTTGGAAGTCTGGTGGGTGAGACATGAAGACACTACTTTTAGAAACAGAAAACTGTGGACCTCCTCAGACTCTTTCTAGACCTAAAAAGCTTAAAAGCTAATCAAATCTTTAATTCACTTCCCATACTATGCAGGTAATATTTGATATAAGAGTAGGCGCATGCACGTGTTAAATTTGATATCACTGTGTTTTGTGTAAGTAGTTTATACAAAAAGAGACGTTCCTGTGAGAATATGATGATATGAATAGTTTGTGGAAACATACATCTATCTATCTATCTATCTATCTATCTATCTATCTATCTATCTATCTATCTATCTATCTATCTAT
>NW_026590663.1:6674320-6707413 GCF_907164565.1 Psammomys obesus | reverse complement strand
TATCTATCTATCTATCTATCTATCTATCTATCTATCTATCTATCTATATCTTTTTGGTTTTTTAAGACAGGGTTTGTCTGTGAAGCCTTTGCTATCCTGGACTTGGTTCGTGGACCAGGTTAGCCTCAAAGTCATAGATATCTGCCTGCCTCTACTTCCCTGCCTGCTGGGATTAGAGCTGTTCGCCACAGCACCCAACTGGAAAACTATTTTTAATAAAGAAAAAAGCATGTGGTGATGCTTTGGGCTAAGTGGTGGAATGACTTTCTGCACTTCCTACTGTAATACAAGGAAAAGGCTTCTAACTGGCTCAGGTTGAGTCAACCCCACGGTCACCATTGGTTAAGGTTACATCCAGCTGGGTAAATAACTGGATGGAGTATTGAGACTGATTGTGGCGTGAGGACTGGGGTGGAGCGTGGATGGGTAAGCCAGTTTATCTCGGCCACTGCTGCTTTCTGGGTTGGTAGGATCTTTTCTTGTTGTTTCGTTTTAAATCTCTTATTTCTCCCTTTAAAAACATTTTCATTTTACATCCCAAGGGTGCCCCTGCCTCCTCTCCTCCCAGTCTCCCCTTCTCCTCCTCCTTTTCTTCTCCCTTTCTCCCTAGAAAAGGGGAGTCCCCTCCCCTTGTATCAACCCTCCCCAGCACATCAAGTCACATCAGGACTGAGCATATCCTCATCCTCTGAGGCCAGGCAAGGCAGCCCTGCCAGGGGAAAGTGATCCAAAAGCAGGCAATAGAAACAGAAACCCCTCCCCCACTCCTCAGGAGCTTCATAGGAAGACCAAGCAGTCCATCAGCTACATGCATGCAGGGGGCCGAGGTCCAGACCATGCATGCTCCTTAGTTGATGTCTCAGTCTCTGAAAGCCCCCATGGGACTGGGTTAGTTGTTACTGTTGGTCTTCTTGTGAGGTTCCTGACCCCTCCAGGTTCTTCCATTTCCCCCCCCCCAACACTTCTACAGGACCCCTAGAGTTCTGCCTGATGCTTGGCTGCAAGTCCCAGCATCTCTGAACATCCCTTACTGGCTGGAGCCTCCGAGATGATAGTCAAGTTATGCTCCTGTGTGCAAGCATAGTAGAGTATCATTAATAGTGTCAGGGGCTGGTTCTCTGCCATAGGATGGCCTCAGGTTGGACCAATTATTGGTTGGACTTTCCCTCAACCTTCGTTTCTTCCTTATCCCTGTGTTTCTTGTAGGTAAGGTAATTTTTCGACCACAGTTTTTGTCGCTAGGTGCTGTTCCCCTCCTTCCACTAGTCCTGCCTGGCTAGGAGGTGGTCACGTCAGTCTTCCTGCCCCCCCACATCATTGGGAGTTTCAGCTAGAGTCACAGCCATGTCTTCCCAGAGCCTAGACTGTCGGAGGCCTCCAGCTGGACAAAGAATGTCCCACCTCAGTTCCCCTCTTGTTCCCAGCCCTCTCACCTCCTACCCCCATTCTTCCCACCTCTGAGCCCACCCTTGATTTCCTCCCCATTCCATTTCTTGTCCAGATCTCTCTCTTCATCCACTTGTGCTGTTATATTTCCCCTTCTGAGTGACATTCCGGAGGGAGACAAAAAAAAAAAAAGAGAGATAATTTCAAGTTTGAAAATCTTTCAGAGTAGTTAGGTTCCTGTTCTAAGCCACGTTGAAAGCAAATATGTGCAGAGTGTATGGACCCCACATGCTCTCAGCATGCCATGTGTAACTGACAATTCTCTATGGAGAGCTGAGCTCCATGTTCTCCTTTCTGAGTCTGGCAAAAAAAAAAAAAAAAAAAAAAAATCCAAACAGAATCTAGGATGCATAACTTGTAGGTTATGAAAAGCAGTATGGCTTTTGCCTGGCCCTCTTGAGCACATGTTCAGAGTCCTCAGTCAAAATGTAAAAGTAGCCATCTTGACATTACAGTGTAGGAAAACTCAAATGGCATGGTCACGTCAAGACAAACATGTCTAATGGTCTCCAGCTATTTTAGGTTTATCTGTTATAGCCTTCAGATACCCTTGTTCCTCACTCCTGAAGGTAACCATAGCTGACCCTAAGTGAAAAAGTGATGAGTTATGTCATCCATAGCTATGGCACCCTGATTATAGACTTAAACAGAATCTTTTAGCTGTTAAGTTTGGGGAAGACATTAAATAATCACTAAGTTTGTCAATAATCAGAGGCTCGCTGAATTTTTGAATGTTAGCTCTTCCAAGATCACAAAGATCTACACTTATAGAGAAGTTCATTAAAGCAAATCTTCATTTATTTGGAATAAAATAGACCTCTGGGTCTAGGGAGTTGGCTCAGTGGGTAAAGGGTTAGGAGTACACAGCTTGGCATGGTGTTAGGAACAGAGTTCAGCTCTCCAGCACTCACACTGAAGTCACAAGAGGCCATGGAAGCCAATCAGCAGTACCAATACTCTGGTTGCTGCAACACAGATCTGTGCAGCAAACTGGCTAGAGTAAATGGGGAGCTCTGGGTTCACTATGACACGTTTATATCCTTGTCAGTAGAAGCTCTGATCCAAAACACAAATATTTATGCATTCACAAGAAATGATTCTCGGACTTTACCTAGGTATTGAAATGGTATTTTTACAGATGTTTTTGGTTTTTGGTTTTGTCTTATTTCTTTTCGGACTGAGATATGTAGAGGAAGCGTAGTTACAAGTGCCTCATTTATATGCAGATTGTAAATACAAAAATGTTGATTTGTTATACTTTATATTCACTGTACTTTAGGAAAAGATAAGGATAAGACAAAGCTTGTTTAAATGAAACTCAGGAGTCTCACGTTGAAAGAAAAGATGGATGTGAACTATTTGTGGAGGCAAATACAACCACTTCAAAGTTTTCCAATATCCTCTCTTAAAATACTGAAAAAAAATTTCTTTTTTATTAGTTCTTTGAGTGATTCAAAGAATATGATGGATCATATTAACCCTCTCTCACTCTCTCTCACTTCACTACCAACACGTTTTGTGTCCTCTTCTTAAAATTAATCCTCCAAGATGATATTTGCCCAAATATTCCTAAATGTGAGATCTTCTGTAGAGAGTGGCCAACCTCTGGGCTACACTCTTAGAGAAAGCTGCCTCCTCAACAGCTCACAGCTGTCATGGCTCTAGCACCTGGGTGTGCCCAAATCCTATCTCCATTTTGGAATTTTGTCAGGGTTGGGCTCACAGGTTTTGTACATGCTCTCACAACTGCTGGGAATTCGCACGTGCAGCCATGCTGCTGTGTCTGGAAGTCACCCACAGCCTCGGGTTCTTAGTCTTTCCCTCTTTTCTGCAATGATCCCTGGGCCTTGGTAGGGGGGTTGCACTACACATGTAGGACTCGGAGTTTTGCAGTTTCTTATTCTCTGCACTGTGGCCAATTGTGGGTCATTTTGTTAATCATTATCAACTTCAATTAGACATTTATCAAATGGGGATGGAGAGATGCTTTGCCTGTGCATAAGTGTAAGTCCATGGGAGTCTAAATCCGCTATCTATTTACCAGTAAAACAGTAGTATGGCCTACAGTCCATGACATCTTTTGACATCTTTTGATAATGTGCCCAGGTATGGCCTTCATCTTGTGGGAATTTAAGTTTTTATCTTATTGGGAACTCTTGGGCTATGATTCTCCATGAAGAAAAGTGTCATTGCTAAAAGAGTTACAGTGAGAACGCATTCATAGTCAACAGAATGCAGTTCTTGAAGTCTAACAAAGGAACTTGGATGATATTAAAATCAAGTTCAGGTACCCGGTGGCCAGTTACTATTTCTTTTCCATGGTCAGATAAATGGTTAGGAGTGGTCATGAGGGTGGAAATGGCATAGGTTGTCAAGTTGGACTGATTTAAGGGCAAGATATGGATTCCCTTAGTTTTAATGGGTAAGTGATCTGGACTGAATGGCATCTCTCCTCCTCCACCTCTCACATTTGTTTGCTGAAGCCAATGAATGTTGGGATGCAGAGCTTCCAGGAGCTAATTAGCATTATGTGGTGGCCCAGAGCTGGGGAAAAAATCTGGAGGGACTGATTGATGATCTCCTAAGAACGGGAGGAATCGCTATCCTTTCCCAGGCATGCACTGGACAAATGCTGGGCAAGCACAGGGAGAGAAGGCAGCCATCTGCACACCAGGAAGGCAGCTTTCTCTAGAACTTCTCCATCCTGGCACCCTCATCTTGGCCTCTGAACTGTGAGAAGCAAATGTTTGTTGTTCATACCACTCAGTCTAAAGTATTTTAGTCTGAGATGACTAAGACAGCCGATTAGTCAAATCTGTGTTTCCAGTAAAACTGAGGTGATAATTCCCAAGATGATAGTGAGAACTGAACAGGGCATACCATAGAGCTTGGGGACTTACAAAAAAGACTGTTAGGAGAACAGCGAACAGCTTCATTGGTATATATATATATATCTGCAAAACCACTCTGCTTTCATGTTCCTGACTTTATGGACCAGAGTCCCCAGAACATTTGTTGAAAATATGGATTCTCATCCTTACAGACATCCAAAGAATCAGTTTTCCTGATATTGACAACGTTTCTTGATTCTTTAAGTTTCAGACAGTTTGTTTACTAAACTTTAATAATATTGTCTTAAAGGAATATTATACCAATGTCTCAAAATGTTGGTTTACAGATGTGCAAATGCCAGACACTCAGATTAAAGCCATTTATATCAGCGGATGCTAATCAGCATGAAGAAGACTCATGGAAGCCCTATTTGATAGTCCCTTCTATCGTCTGCATTGGCCATTGTTAATGCAAGCATATACTATAGAAAGACCACAAAGGACAGTGGATGACGGTCGGCTAAAAAATTAATTAAGATAGTATAACAAGATTACTGTACCATTTTACAAATCATGAGCCTACTTAAATGCCACTTTCTGATCAATAATATAGGCATACACAGTTTGTTGGACTGGAAGAAGTTACTGTTTCTAATGCTTTGTCCTGCTGTCTTGAATATACAGCAGGCAAAGCCTTCTTTCTGTCGCCACATGTAACAACTGAACAGAAGGAAAACATCAGCGATGTTCCGTCTCTGGCTTCCAGAAATATTGACTTCTTTTTTTAGTGATACTCAGTCTCATCTAAATGATTAAATCTTTTAAAAGAATGCCAAAGACCCAGCAAATGGTAATTACAATGCCTAATCCACCTCCTCACATCTCCCTGCAAGACAATATTTACTCTGGGTTATGGGTTTGCCAGAACAATCATAGCTTTGCTTCAGCTGGTGGGTATTCAGCTGTAGCCCAGCCATGCATTTTTGCAAGATGTTATGAAGATCCCACTGAAAGTCAGAAGCTTTGTCAATGGTTAAAAATGTCTCACTAGAAATATATTAGCATTTGCACTTGGATCTCAGTTTGATTTCTTTTTTTATTCCAAGTAATTTTAGCTCTCTTCTCTCTTCTTCCCTCTGCTAATGCACCTAATCTAACAAACCATATGTGATCATGAGCTTTGTGATTTTTACAGACCTATTTCAATCCTAGAATGGATTTATTCTTTCTTGAGGTTCTACTATGTATCAGGTGCCTAGCTGGTTGCTGAAGTCCAGATTGGTCAAAACTGACAGTAAATAAAACATGTGCCTGGTGTTTTAAACTCTGCCTGGAGCGTGCCCATTGGGCACCTGGTGGGTTATGGTAAGAACTGTTACGGTTTTCCTCTTTCAGCGCAGTCATTTTCTTTGATAACACATTTGTAGGTCTCAGTATCATTTCCTAAAATCATCCTGAATGACTCTGCAAATGTGTTAAATGTTTTTGTTTTTCTTTTTCAGTTCTCCCATAAAATTTTCCTGACTTGTGTTAATTTCCCATTGCTGCTATAACAAATCACCACAACCATGGTGCCTGAAACCAACACATATTATTTTACAATTCTGAAAGCAAAGAAACAGGTGTCACTAGACTAAAGTCTGTAGCTGCATTTCTTCTTCCAGGAGCTAGCTAATTGATGATCAGGGGGGTGGAAGTGGCTTCTGCTTTGTTGCTTCCTTTTTCCTTCTTTCAGTTTCTAGAGGCTAATTGTATTCCTCACCTTTACGTGGTCAACTCATTGTATATGTGTATGTATATGTGTATACCTGCATCTATGCATATCTTTTTCTTCACGCCACATCTCCTCATCTGCCTCATCTGCTTCCCACCCCCACTAACTGAACCCTTGTATTGTTAGCGTCATGTAAATATTCTACGGTAACTGCCTTAAATTTAGTGATTAGCAACTTTGATTCCACTTGTCTAACAGTACACTTGAAAGTTTCAGGGGATAGAATATGGAAATTTTATGCTACATACATGTAGTGTCTGTCTGTGTGTTGGTCCATCTGTCTGTCTCTGTATCTGTTTCTCCCCTTGTGCCTTTCTTTTTCTTTCTTTCTCTCTACCTCCCTGTCCCTCCCTTTCGCTCCCTCTATTGGCGTTAAATAAATATTATTTACTAAACATTTCTCTCTAAAAACTTTGCATTTTTTTTTCTGGCAACCTACATTGTAAAATTCACCTGCTTGCAGGACTAAATCGAAAGATTAGGCAAAACCATTCTGGTTTTTAGTATCTTGTAGGCTTTTTGACATCTTTTTGGTAACCCAGCTCTTTGTTTCTCCTGGCATCCCTCTGCACAATGATGTACCACGTTCCTTCCCAGCAGCTGTGATGCCCCCACTGGGCCATTGGTTTCCATTTCCCATCTGGAGCCCATGCTCTCTTCAGAGGCTAGGCTCAATTTCCTTGCAGTGGAGACAGACAGATACACTTACCGTTTACGGTTTTTCTCCAAATTACTTTGTCGTTTCTTTTTTGCTGCAATACTAAAAATACTGAATAGTTAGAAAAGGATCATAGATAATTCTGCCGATGTAGGTATGTGAGCTTCATTTTTGATGCCCATTAATTACCTCATTCCATATCAATTTCCTTATCATTTACATATATGCACACAAACACACATATAGATATACCTACATGAACTAAAGATCACATTATCTTCAAACGTTTTTGGTTTAGCTTGTCTATTTTGTGTCCTAGAATCCGCATTCCATTTAGCCAGCACATGCTGGGATGTTGACAGAAGTCAAACCTTCTGTCTACATCTTCTGGAACGTATTCTCTGGGAACTCAGCTGCCAAGGCAACCAACGGACTACAGTCACACGAGGTTTTGCACTCACTTCTCCAGCTCATTCATCCTTCTTTCCCTTTCAACAAGGCTCTAGAAACAAAGCTGGTGTGGACTAACTGGAGTAGCCCAGATAACCACCAGCTCCTGCCGAGGACCACCAAGTGTTGCCAGACTATGCCGCCTGGCACAGTCAAGTTGCTCAGTCAGGCCCTTGCGGAATTTTTGACCCACACAATTGTAACAGACGCTTACGTGGTGGTTACTCTAAGCTGCAGAATCTGGAAATAATTTGTTATGTGCTAAGGAATGACCGGAATATTACTCCATAGCTTTCAGAGCCTAAAAGTGAGCTGTGCAATACATATTAAGTCTCATTTCATGAGATTTTTTAAAGCTGTCACAATGCTAATGCATGCATTTTTCTAGCACAGAAAATAAAGGGCTTCAATTTTAGACACTACCGTAGCCTTTAATCTTCACATACACTGCTGCTTACACAACGTGAAATATATATTCTTTACTAGGTTTTCAGACCTTCCTCAGATGGGTCCAGAGTAAGCTATCAAATGTTGGTTACAAAAAGCAAATTGCGTATACTTTCCAGTAATGAAGTGAAAATCCGATGGAATATTGCCACCTTCCTTTCCCATGTGAACAGCTCTTATCCTTTTGTTTGTAATAGAAACAGAACAGAGGTCACATTTCTTATTTGGTGTAGGCATGCTCATTAGTAAATCATACTATGACTTAAAATTTAAAAGTTTAAATAATGAAAAGCACTGGCCAAAATTTTATTTTTAAATAAAAAAGAAGCCCACAGAGATAAGTGTTTTTTTTAATTTTTTATTAATTACACATTATTTACTTTGTATCTCCCCCCCCCCCGTAATTCCCTTCCTCTTCCTCTCTCAATCCCTTTCTTCCTCCTCCTTCTCCACACATGCCCCTCCCCAAGTCCACTGATAGGGGAGGTCTTCTTTTCCTTCCTTCTGATCCTAGTCTGTTAGGTCTCATCAGGAATAGCTGCATTGTCTTTCTCTGTGGCCTGGTAAGGCTGCTCCCCCATCAGGGGAAGGTGATCAAAGAGTAGACCAGTCAGTTCATGTCAGAGACAGCCCCTGTTCCCATTATTATGGAACCCACTAGGAGACTGAACAGTCATGGGCTACATCTGTCCAGAGGTTCTGGGTTATCTCCATGCATGCTGCTTGGTTGGAGTATTAGTCTCAGGGAAGACCCCTGTGCTCAGATTTTCTGGTTCTGTTGCTCTCCTTGTGGGGCTTCTGTTCTCTCCAGATCTTACTATTTCCCACTTCTTTCTTAAGATTCCCTGCATTCTGCCCAAAGGTTGGCTATGAGTCTCAGCATCTGCATTGATAGTCTGCAGGGCAGAGCCTTTCAGAGGCCCTCTGTGGCAGGCTCCTGACTTATTCCCTGTTTTCTCCTTCTTCTGATGTCCATCCTCTTTGCCTTTCAGGATGGGGATTGAACATTTTAGCCAGAGTTCTCCCTCTTGATTAGTTTCTTGAGGTGTACAGATTTTAGTAGGTTTATCTTATATTATATGTCTATATGAGTGAGTATATACCGTGTGTGTGTGTGTTTCTGCTTCTGGGATAGCTCACTCAGGATGATGTTTTCCAGGTCCCACCATTTACCTGCAAATTTTATGATTTCCTTATTTTTCATTGCTGAGTAATATTCCATTATGTAGATGTACCACAGTTTCTGCATCCATTCTTCAGTTGAGGGGCATCTGGGTTGTTTCCAGCTTCTGACTATTACAAATAAAGCTGCTACAAACATGGTTGAGCAAATGTCCTTATTATGTACTTGAGCCTCTGGAATATTGAATGGCAGAGAGACACTTAAAGAAATGCTCAACATCTTTAGTCATCAGGGAAATGCAAATCAAAATGACCCTGAGATTTCACCTTACACCCATCAGAATGGCTAAGATCAAAAACTCAACTGATAGCACATGCTGGAGAGGTTGTAGAGAAAGGGGAACCCTCCTCCACTGCTGGTGGGAATGTAAACTTATGCAACCACTTTGGAAATCAATCTGGGCTTTCTCAGACAATTAAGAATAGTGCTTCCTCAAGATCCAGCTATACCACTCCTAGGCATGTGTCCAAAATATGCACAGAAAAAAGTATTAATACAGCATTAAGAACAGTTTTGTCCCATTATTAGAAAAACAATATCTTGAGAAAGGAAAGTGTCTTTAGAATAGCAGTGCATTTTCTCCATGAGAAGATGCAGATAGAGAAATAATGGCAACACATGCCTGTGAGTCCCGGCTGTCACCTCAACACTTCTGAATCGAGGCATCAGGAGGCCAACTTGGACTCTTAGGAAAGACCATGTCTGAAAAATGGGTAGGTACTATAACTGTCTCTCAATAACATATCTTATGAGGGGGAAATTAAATAAAACTAATCTGATCATTGCAATAACTTGAATTGCATACACTGTACCATTTACCACTATTTTGTTATGGGAACAAAAAGAGTAGCTTGTGATAGATAGTGCATAGTTTAATACACTAGCAAATAAGTTTAGCTGAATTAAGATTAAAGGAAACTTTTTAAGATCAGATACCAATTTGCATAAACAATAATATTTTGATTATGTATCAGACCCGACTTCTATTAATGCAGATCCCAATTAGGATTAGGAGAACACTCAAACTGGATCCCGAAAGCTGTCAGGCACAAACACATTTCCGGGAATGAGACTTGGTAAAGCAGCAGCTGTCTTGGAAAGCTCAATAGTGAGCTGGTCATTGGTGGAGGAACGCAACAGTAGCACATGCCCCCGGAACAGTGGTTTCTCTGCGTCCTTGCTCTGTAGCAATGCCTGGCATATGAAGATTCTGTGCTGTCTATGGTTCAGTGAGTCTCCCTGTATGTCAAGACCACTGCAGGCAACAGGGAACAGTTTGATGGTTAACTCAGAGTTCACACTTTCTTATAGAATGGCTAGGATGTTTTGAAGTGTCTGGGTCTTGGCCCTAACGAAATGGAAAAAATGTGGGTTTTTCCCAACTTCCTTTCCAAGTGGTGCTCTTCTATTTTCCCATTGCGTTTGGGTATCTGCTTCCAATAAGATCCCCGAGTCACCCCTTCTCTAAATTTTATAATTCTTAGCATTCTGATTTCACCAGCTAAAGAAAGTAAAATTGTGCCCCATCAAAAGGTGCGTGATGCCTTCCATCGTGCCTGGAAAATATTTTAGTATCTGAGTCTTTGGGATGCAGATGCCGAGTTCAACTCCCAGTGTCACGAGTTTATTCAGTCCTCTGGAGCTTGGGCCTGAGAATGTGCTCATCTCACGAGCTCCAAGGTGCTGCATGGCCACCAGCCCATGAAACAGGGCGAGAAATGGAGGAAAAATGATGACCGTGCTCTCCCCTCTGTTTTCCCACGTGTTGATTACGCAGATACTCCCAGCCTCACCCCAGTGTTTATGAATAACGTGCTTTGTGGATTGCCCGTCTCAGCCTGATAGCGTAGGTGTTGTTACAAGCGGGCCGCGAACTTCTGCAGAGGAATTCCCGCTGCAGTACTCAGGCAGTGTTTGGAGGACTGGTGCGGCTGTCAATGGCTTGATGGCAAACGGCCTGTCTTCTGATAGTTTAGAGAATGTCAAGCTACAGCCCTTAGGAATACATTTCAATAGTATGGTTTACTGGTCCCTTCAATGCCTGTCAGACGAGGTGAGCTCGGCCACCTGTTCTTTTGGCTTTCTCTGATTGGCTAATCACTGACCTGCTCAGTCCATCGGTTGTTCTCTAGCAACCCAGGTACACAGTGGGTTTTGAGTATCCAAGTGTAAGTTGTAGGTTCTTCCGTGGAAGTCCTCATAAGCACTATTTTGCTCCCATTTCCTTCCACATGTTAATTATCTACAGACCTAGAGGGCCCTTCATGGAGTATTTCAATAAGGAAAGAATTCAAAGACAGCTTATACCAGCTTCTAGAAATAACAAAATAGTGTGGGAAAGACAGAAGTGGATCGTGAGTAACTTAAGGAAAGGGTTTGGTCCATCACACCCATATGACCTCAGCTCTGGCTTCTTGAACGTCAGGGCAATAGTTTCTTGTCCCTTGGTCATGGATAGGAGGCAAGGGAGGCCAGGAGATATTTCTTTAGTGTTGTTAGTTGCTTGCATTACCCTGCAATTCCAGGAGACTGTATCTAAATGCAGAAAGCTTGTAATTTCAGTCCCTCAGTGCTGACGAAGCGGAGCACAGAAACAAAAGAAGCAAGCTTATATTGCCAGCACTTGGCTATCACTGGACTTTTGCAGCACACATTTTTCTTAGGAAAATGTCTTTTCTCTTTTCTCTAAAGATTAATTTTCTAAAAGGTCAGTTGTCACTGTGCTATTACTGCACATTAAAATGTGGAATTCATAAAATTAGATTAAGTTAAATACTGAAGCAAACCACATAGCACGTTATCTTGTGATGTTAGTTTTAAGATTAGTGTATTTAAGGCAAAGTAGTATTTACAACCGGGTACCTATCAAAATGCTCGCTCTTGCAGCCATGGTTATCTTTCATAATCCATTTGAAACATCCTTCACGGTCCCGTTAACTTTAAGAGGATATGGATTCCTCCTCAGGATTTTTAAGGGAAGCACTACAAGTTTTTGATTTTCTTCAGCCCTGCTTGAAAGATGAAGATGTCAAGATGGATGACAGCTAATGAACTGAATGTTCAATAGTTCATCACCTTGGTTTTTCCTGAAACCATTCCTTGTCCTTGCCTGGTAAATTGAAATCACTTGACTTTGTTGCAATACCTGACAGGAGTCAAATCTCTGAAATATCCAGGCAGAGTAACTTCTTTTAGCATCACAAATCTTTTGCTGTCTGTACCTGTTAGGCTGGTAGGTTAAGGTGAGAAAAGATGAGGCCACAGTTGCATTCTATTTGGCCTTTGTTGGCTCTGTTCACACCAATGAGATGTGCTCTGGACATAGATCCTTTCAGAGTGACACTAGAAAAAGGACTAAAGGGAGGTTTGTGCACAGACCAGTATAAATGATTTACAGTCTTGGAGATATACTGGCACAGTAAGCCCATGCATGACGGACCATTTGTGTCTTTTTCTGTAAATGTTCTTACGATACTTTTGTTTATTGAAGCAATGTTAATACCAAGGCATAGCTGAATTATAAAGTGGCTGTGCCCTATGTTTTTGTTAAAATGCTTAGACAGTCCCCATAAATAAAACTTAAATAATATCAATTGATTTCTTTTATATGACATCCTAGTAGCGACTGTGTTAAAGGAAATAGCCTAAATGAAAAATTCAACATACCTGACGCAGCACATACTTCAGCTGTAGTTTACAAATAATCGTTATTTATTATTCAAAGTCTGTAACATTCCCCAAATATTCATTAAAACAAAGCCTTATTAGTGGTAACAGTGAGACCTTTCTTGGTTATGTCTATATATTGTTTCAAACAAATAAATTAATAACATGATGGACAAGTACACATTTATTTGTTTTTTATTATTTTAGCTAATTATTTTTAGTTAGTTTATTTTCTGAGAAAAAAAATTCTTAGTATGTAGCCCAGGCTAGCCTAAACCTAGATATCTTGCTACTATGGTCTCTTTGTGTGCTGAGATTATAGGAGTGTGCTGTCATACCTAGCTTGGTTCTTATCCTTGAATAACAAAGACAATAATACTTTAAGTTTGCAAAATGCTTTTGTAGATATAAACTTACTACCTGAAATATATAGAAATTTTTGTTACTGTTCATAATTATTGATTAAAAACCCTAGAGATTTTAGAAGTTGCATAACTTTCTTTTAATAACACAACTATAAATCTTGGATTTTTTTTATTAATTTATTAATTTATTTACTTTACATCCTGGTCAGAACATCCCCTCTCTCCTCCCCTCCCAGTTTCTCCCTCTCCCATCCTCTCCTTCCTTCTGTGACCCCTCACTTTCTTCTCAGAGAAGGGCAGACTTCCCATGGGTGTCAAACTGCCCTGGCACATCCAGGAAGACTGGGCATACCTTCTTCCATTGAGGCTAGACAAGGCTGTGCAGTTAGGGGAAAGGGATCCAAAGGCAGGCAACAGAGTCAGAGGCAGCCCCTGCTCCTGTTTAAAGTCCCACATGAGGACCAAACTGTACATGTGTTACATATGTGTGGGCCTAGACCCGTGCCATGGGTGCTCTGTCATTGGTGGTTCAGGGGCTGTGTGCACCTGTGGGCCAGGTCAGTTGATTTTGTAGGTTTTCTTGTGGTGTACTTGACCTCTCTGGTTCTTTCAGTCCTTCTCCTCCCTCTTCCATAAGATTCCCCAAGTTCCACCTAATGTTTGGCTGTGGATCTCTGCGTCTGTTTTCATCAGCTGGTGTACAAAACCCCTCAGAGGACTGCTATGCTGGCCCCCTGCCTGCAAGAATAGCAGAATGTCATTAATAGCGTCGGAGGTGGGCCCTGTCTCACGGCATGTGACTCAAGCTGGGCCCGTCATTGCTTGTCCGAGTTGTGGTTTTGTGTGTGGGTAGGTGCCCTCCTACCTCCGTTGGAAGTCCCACCTAGTTAAAGGAGGTGGCCATTTCAGGCTCCGTATAAATCTTGCGTTTTATCAGCCCAAAACATTTGCTTAGTTTTTACTAATTGCTAATTACAATATATGAACTCACAAAAACCCTATGATCAAATAAACGAAAGAGAAATGAAATAATCACACAAGTTTACAATAACATCGGGGGATGTTTCAAAGGAAAAGCTGTGCATCCTTTGAAAGTGAATAGGGCACCTGATTGACAATGAAAGCTAGAGGGGGAGTCCATTTGGAAAATCAGTAGTCTGAGGCCTGATGTTTCAGCAGGAAGCAGTGAAAGTGATGAATCCAGCTGGGATTTGACGGTGGGATAAGTAGCAGGAAGCCTGTGCAGATAGAGGAGCAAAGGGAGGCCAGTCTGACAAGGAAGAGGCCGGGCAAGCTGGAGCCGTGGAGCGGCCACTCAGCACAGCATAGACTTTGATTTACTTTTAAATAGTGGAACTGCATTCCATTATTTTTTATTATTAATCCATTAAAGCACAGAGGAATGACTTGATCCAGTTTAAATCAGGTTCTCTGGGTTAAGTGGCTTGTGTCATTCCTTGGACCTGTGATGAATTAAATTCCATAAAAGTTTTATCTTTTGTTAGTCCAATGTTTACTATATCGTTTATTCATATATGAGTATATGAGTGTGTAATCTATTATATGCAATAGCTGGCGGTTCTTTCTTTTCCCTTCCAGAAGAGAGAGTTTTGCCCAGAAAAATTGATTGGGCCTTCTAGGTAACTTGTGTTTCCATTGTCTATGAAAGTGAGTGATAGACAATTAGGCTTAGCTTTCCTTTGACATAATTTTTCATTATGCTAGCAAGTGGTTGCATAAAACTTCTGTTCAAAATGACATGAGCTGATGAACAAAGGAACTTCCTAAAGTTTCCAGGTGTGTCCTTGTCAGTTATTTCCCTTGCCTCTGCTCTCATTCATCAGTCTTATTTGAGATGTTGAGCCAGCATTCTGTCCTTAAAAGTAACCTATTCCTTTCAGAGGTGAGCAGGTGTATGCTTCAAAACCAACAAATATTTACTTTGTAATTTGCTTTAAAACAACTTATGCTTCTATCTTTTGAATTAATGCCCAGAAGTTATACAGAGGTCATTCTGACACTTCGATGCCTTTTCCTACTTCATTTTTTTTCCCTGAAAGGATTTTTGTGCCAAATGGCATTCTGAGACCAGTACTTATAAATCACCTGAGACTAGAATCTGTCAATAAACTTTCATCTTTGGGAAACATCATATTTTCAAAGAAATTAAATGGATTTTAAAGATATGAAATTTGAATGAAATTGGAAAGTAATTCGTTACAAACTGGTTTTGATGCTTATCCAGCTGCTCCACAGGGTAGCAGCGGTAACCTCCTTTGTACTTGACCCTTGGCGAATGGAAGATTTCTCCAGGTGCGACAGGGTTCAGATGGTGCTGAAGATGCGCTTCTTCTTTAAGGAAGACATCCCGTAGTGATTAGCTTTATTTTCCACTTTCTTGCATCATTCCAATATACACATGATTTGATGTTAAATAGCTCTATGATGACACCAAGTTTACTTTCTCCTGAAGTACCACTGTTTTTTTTGTATTTAAAAGACACCTTGAACTGTTATAAAATAAAACATACAATGTATTAAAAGTAATTATAATTTCCTCACTGGGCTAAGTCTCTTAGCACCTTCTTTGATGCTTTTTTTATACTTTTGAACAGTAATTATTTAAAAATCACCATTACATGTGTTGAATAATACTTTGAAGCTACTAACGCTTATGATTTTAATCCTGAAAAAAGTTAAGCCTCAGCAGTTAATTTTATTAAAGCCCACCCATTCTGGGTTTTCAGTCTAGCTACAGTGCACTATCTTCAGGATAATTGAATCTTTGGTTCTTGTGACTTATTTTCTGAATTCCATTGTTGTTTGAACCTTTCGTATTTAGCACACTGAAGCCATATTAACACAATCGAACAGTCCTTGTAGGGTCTGTGTTTTCTGCTTCATGAGATTTTTCCTTGGTGTCGCGTCATAAAGGAGGGGCCTTATGAAGTGTGCATTCTCCCTGACCAGGCCTCACTAGTGGACCACAGCCGTGTGTTTTCATACACTGCCCTCGTAAGTCAAGCTTAAGAATTTTAATTTAGAATCTGCATTTACCGATGCGTGTGACTTTAATCCCAGCACTTGAGAGGCAGAGACAAGTAGATCTCCATGAGTTTGAGGTCAGCCTGGTTTTACATAGTGAATTCCAGGCTAGCCAAGTCTAGATAGTGAGACGTGGTAGCCAACAAGGAAACAAATCCTATTTATATTGGAGAAGGTATGTGCCAGTAGTTTTTCTTTTTTTCTTCCTATCAATCAGTTTTTTGCTAAAGACCATAGGAGTGTTATGAGTAAGGATTAGATGGCATACATAGACATAGTACACTAAGCAAGCACGGTTTGGCTGAAATTTATCTATGTCGGCATATGCTGCTTCTCTGTATTACTGTGATCCATAGATTGATACATTCCTCTCCATCCAAGAACACCCCGGGGCCTTGTGAGCCATGCCTTCTTCCCAGCGTTAACCCTAGTTTAGGTCAGGATTCCCCGGACTGCTGGTGGAAGATTTCCTCTCTACTTCCCAGATGAGATGATGTGAAGCCAGAGTGCTGCAGCCCTAGTGATCTGCATTGTCGTAATCTCTAACGTGACTGTGTTAGGAGGCGGGAACGCGGTCTGATCGGGTCTTTTAGGTGAATGGTCGGTTACACTTCAACTTCTCTTTAGGTTCTGTCATATAGCAAGAAGGCAGCCATCTGTGAATCAGAAAGACGGCCCTTACCAGAACATCTCTACATTCTACAGCAATGCGAGACTTTTAGCTTCCCAAACTTTAAGAAACAAATGACCGTGGTTTAAGCTATCTATTCTATACTACCTTTTTATAGCAATCCAAAGAAACTGAAACATCCAGTGTCCTGAGGGAATTTTAAAGTATCTGGACCTACAGGTAATGTTATCCTTCAGTTTGGTAAAGAATAGAAAGTGATTTCAAATGGTTTACTAGTTCTAACATCCAACCCCAGCCTTTTTGCGGTAGTAGCTGTTGTCTTTTATCATGTTTCTATATATTCTGTCTTGTTCCGTGCTAAGTTCCTTTCAGCAGCTGCACTTAGTACAGAAAAGCACAATTCGGGTATTTAAAAGCCTAAGTGCCCTGATCCCTAATCTGCCCTTGACTAGCCAAGAGACTGATTGTGTAAGACTCCTTAAATTTCTGCAGAGTTAACTGAATTTGCCTCAGCATTAAATTTAAGAATGTCATGTGACCTCTCAGTACACATTAAAATTGACAATATCCCTTTAGTCTTCCACATAAAATCATGCTATTTTTGAGATACTGCAATATTCATAAACTGTCATTGAATTTTCTGAAATTCAAACATCACATTAAGAAATGGCAGTAAATATGAATTATGGGGATGCCTCTTTTTGGTGTGTGCTGTAGCTCTTAATTCTTGGTTATTTTGTTCTAGGATATCACTGCAAAGTGCTTGAAAATGAGCTAATGGGAAAATATTTATGTAAAATAAAAGTGAAAGTAACGTCTCTTTCTAAATTTTGTTGGGGAGACTTATCCAGAATTTAGAAAATTAGAAGTTAAGACCACTCATTGGCTTCTTATAATACAAGCTCCATGTGAATACCTTTTAATTGTAAAGCTATGCTTGATTATTTTGGTCTACTTTAAAAATAAAACAGTAGGTAAATGGATTAATATTTGAATGTGAATCATGAAAATCATGTTTCTAGTCCAACTCACTGCTGTTTGATTGTAAACATATTTATTCTGGATTTCATTGACCAGAGATATACTACAAATAGATTTAAGTCTAGCTTTAAATTAATGAATTAAAGTACATTCACTATGACTGTTAAGTGGAAGATATTTATTGTACATCTCTAACTTCATGAAACTGATATAATAGAGCCTTCGTTGCTTCCAGGGTGTGTCATTATCACATCAAGACGTGATTTACAGCACTTGGAAGCCAGGGGCATGTCGATACTTATAAATCTGAGGTTAGTCTTGTTTATATAGAGAATTCAGACTAGCCAGGGCTACGTGGTTAGACGTGGGCTCAAAACAATACAACACACACACATAAACACACATACACGTATACACACACACAAAACAACCAAGAAAAAATCCCCAACATTTATGTTTCTTTATAAATTGTCAATGAAAGCTAAATATTCAAAGCGATTTCTTGGTATATCATATATAATAACAGTAATAAACCAAAATGTATCTCATTTAATTTTTGTCCTTCTAAAGAAGCTCACATTTGGAGAATTGCTTCATAAAGAGTGATACAATGATGAACTTATCTCCATAATCTCTGCAGTTTCCACAGAATCTTCCTGAGGAAGAAGGTCTTGGCCAGAGGTACAGGGTCATGGCTAACATTCATCTGTCCAATTTAGTTGTCTTTTTGATGTTACTAACGTTCAGGTTAAGAAGAAAGAAACATTGGTTTTCTTAAGAATTCATGAGAGCTGAAAGGTTTCAAAAATTATTTCTTAATTTCAAATCACAAAGGTAAAGAAAATAAAACATCCTATATTCTTGAAATTTTTATATGTTAAAATATTCTCACTGACATCACAAATGATATTTTATGACAATTTATTGGTGTTTGGGACACATGTCATAGCTATGGCTGGATAAGTACAGAGTAGAGACTGTGAAGGGTTAACTCACAACTCAAGATCCAAATGACACTTTTACATAGGACATGACATATAATATTGTTTTTATGTGACATATTCTCTGCTCCCAAGACTTCTTCATGACACTCAACAAGAAGAGATAGATAGATAGGGAGACGGCATTATTAGACAATGATGACTCTCTAGAGTATAGATCAACAAACTTGTAGAAGCAAGTGTGTCTTATTTGATTTATTCATCATTGATCACGACTCCTTTTGTCCTCATGTTCATTCGTGGCATACATGTGAAAATAATTGTTTTGTAACCTGTGACACAGTGTTAAGGCAACCATAGAGACATACATAGCATCACCCCCTTGCTAATAACATCCTTAAGTTCTCAGTGTTGGGAAAACTACCAATTTAAGAAAAATAGTGATAAAAACACGAAAATGTTTTAATATGAATAATGTGTTCTTTTGTTTTATATAAAAACAAATGAAAACATTTCAGATGTCCTAATTTGGGTGAATAGAAGCATTCACTTCAAAAAAAGAGCAAGTGTTCTTTTGGGAAAATACAGATTTAAGACACATACTCTTGTGTATTACACATTGCACACACACACACACACACACACACACACGAGAGAGAGAGAGAGAGAGAGAGAGAGATATGCAAAAATGGATACTATTATCCATTGGTGATAGTGATCCTGGAAAGTCTTAGTTGATTTTCAATAAACTGTATGTTGTTAAGAGAACTCATATTTATCTCATGTCCTGGGAGGATTGGATGGTAAATCATGACATTGAGGACAGTGTTAAGGATTTTCTGTGAACTGATTCCTTAATAGGTTGCACAGTTAGCCTGAAACTGTCAGGAAGGTCTTCAGGAGCAAAGAAATAAAGTTTCTCACTTCTCAGCCACATCACAGGACAATGTGAAGACTATGAGTTAAGAGTAAAGACAGAAAAGAAGGTTGCTTTGTAACTAGTAGGTTACCTGTTCCAGAAGGCTACAGTTAATGGATTGGTACAGAAATATGGAAGTTTCCAGTGTGTGGTAACCTCCAGCCTATTTATTTAGTTTTCTGTCTATATTACTGTTTTAGATGAAGGGAAAGAAGTGATGTTGGCTAAAATTGTAAATGGGTGAGAAGGCAATGGTAGCTTATTCCTGTCTTATGCTCATTAGGTTAATAGATTAGTCCCTCCACTAGAGGGACTAATATAAGAATCTTTCTTCTATGCAAATGAGATGAAGACTGAGGAGTCAGTTTCACTCATGATGCCATTTTCGGGAACACCTAACACGTGCTGTGCGGGACAGTAGTCACTGGCTACAGAGGATTTCGGAGCCTTTTGCTGCCACTTGACACGTGCTCAGTATGCAGTGTGCATTGGTGTCAGGAACTTACAATGGGAAGCAAAGCATGAGATCTCATTGAGTTTATAAGGATCACATTTTAAAATGATATTTTTGATTTAGGGAGCTAACATGATCTATTTCTAAAATTAAATTTACCTCTTTGTCCTAATTTAATTTATATGGTTGTGAAAACCCAAAATGTGGAGTGCATTATATTTGCTGTTGGACAGCATTACTTAAGTGATGGCTGGGAACTCAAATAAAATGAGAATACCAGGGGACAAGGAGAGAAACTAACTAAAGAGAAAACCGTCGGTTACCTGCTACTATATCTCTAGGAGTCTGTCAGTATTGCTCACCAGATTTTCAGTGTGTACTGATTCAACAACCAGTTGTAGTACTGCGCTTGGGTCCAAAAACTATGATTTGCTGATGGGTCAAATTCAACAGGGATGTATCCTAACTTTTCCTGCACAAGTACAGGACTGTGAAGTCAGCAACATCAGTCTGTTTACACTACAAAACTGAGGGTTGATTAGATAGCTCAGCCAGTAAAGAACTTGCCATGTCGGTCTGCTGACCTGAGCTCACTCCCTGGAAGCCACATAAAGAAGGAAGGAGAGAACTCATCCCTAAAAGTTGTGTTATCACCTCCAGAGGCATGCCTACACACTCACACATTCACATATATACACAAATAGTAAATTTGTGTATATTTTGAAGTCTGTGTAGGCAGTTCCAGGCCAGCCAGGGCTATAAAGTAAACTTCATTAAAAAATTAAAAATAGGGATTTTTCCTTTGTCATTTGTTCAGCTTATGCCAATTATTTGATGTATCTATGCAAAATCCAACATAATTCTTGTTTGGTTGATGAAGATATATTTCAAAGAACAGAGGCAGTAACTTAGTGTATGTCTACATCAAGCCAACATTAGGGTATCTGCGGTGTTATCTGGGAAACACATTCGGTTTCTTATTCTCGTAAGATGGCCACATTAAGGTGTTTTGAATACAGCTATGTGCTTAAATTTAAGAATGGGAAGAAGAATGTGTTAACAATAGTGACGAACGTATTTCTGTGTGTGAATGGCAAGGAAGCCAGAGATGCAGATGACTCTGTCCAGGGGGAGTATATTGATTAAAAAAAAAATGAGGCCAGGTCAAGAACACTAAGGAAAGCACTCAGAAAGTTAGCAGCTGAGTGTAGGCGTGAAAAGTATGAGCGTTCTTAGAAGCCCTCTGGCTACACATGGTCCGAGAATAAAAGGGTAAGATGTTCCTTTTACATTGAATAACTAGAGGGTTAATGGTGTTCTGAACAAGAGCGGTTTTAATGGACTGATGGACAATGAAACCAGAAAACAGTGGATTAAAAAGCACACAAGAGGAGATGAAGTGGAGCCAGTGAGAGGAGATAATTCTTACTGAAAATCTTGTCTGACATATTGATATCATGAATCTCTTGACACGATGCCCTTGGGAGGACTCAATATCATTTCTGTGTGACTCTTGATAAAACTCAAAAAGTTTCCAAATTTCTATCATGGAAAAAAAATATGTGACAAACCCAAACTGAAGGTCATTCACCAAAGTAACTAATGAAGTCTCTTGAAAAGTGCTAAGATTATACAGAGCAAAGACAATGGAACTGATGGCAAGCACAGGGAAGTATAGAGAAATAGTGACCAATCTCAAAAACAAGATCCTGGACTGGATCCTGGAAGAGAAAACAAGATGAGTTCAAACTGGCCAAAATGAAAATGACTTTCATTCAACAGTTTTGAACCAATTATTTTCTGCTTCTGCCACGTATTAACGTTAGGGGACGTGGCAATGGGTTACACTGAGAGTTCACTAACTTCCAAATTTTCCTGTAAGTCTAAAATTAGTTCAGAAACACATTTTGCTCTGAAAGGAACAGGAGAGATGGAAAAGGTTGGAAGCAGCACGAGGCTGAGGAGAATTTCAAATTAGCTGTAGAGATAAAAATGATTGGTAATATTTCTAGGATATTATCATATTATGTATGTGTATTATGCAAAATGCCTATGCTATGCAAACAATTTTAGTTGTTTGAACATAAGTGTATGGTGGAGGAAATCTGTCTTTGCTGTTTGCTGTTCTGCTTTTAAACACACAGAAATGGAGACATGAATGAGGTTAAATCTGACCACACAAACAGCAAGCAGCAGAGCTGGCATTATGAAGCTGACCTGCAAATTCACTATGTATTTCTTTATAGGGCGATCTGCAGTTAGGCATGCTTAAAGACTTATTCTTCTGTGTTTGCATATATGTGTGTGTGTGTGTGTATGTATGTGTGTAGATATGTATGTAGGTAGGTAGGTATGAGTGAGTGCCTGCATCTATGTATATGTAACCACATACATGTCTAGTGTCCATGGAGGATAGAAGAGAATATTAGATCTCCTGAAACTGGAGTTATAGCATATTGTGCGTGCCATAGTGATGCCTTGAACCAAAGGTAGAAGCGTTTTTAACCACTTTGCTATTGTTCAAGTCCCCAGATCTTTAACTGATTAAAGCAGATATTATTAGATGGAGAGAAAGAAAACACAAGACAGAGACAGGATAGAAAGTAGAGTGCTAAATGCAACTCATAAGAAGAGTAAATGGAGTTGGCTCATAGCAGATACAGCTTCCACGGAGCTGAGGAGTAAACAGGCAGGCAGGCAGGGTGTGAGCTGTGGTAGGTGGACAGTGTCCTTTGGTTTCTTCGTGAAGTAGGACTCGATGATCCAGTTAGATAACAGTAGAGTTGGACACTGAACAGGAGAGGCTGTAATTTGCCAGTGCGAAGGAAAAGAAACAGAGCTGGTCAACGCACAGAGAGGACAGCCGGGCTGTGTAGAGGGCAATGTGGCAAGAACACACCTACCAGCATGTGTGGCATCTTCGCAGAGGTGTGGCTTTACAGTGTGTTCTGTGGCCCACCGTTAGGCACTGTTCATTTTTCTAAGATTTGTACTTTTGCTGAGCGCTTGCTAGCAAAGTAATTGATTAAAAAATAGAGAGATATCAATAAGAAAGTAGTTGGATAAGCAAACTCAAATCTAGTAGCAATGATGGAGGACAGCTGAGAATTTAGGGCAGTCAGGGCGCTGTCTTAATTTTTATTGCTCATGCTTTTCACGTAATGACTAAATACTTCTAGTAGTTACGACAGTTCTGTGCATTACCTACTATTATATTTTCTAAATGAGATCTATGTTTTTATTATTTAAATATAATTCACATTTAAAGATATGATGTGTTGATAAATAAAGATATCACAAATACGTTCTCAGTTTTGTAAGTTATATTTTTACATTTTGTATAGTATTCTCTTTGAATCTATTAACTGCAAAGGGTTATGAACTTTGAGTTTTATTTTAATCTCGTTTAAATTAAATAAAATTAAACAACCATTCTGCAGTTTTAATAACTAAATTTTAAGTGCCAAATAGCTATGTGTTGCTAGTAGCTACTTTATTATACTGTGCACTATTGAAATTTTAATTATGTTTGAAAATTGCATTGGAAGGCACTGCCATAGAAGTTTTTTAATTTGGAAAGTGAATGTTGCTTTTCTAATTAATATTTGCTGAATGCTTAGAAAAGATTTTTTTTATCCCAAAATGCAAAGAAATGTTATGTTAAAAATTCATTTGATATGTCTATAGATTTTCTAAAATTTTATTTCAGATATAAATATATCTGAAATGTTTTGTCACATGGGATTATCTGAGACCTAGTGTATTTCTAAACTTTCTGATCAGTAAAGTTTAATGAATTTGAAATTATCCTCAATGTTTAATATTCAGCATTAAATATTTATGTTTTATTTATTGGATATTTATTGCATTGCACTGAATTTTTAGTTAGAACTGACTTCACTTTTTTAATTTTTTATTTAACTTTTATTAATTACACTTTATTCATTTTGTATCGTCCCCTAACTTCACTTTTATGAAGTGGTTTTCAACAGTTGTAAAATGGGTTTTGTGTTTGGGAAGTTGTAGGGAAACAAAGTCAATATGGTTTGTGTGTGTGTGTGTGTGTGTGTGTGTGTGTGTGTAAAAGAGAAGGCACAAGGGGAGAAGTACAGTGAGAAAGCATAGTGAAACTGTTGTGAATGTGTTTGGATGACGCTCTGGTTTCTTCTCCTGAGTAATCAGCCTCCTTTTGGTTCAGTTACTGAGTGGGAGCAGATGAAACCAGAAAGACTTCCTAGAGGCCCACTCTAGTTAGAGATCATACAAGGTGACTCATTCTGAGGCATGGGCAGCTGCACAGAGGAGAGCGTCCCTCAGAGGACAGAGCTGACCGCTGTAAGGAACAATTGAATGAGGAGAGAATCAGTGAGTGACATTCCAAAGTATAACTGTAGCTGGGTTAAATTTTCCTCAAGGTCTGCCGATAATGACCCAGACTGATAACCAGGAGAAGCACAATGCTGGGAAATTCCGATAAAAATGCTCTGCTGAAAATCAATAACCACATATTTAAGATAAAGGGAGGGTCCCTATAGTATATCCCATAGATACGACCATATTATGAGTTAGTTAGTATATGAGTTAGTTCCTGATTGTCGTTGAGTCAGTTATACAAGTTTCAACTTTTTCTACAGTTAAAAATTGTATTTTTGAAGTAATTTACAGTATATATGTAGCATATATATATATACTGTAAAAATAGTACATATATACTATAAAAACAAAAACATTTTGTAAAAAGCTGTAAGTACAACTTTCAAATATTTCAATGTATGATAGACCATATTCTTTATACAGAGTTAACTTATTTGACACTGACAGAATCAACCAAGAAAAATGGAATTAGTATATTGAAAGATTTGACATTTGATATTTTTCATTGCTACTAAGGATATATAAACTAGTTTAGTGGCAGTAAGCAAGACTAAATTATTTTTTTGTTCTGAAATTACATTTTCAGTTACATATTCCTTGAAAAGTGTTTAACAGAACAGTTGATATTTTTCACTTAAAGAATATAATCAAGCCCTAAGCCAATGTACAGAAAATTTAATTTAGATTTCATTGTTTTTAAGACATACTTCCATGAATGACTTCAAGTTATATTTCCTACAATTTGTTGAAAGTAAATGCATCATCTGGAAACAAATTTCATTGTTTGGCAGATGAAAATGAGACATATGTGGTAATATTAAAGTTGACTAAAGTATTTCTAATAAAAGTGTTATACTAATTCATGGTATACCCTTGCACATTCTTTTCTGTTTATCATTCTTCTATATTCTGAATTAAAAAAGAAACCACATCTTAAAGATCTGAAATTTTACTTAGTTATTCCGTATGAAGTGTTAAACTAAAGATGATGGAATTTAAGACTTTTGTTTAGTAACTCACCTTTGAATGCCAATTTTTATTTTGTCTATAAGGCTTTGAAAAACTTGATTTGCTGTAAACTTATTATGGTTTGGAAAATAAAGTGTGGCTCAATGAAGAAAAGGAAGAGAACATCTAATTACGTAACCATGTAACTAAATGTAAGGAGCATGCATTGCTTTCTCTTACCCCTTTCAAAGGATAGTTGACTCATCTCCATGAAATTAAGTCTTTTCATTGAGGTGAATTATTGACCCATAAAAACAGAAATGATCAAACGACCTCCCTTTACCCAGTCTCCTCAACTGTCTGCTCTAAAAAATCAATCGCTCAAAGCTGAGGATGGTGAGAGAGGCCCGGACCTGCTCAGAGGATGATGGATGGGATGAAAGGAGTTTTCGTAAACGTGGGACCTCTAGAATATCTTCCGAGTTCACTGGGATCCGCCCATCGATAACTCTCAGTACATTAACTGAGCTTTAGAAACAAATCAGATAGGCAAGACCCCATCATAATTTCTGAGGTAACTGAAGACTATTTTGAAAATATTTAAAAGATATTTACAACATTGAGTAGCTGAATTCTAATGAGTATTTCTCATGATAACATTTTATTGTAATTCTCCTTACTATAAAAAATAATTAAATTGTAATTGTAAATTGAATGGCTTATATGTTTGAAATTAAAATAACAAAAATTGTGGTAAAAACTCACAAAAGCTAAGAAAGGTCCATATTTTAAATTAAATTTTCTTTTGGCAATTTAATACATTTGTATAATGAATTCTAACTTCCCTCAATCCCGGCTCTCTTATCTAGTCCTCCTACTGCAGTCAAGCCCTCTCCACCCTACAGATCTCCTTTTACAGTCACCATGTTTTACTTTGCCCTGTGAGCACCTGTGTTTGACCAGGGGCATCTGTGTCACTATGGGGTTAGAGCTATCCAGTGGAGCCTAGTAGGCTCACCCGTGGGCCCACAACTGAAGACAATGACTTCCTGTCTCACAGAATCTAATAGAAGCCAATTGTTCATGAGAGATTAACAGGGCCCCACGAGTCCCTCTCCCATCCATGACTTATTGTTGATAGGGCCAGTCTTGTGCAACACACAGTTTTGTGAGTTTAGGATTGCACCGGCTGTTTTCATGCCCAGAAGACAGAATTTTGCACACTCTCTCCAGGTTTTTCTCTCGTGTTATTTAGACCACCTTTTCTGCAGTGTATCTAGAACATAAGGCATGGGAGAGTTGTGTGAATGTCTTGTTTGGGTTTGAATGCCCAATCATCACTTCTCAGCACGTTGGGTGAGTTTCTATCTTCTCTGCCACTCACTGGGAAGAGAGGGTTCTCTGATTATAGCCGAGAGAAGCAATTTTTAATGGGTAGGAACAAATATTTAAAAGGCAGATTGACACTGTCAGTTCAACTAAGCAGTGGTGTTTAGTGGTCCTCATTCCTCTCCAGCTGTGTGTTTTTCATCAGGCTTACAGTGTGAGGCACGGATCCCCTCCAGTGGAGTGAGTCTCAAGCACACTCAGTGAGTGGTTGGGTGCCCTCTTAAATGTTGTGCCGCCGTTGCACCTTTGGACTGCAGTCTGCCTGGCAGATTGATGTTACAGGCTTCACGGCTCAGTAAGGCCTGTCTTCCCTCCCCGCCCCCAGCAGCCAGAGTAACACCTTCTGGTGTTAGGAAAGCTGGCCACGAGGGAGAAGGCTTCAAGGTTTAATTCCAGCCCGATTTCTCTGTCTCTTGTAAGCAAGATGTGTAATGCCTTCAACACTAGCCTTACTCCACCGATAGTGTCTCCCCAGTTCTGCTGGGTAACCGAGCGTCCTGACAAGACGCACTGCTGACAAGTACTGCATCATTCTGTGGGACATTGGTGTCTGTTTCGCCGAAAGCTCAAGTGTGAGAGAACCCCTTGTTTGGTACCAGGGATTTTGTTTCAGGAAGAGCAGTAATTAGAAACGAAATGTGCTTCTCTTCCAGATTATTTTCCTTATAAAAATATACAGGTGATTACTAACCATTCATTTTTATAAGCACCATTCAAGGAAAAGTAAAAATGAAAAAAAAAAGTTTATAAATATATAGAAACATGTGAGTGTTTAAAATTCAGTGTTGAACTTTTGTCCTTATATTAGATTAATAGCACAGAAGAATATATAGATGAGATCGAGCAATTATTCCTTTTTACTTTTGGTTGGCTCTTTGTGAATTTCACATCATGCACTCCAATCCTACTGATCTTCCTCTCCCTCGGTACCCAGTCCCACCCGTGAGACCTGGCCCCAACCGAGAAAAGAATGTGTAAGCTGTGGTGTGTCACAGGGTGTCTCACAGTATACCCTTTGTCCACAGTTCTTTGCTTTGAAGTACACACTGTGATGAATCATTGGTCTGGTATGAGACTTTTGGTTTCCGCTACTATACCAATATGGGAACCTCACTGGGACTCCTTTCAGATACCCTGGTGTTGCCCTGTGTCATGGAGATCCTGCAGCTTTGGATCTGTAGGACCCCTTCATACACTCCAGCAGTTCATAGATGGGATAGATGTTGGGGTGGACCAATTCAAAGCCCTGGATCTGGGCCTGAGAGGTATCTGAGCTGGTCAGCCCATCTCCCCCATTCCACCCTTGGGCCAGCTCAGCAGCAACCCCTGCAACCAGGGCCAGCTCTATTCTGCTGCCCAGGTGAGGGGCAAGGCCCACTCTCCCAAGAGTTGCAGCCAGTAAAGGGCATGGCCAGTTCTCCCACTCACATGAACCCCAAAGCCAGCTCTCCCACCTGCCATAGGTTGCAAGGAATGAGGAGGGGAGAAGGGAGTCTCTCCCCCTTCCATATTACCACACAGCAGACAAGAGTGGGCTGGCCGGCAACCCACTTCCCTCGAAACCTGGGCCGGTTCTACTGTGCTGCCCAGCAGAGAGAGGGGCAGGGCCTTCTGTCCCAAGGGCAGCAGCTGGTGACAGGACAGGACCAGCTCTCCTGCTTTCATGACTCCAGGGCCAGGCTACAACCTGTGGCAGGTGGTGAGGAGCAAGGTGGGGCTGTGCCAGATGTGGCCCCAGGCAGCTCTTGGGGCTCCTGCCCCAGGCCAGGACCTCACCATGGTCCCAGGTGACGTCACCAGCTACTCACATCAAGCTATTCCTCACTATCCTCATGTCTCCCCTTCTGCCTCTCTTTATGGTGCCCGTTTCTCTTTCTCTCCCATTTCTCGTGACCTACTTCTTCCTCTTAGTGGCACCCTGGGTCTCTGAGTGTCCGTGTTGTCTCAGGAGTGCTATATGCCCCCGCCTGTGCGTTATGGCACTGGGCAGAAGTCATCTCGTGCGTCATCGGCTCCTCCACCTCAAGGCTTGCGTAATGCTGGACTGGTGGTCATCTCAGGCTGGCTCCCTGTCTGGACACCATGTCGCCAGTCTGGCTTGTTCCTTGCCAGACCCCGTCCCGTGCTCGCCCCCCCCCCTTCACCCCATGTGAGGGTCACCTGTCTCCCGTTCACTCTATCTCGGGGCCAGTGGTACCAGGCCGAGTTCCTCTAATCTCCACCTTGCTCCTTGTCCTAAGAGCCCGCCCGGGCCTGCCTGGTGCCTGACTGGTGAGAATCTCAAGCTTGCTTTTTTCAGGGATGTCAGAACTCTGAGTACAGACACGGTCTCTCTCTCCTCTTGCCACCTACTGATGCCACACCTGCAACACCTCTAGAGGCAGGGTAATGAGAAATTTTTAAGGGGAAATATGGTATTTTGACAAGATTTTGAAAAAGTTATTTAAAATGTATCTGATGGAATGTTGCCTGTGAGAAAGATGTAGAAAACAGCAAGACACAATTATCATCAAAAATTTTAAAACATAGAAAATGTTACCCTCCACCCCCAACTCCCCACCATCATCATCATCGATGTTTATTGGTCACTTATGTGCCAGACGATAGGATAAGAATGTCTGTGTATTATCACACCTAATGATTGTGCTACATTGATATAATTCCGTATATTATCACACCTAATGATTGTGCTACATTGATATAATACATTGCATTGCCGTCATTTCTCAGAAGAGAACTGAAAATTAGAGGTATTAATTAATTTTCCAAGATTTGATCTATAATGAATGGCAGAGCTAGTAATTCCTAAGTTGTGCATTTTCCACATTACTAAAAGACTTGGTAGAATTTATTGTGTTTACTTGTAGACAGAATACATGTGGAATTAACATCACCCACATTAACAGAGTTTATTCAGTGCTTGTCACAGCTACCATCAGAAACATTTTTCAGAAATTTGAAGACAGGCAAAAACTGAGAAAACTGAAGGAAAAAAAAGACTCTGGATTTATTGCGATCAGCTGTTGTTGGCATGAGAAGATGTTGAGAGTAGGCTAGCTTAGAGTAGGGAACCTTCTTTTGGATACTATATTGCTTTGTCCATCATGAGTTGGAAGTGGGAAAGGAACAGAACATTGAGTAGAGTTTGCTGGAGAGTTTATGGCCTACAATCTTATCGTTCATATTGCTGGGCTATTTTCCACTTATGGATTCTTTCATCCCCCTTTTGGGTTATTTTGACACTTGTAAGTGGCAAACTCTTAGGGGACGAGAGAGCAAGACCTCACATCTCAGGAACTGCCTAGTTGTTGTCATGGTCCTGTGTCACGAGATCTTAGCGCTTTAACTGTTGTAGCATTATTGCTAGCAAATGCGGAGAGAACAGATGCACAGATCCTAGACAGAATGCAAATGATCACCCTCCTCATCATCATCCTCATCATGCAAACACAAACAAGGATTAGTGGTCGCTGTAGGAGGAAGAAACCAGAAACTCTCAGGGCAGGTCACAAGAACAAATCCCAAAGAGTGAAAGGATCACCTTTGCAGTCCAGGCAGCTTTCCTCCCAGGTAAAGTATATAGTCTTTTCTGTCTTTCCTGTTTCATTGATCCATATAGAGCAAGAAGTATTAGAAATAGCATGGGTGTCACCAGGGATAACCAGCAGGAAATCTAGAGCAATTAGATTGTCCAGCGACACCTCCAGTGACTCAGGACTTTTACATACACACCTTTATGGCAACTTCTTTTTCAAATAAGTGCTAGTTTTCGTATGTGTGTACGCGTGTGTGTCTATGATTCTTACTGCTGGCACTACTGTTCTGATTGTTCACACAAACAAGGAATCGGCCATTCTGTCAGGTAAAATGTCTGAGATGAAAGGTTCATGTCTGAGTCAGAATTTCTTGACTTAATAATTTGAAGATTTGAGAATTCTGTGAAGAATATCTGAGACTATTATTCTCAAAGTACTCTAGGCATTATTTTTAAAATGAACAGGACCAGATATTTTGGTCAGAACAAAAGCCATGACTGAAAGGGTCAGTATGAGAGTCATGGGGAAAAAAATCAGTCACGGTACCGTTGGCAGCACTGTGTCATAGAAGCCAAGGGTTATATTTTAATTCCTATTATTCTCTGCCAGGGGTCAAGTAATTGGCCATTGTACAGTAACTATTATCGACCACGTTTAGAATTGTCTTGGATCTGATTACTAGGAGGTAATAATTGCTTTCTTAGTCTGAGTGAGAGGATATTTTGGTAAGACCCGGGCCGGATTGTTTGCAGTGGCGATGGCATCCGCTCTAAATCTCTGTGACGCCATTCCCTGAGACTACCATTCCTCACTCCTTTATCAGAGGACTTGGTTACATGTTATTTATAGAGCAGTCTCCAAGGTGGAGGGTCGTAGCTGTTGTTGAGGAGCATCTAGGGATGATGCAAGACTGTGCATTCCTTTACGTAACAAAGTATAAAGCGATATAAACTGTTTATAACAATTAAAGTCTATAGAAAATGTAAAGAATAATTAAAAAAAAAAACAGAAGGGACCAACTAAGTGAATAAACTCAATTCAACCAGAAATTAGGACTTTTAGTTAACGTTAACTGGACAGAAACTACCTATTTTCTGAGGCATCTCCATTTTATTCTTGGAATGTGACTTTTTCTATACTAGATACTTTCCAATTACTGTGGTAAGCATCATGACAAAAAGAGACTTGGGGAGAGAAGGGGCTACTTCATCTTGTAGCTCCCAGATCACAGTCCACCCTTGAAGGAAGGGAGGCAGGAACTTGAGCAGAAACCTTGGAGGAATGACTTGCCCCCGTGCCGTGCTCAGACTGCTTTCTGTGCCACGCAGGACCACCTCCCCAGGGTGGCACTGCCCACAATGAGCTGTTTCGCTGCAAAAACCGAGAAAGAATATTTCTCACGGATTTGCCTACAGGCAGTCTGGACAGAGGCATTTTCTCATTGCAATTCTTCTTCCCAGATATCTCTAGCTTGAGTCAAGCTGACAAACCAACCAACAAACAACAACAAAAATACAACAAATGAACAAACAAAACACCATCACTACCACCATCACCCCCAACAAAAACAACCAGGGTAGTTATTATCAAGTAATGCTAGGTCAGGGTTTGCCATTCTGTGTGAATACAGAAAGTTCCCCAATCTAGAAAAGATCTTTGCAGAATGTCCCTTTTTCTGGGATGTTCAGGGAGACAGCCAGACCACTCTGGCAGTGAATAGTAATGTGAGAAAGTAAGAAAAAACACCGACTCATGAATGGTTGGCTAAAATTATTATCATTGTTATTAACAATAATAATGATGATAACAATATTTGCTTACAGTCTGTAGAAGTATCTGCATTGCATGAGGAGCCAGGAGGTCAAATCAGTGTTCTGGGGACTAATTCAGAAACACTGTGCAGTTTAGAGGAGTTAAACCTTTAGAGCAGGAATAAGTGGGGCAGGATAAGATTGCAGTGAACGATGGGTTTTTACATTTCTCTGAAACTGAACTTCAAGCTCGCATTGTCTGGATCACATGTGCACAGACACTTAAATGGACTTTTTGTAGTCATAGATACCTAAGCAATGCAGCTTAAAGGAGCCATGTTGGCCTGCAGATGTAACTTTCTAAGTGTTCATAAGACCCTAGGTTTGGGCACTAGCTCAAAGGCAAAAGCAACAAATAAAACAAATGGAAACTGTAAATAAAAAAAACCTGCCTGTGATCCTAGGAAACTTATTTGTGGTGGCCTCTCGGAGGGCATTTTACGCTTAGTCAGTGCTAATAGGAAAACTCTGCACCCTGCAAAACCCAACAATACTTTAAATTGTCGTTTTCTTAGGGAAACAAGTTTGAATAATCTTTAACAGTAAGTATCTTCCCCTTTATCATCAAGGTACACCCTATGTGATGGGCTGACTTGGCAGAGTTATAATTTGTCTTTTGAGATGTTATATGTCTTTTTTCACTAAAGTAAAACCTTCAACAGATCTCAGTGCCCTCTGAACAGAAAAGAATATCATCTCCAACACTGCAGAGAAATGGGATCAGAGAGAGGTTTATACATCTGAATGTTTATGTGGGAACCTCAGAAAAATGAGAGTAGGTTTTTAGCAAACACTGAAGATCTGATTTCAGGAGTACCGCTATCTTCACCAGAGGGAGGTAGAAAGATGATAGCTTCACCTATTTCAGAACCCTGAAAAGATCTGCTGGAGTTTGGCCAATAGTTTCCTTTGGAAATGGGAGATGTTATTTGAGCTAGCTACTATAGGAAAGGGATGGCAGCATTTGTTGATGCTATTGAAACATATTGAAAAAAATATATCAGTATCTCACTCGCTAGCTTTCTTTTTTGGCAGCATGAGGATATTTATAATAGGCTAGCACAGGGTAAGGGAAGTCCTTTACTTAGAAAGCTTTTATCATAGAATGAAGTTCATGATTTGTTTCTGGCTTCAGAGGATTTTGGAAAAGTATTTGGTTGTATCTACCTTAATTTTAATAGATTCTTTTCCTGGTATTGTGTGTGTGTGTGTGTGTGTGTGTGTGTGTGTGTGTGTGTGTGTGT
>NW_026590663.1:6659669-6674310 GCF_907164565.1 Psammomys obesus | reverse complement strand
TGTGTGTGTGTGTGTGTGTGTGTGTGTGTGTGTGTGTGTGTGTGTGTTCAGTGGAAACTATAGCACATAGAATATAGAGCCGAGCTTGGGATAACAGATTAGTATCCATTAATGACCACATCCTATGCTCTAGAGCTGTGAATATGTTATAATCCACAGCAAGAGGACTTTCTTTTTAGAGGTAGACTTAAGGTTGATGATCAGCTGGCCAGGAGAGCAAGATAATTATTCGAGATCCACAGTGTTGGTGATGGTGGGGAGTCAACATGATCACACCATTCTTAGGAATACAAGAAAGTCAGAGTTAGGTATTTCACTGAGCATTTAGAAGGTTGAGTGAGGGGCCACAATACAACACATGGGAATGTTCAGGCAACGCTTGAAAAGGCAGGTCCTGTCTCCCTTCCAACCCCATTGAATCTGTAGAACGACTGATCCAGTGACGCCTCAGCTTCAGCACAAGGAGGAGTGTTTTGACTCCAAGGCTCTAGTTCTGTAGAAGGACTGACATGTGTCTCATGAAGCCATTACATACGTGGCAACTTGTTCTAGGATCCCCTTGAAAACAACCCATGCCTCTGGGTGCTTATCTGAGGTACATGAAATGCAATGGGAATAAAGTACCAGGAGATTCTCAGCACGGCTGTGCATAGAGGAGTCCTCTCCTCTTGAGCATCAAGGTACACCTGCTTTGAGTATGACATCACAACTTCCTCTGAAGAGTCTCTTCATTTTAAATAATCAGGCTGCAGTCTGCGAGGAGAGAGGCATCTCAGGGGTTACAGTTCAAGGTCACCACCAATGTTGTGTGTTTACTTTCAGGAAGAGATGGGACAAAGGTGAAAGAGGTCACTAGAGGGAGAGCAGCTGTTGTCCGGCGGGGGCTGGCCATCCAGATTACCGTATATTCATCTCCAGTGTTTAAGGCAGGGCGCTGACTGCTTCTCCCTCCTCAGAGCACACTCAAAGGTCAAATTGAGAGATTTTTTTTTTCTTGGATCTGGCATTTCTTCCATAAGACGGGATAATCTTTTCTGTTTTCAGCATCTCTTCTGTTACTGTGAACAAGTACTCTTGTCAGAAAACGGTCATTCGTGACGGTGTCTGTTTGAGCTGCTGTGCTCTACGTTTATTTAGGTCCTTGACTTATTTTTGTTCAAAAGTCTTTTCTAAATGCCACATGGGGATTATTCAATGCCACTTCCCCATTCTAATTTTTGTCTCGAAGTGTCTTTCCAATTTCATGAGTAAGTTCATTGACAAAATTAGAAAGGCTGCTATTGCCTTCTTTAATTCCCAACTGTTGCAAAAAGGAATTTTCTGATCTCTCCTGAAAAATACCCTGTAGGTTTTATCCAATTTGCATGATTGATAAGCCTTTCAACTTTATTGGCAGGTAGAGGTTTTTGTCCCACATTTTTATAATCTTTTCATCTTCATCTTTGTTGTCAAAAGAGAAACTTGAAAGGTCTTTATATGAGTAGTCCAGTGAATATTTGACACCTAGGAGTTAGAGTTTCAGGATCGATCTAACATTTTTCTAAGTTGAGACAGAGTAATTCCAAAATTTTATATGTGTGCCTGATGGCCTTTTCTGTATTCTGAAAAGTCTCTAAGGACAGCTTTTAGGTTGGCTCATAGCTGAGGTGAAATTCTAGAGCTTGCTATTTCCTTGAGTCTAGGGAGAGGCAACTGACATTTTAGAATTTACTCCTAGCAATCATTTGGAAAACTCATAGACAAAGAGAAAGGGAGTGAGGGAGTGACAAGGCTGGAGCGATAGGAATGAAGAAGGAAGACCGAAAGCTAAGGAAGCCTGTGAGACATAAGGAAGGGAAACAGCAACTGAGGACCTGCATTTTGTTGTCAGACTGCCCCTTAGTTTTGGTCAAAGGATCTTTCTGGAGTAATTGTTAAAATGAGAGTTAAAACTAAAGTCCTTCCTCTGTATAGCAAGAAGACACTGTTCTCTATATTAGGCTTGAGAAATCTTTCTCTCTTGTCCTTAAGTCTTCTCACATGAGCAGATTTTTCTTAAGCAAAATGTTCCTCAGAGTGACTTTTGAAGACTCTCATTTTCTTTGGGTGGTAGGGGTGGGGCTTCTGCCATTTAGAATGCTGTACTGGGGAATTTTCTTTGAGATGGTGCTTAGAAGCAGCTGTGGTTTTTCTTAATGATCCCATGACACCAGATGATTACTCAAGTGAGATGCTCCTGTAGAAACTCCATGTATCAGTCCTCCAACTAGTCAGCTGCCTAGAACAGTGCCTGCTGGGCAGAACACACACACACACACACACACACACACACAAAATATACCTCTGGATCTAAGGTAAGCTCTCAGGACAAACTTGAAATAGACATAATCAATCATTCAGTTTTATTGGTGAGCCAAAACAATGCTTGTACAAATGAATGCAGGTCTGTCAGAAACAGAGAAATCATTAGCTTGAGGCTGGATAGAGCAAAAGGCTAGCAGGACCTGGAATCGTATCTGTGATTGTGCCTCTCATTTCTTAGAACACTTTTAGGTGACATAACCACAAAAAGAAAGAAAGAAAGAAAGAAAGAAAGAAAGAAAGAAAGAAAGAAAGAAAGAAAGAAAGAAAGAAAGAAAGAAAGAAAGAAAGAAGAAAGAAAGAAGAAAAGAAAGAAAGAAAGAAAAAGAAAGAAAGAGAAAGAAAGATGAATAGAAGTAATGAGCTAGGGGTGTCAAACCAATGGAATCTAAAACAAGACTTCCACACAAAAATGACAATAAATAAGGTACTCTGTGAAGAGCTGTGTTGACTTACACATTGATATGGAGACAAAAAGTCAAAAGCAGTAAAGCATGGGGTGTTTCCTTGTATACTACAGTTAGTGGAAACTTGTAGGCAACAAAGAGAAATACAGAACGCATTCCAAAGAAACCCTCAGAATACTGGGAATAACAAAGACTATTCAAATGAGATCAAACAGAGGTATTTATTCAGAGTTTGTCTCTGCAAAAAGAATTAGCCACTGTCACTTTCATTTATCAGAGACTAAAATCTGCAAGTAAATGGGACTTAATGCAATTGATAGATGGGTGGATGGATGATTTTAGATGTATGATTAATTCACATAGGCTCCAACTAGACATTGTCTCAGAGATGCCAAAGATAGAGGTGAGGTATCCCATGTGACTGGTTGGGAAACATATTTTGTCTTATCTGATTGGTCCTGATATGGAGGCAGAGAGAGAGCAGATAAGGAAGCTGAAGCTAATTCATCTGGGTTGAGTTTTTATCTTCTTTGGGTGATTCTTTCAGAAATTATGGTTTGACGTCTGAGGCTGATTACTGTGGGGGTTGTGGACAATAATTCTATTGTCTTTCATATGATGCCTTTTGGGGTTTGGCAATACTTAGCCATTTAAAAATGTAGGCTTCTTGTTTGAGAAACAGTCTCAGAAAAGACCCCTGTGCCCAGATATATTTGGTGCTTGTGGAGCTCCTGACCTCTCCAGGTCATATTAACTCCCCCTTCTTTCATATGATTCCCTGCACTCTGCCCAAGGCTCCAACCAAGGACCATGCATGGAGATAACCTAGAACCTCTGCTCATAGGTGTGTAGCCCATGGCAGCTCAGTATCTCCTAGTAAGGGGAACAGGGACTGTCTCTGACATGAACTCAATGGCTGGCTCTTTGACACCCCCCTCAACCCTGATTGAGGAGCAGCCTTGCTAGGCCACAGAGGAGGACATTGCAGCCAGTCCTGAAGAGACCAGATAAGCTACGGTCAGATGGAAGGGGAGGAGGACCTCCCCTATCAGTGGACTTAGTGAGGGGCAGGGAGGAGATGAGGGAGGGAGGGTGAGATTGGGAAGGAACGAGGGAGGGGCTACAGCTGGGATACAAAGTAAACTAACTAATATGAAAAAAAATATAAATTTAATTAAAAAATGTAAGCTCTTGGATGGAAGGAGAGTATAAGAATTGATTCTGATAGACTATGAAATTGTGAGAAACTACAGTTTGGACAAGGAATTATCCCTGTCACTTTCTTGTTTATTTATGGTGGAGAAAGCACTCCTGCTATAATAATTTGTAACAGAGCAGGCTAGAGAGAAGTAAGGTTCAAGAAGAACTACTATTATTAAAAGACTTCAGTATAGGCAGAATAGACCTTAATGTAAACTAGACCCACTTGATACTCTGTCCTCTCTTTTAACCACTCGGAGGCCATTTTGCCAACACAGCAGAGATGTGTACTCCAGCCCCAAGGAAGGACCATGATAATTTCTACTTGGGTACCAAAGGCTAAGCTTAGAAAACACAACAGCATATCCACAGCCAGGATACCATGCAAGCGTCTCTGTCCAATGAGCTTTGAAGTGGAATTATAACTTGCTCCTCTTTGAATTGTAACTGAGGTAACAGAGGGGCAGGGAGAGAAGGGAGTAGAAGAGAGAGAAGGGAGGGAATCTACAAGCTGGGTCTTTCACCTAGAACATTCTGAGATCAATAGGTTAACGACATGTTTCCTTCAAAGGACTGACTAATCTGAGGACTGTAACAAGATGATAGACTAAGAGAAATGGCCGTAACGTGGAAAAGAGTTGAAAGGGAAAAAATGATTGTGACCAGTTGTTTTAATAAGTCTATGTTACGTTCAGAAAGATAACTAAAATAAGTGACCTTGTGAAATAAGGTATTTCCCTAAGATAGCAGCTATATCCCTGTGATAGTGAGAGGATGGCCACGACCCCGCCCGCATACACAGGCCAACGGGATCCAAAAGCAATGAGGACATACCTGAAAGGGCACAGAGCAAGGGAGAAACAGTGTGGAAAGGAGACTGAATTCAGTTGTAAAGGGAAACCCAGTTTCTTTCCTTTTCTTTTCTTTACGATTAGGAAAGGAAGTTATAGTAAGACAACAAGCCTCCGTTTTTAAAATTTTCATCTTTCAAACAGAGGAGAAGATGATCAGCCAGGAACGTATTATACAGTCAGTGATGGTAGCGAGCATCATTAAGAGCTTGCTTTGGGCCAAGCACTGTAAGGTTTACACTTCGCACTTTGAACATTTGCTCTTTCATTTAGTTCTTCGAGGCAGGTGTTACCATTCTTTTACTGATAAGGGCACTTAGATGTAACAAGATTAAATAATTTGCCTAAGTAAGTGGTGAATAGTTTAAGACCATTGTTATTTTGACATTGAGGCCAGAGCTCTTGACCACTGCTGTCAACACCTCTACTTAGAGATGATTAAGGACACAAGTTCAATTGCTTGTAAGGATCATAGAATAATACTTAAAAATTCATAATAATTTGAGTAGGCAGAACTGGAAGAAAGGAGACATGTAATCTCTGGGGACGTAGATACATATAAACTGTAAAAGTAATTGTGGAGTAATTGATTGGTATCGGGTAATGAGCCTGCCAAAATACCTATAGATGTTAACCAATTTGATTTGTGTTAGGGAATAAATATTGAGCGTCTGTAACTTTTATATATACGTCTATTTATTTCTTCTTCCATATTAAATTCTGGAGGCTTCATCATTTTGCACTTACATAGAAATGAACTCCGTGTGCAGGGAGCACAGACATGGACCATCCAGTATTTCAAGTCTAGTTGAAGGGTCTGGTGACATTGCTCAACAAGACAACGTTGCCATCTGCTGGTAGCTTCTTTGAATTGCAGACACAAGGTTCCAGAGTCCTTGCTTAAATGCAAAAGGTGGTGGCTTAGGGATGGGTTCTTAGATGGAGAACGGCACGACAAATACTTAGAAGGAAAACCCAAGATGATTTTGAATCTTACATGGACCAAAAAAAATTACCAGTTTATTCAAAGAGGGATTTTACTCAATTTCCATTTTGGAACTTATCCAGTTGGCTTGCCTTTGTGAAATCTGACTGGATTGCTCTTTCAAGGTCAAAATTTGCCAAGATTTTGGTATTTATGGCTGCTCACCAGAATCATGCCTCACTGCCTGTTAGTTGAGCTCACATGATACTATGGCTCTGGGAATGGAAATCTTATTTGAAGCAGGAAGCCATGATAGTCAGTTTAGGCACTGCACTTTCTTCTTCCTCCTCCTCCTCCTCTTCTTCTTCCTCTCCTCCTCTTCCTTCTTCTAAATTTGTGGCTTCACTTTGGTTTCTATCACACTCTTGTGAAAATGTTAGCTAGGCTGCAGCTGAGGATGTTTGTAGACGTGGTTAGGAGGGCCACGCTATTGTCTAAATAAGTATTCTGCTCATGTATATGAAAATGCTGGCCAGAAAAAAGTTCTCGTAATATGTTCTTCAGACTTGTATAGGCTGTTGCAAGTGTTGGGGGTTCCTTCCTTTTTATATCATGTTCTGAATATAATCCTTCATAGTCACATACTTAGTTTACTCAAATAAGCCAGATATAGGAAGGCCATGGCTTTCTCAAATACAGAATCTCAGTTTTCTGTACCCATAGAACAGAGCTCAGAGCGATGGTTCCTAGAGGATGAGTCACAAGACAATGTCACTCATCAAGTGATGAAAAACTCCAGTTAGACAGCAGGAATGGGTTCAAGAGATCAATTTCATCTCATGACATTGATAATGATATATCTTGTGCTTAACATTTGACAAATGAATGCATATTAAGTGTGATAACCTTAAAAATGTGTGTAGTAAATTCAACACTATAGTGATTTGTCCACTCAATGATTTATACGAACCTAAAACATACTATATATCATATAGATTTAATATTTATTTATTAAAACTTCTCCTGACATAAGGAAAACAGCCATCACTCTTTTTTTTTTTCTGTCTTGTATGACATTATTGTCACAGCATGTCTGACATTAGCCAGATTAAATCATTAGGTAAGTCTCAAGCTAATCCTAGCTCCTGTGGATGTTCAGCTCCTTGTCTTTTCTCGGAGAGTTAAGGTAGACCAAGCAATGGAAGGAATACAACACAGTACAATTATGTAACAATGTATCTTATTATATTTTCTTGGATAGTTGAGGAAGTATCCAAGACCAAGCAATGGAATGAAACTCAGCAATACAATGATGTAGCAATGCATCATTTTGTCTAGTTGTAAGCAGTCCCTGTGCAGGGACCCGGCAAGAAAGCCAGCTTTGGAAGAGGAGCCCTTTGGAATATGTTGTGTATCTGCCATCACTTACCTTCTTCCGTTCCAAGTTATAATTGTTTAATTTTCATTCTATCACCAAGTGTTTTAGTAATGGATATATACATGTTACAAAACACGATATATTACTGCTGAAATGTAAGTAAAAATCTATCACAATGTATCCAGGTAGGTGATGTTGAGAATTTGCGTCCCCCATGAATAAATGTGTATCATTGTTTCCATTCTACACAAGATAAATGGAAACATTTTCACATATTCATCTCCTTTCTTTTCAGTGTGGTATAAAAATGCCATGAATATTCATTAAACTCATAATTATATATCTATATCATAATGTTTTAGGGTTGTAGAGTATTCCACATGTTTTCTACTTCTGATTGCTTTAATAAACAGTAGCTTTATATTTAATTAGTGTACTTTAAAAATTTTTTTAATTAACATACTTTTAAAAAGTAGCATTGCTCGGTAAAGCTTATATGCATTTTATAGCACATCTTGTAAATACTGACAAATAATTATGCAGAATACAGAATTATGTTTACTACCACTGTCAGGAAATGGAATACCAATTGATGAAAAATTAAAGCCTGGCTGTAATTTGTTTTTGCTTGATGTGAATGAAGCTAAGATCTTCAAATCGCCATTGGTTGACAGTAGTTCTTATTTTCTCCTTTATACATTTTGCCATTAATTTTTAATATTTATTCCAAATATTCCTTTTTTTTTTACTTTGGACAGCTATATTTTTATATAATATGTTTTTGTGTATCATATATGCTGTAATATATATATATATATATATACACACACACACATATATATATATACATATATGTATATTACCTTCAGGGCTTTTTTAGCTTTGATATATTCACCATATGATTTTTTTTATTTCATGTTTTGTAATTTTATCAGTTAAATATGTCAATCATCCTTCTTAAGGTTTCTAACTTTGGCAGAAATGTTCCCATCTAAAATGTTCCCATCAGAGTAATATCACCATTCTGTTTTCTTTTAAGTAGTTTGCTTTTAAAAAACAAAAATTGCTATTTATTTAGAATTTGCTTTGGTGAATATATGATAAAAAGGAATTAAATCTTTTTTCTACAAAATCATCGGCTGGGACATGACAAGCTCATAGAGTGCTGGCTTTATTTTTCATGTCTTTACTTTGCTCAGAACAGTGTTGGGATGGGCATCAGGTCCAGGGCCAGATCAAATGCAGTCAGCCCACGGTGAGAAGACAGAGCATGTCTACCTAGTGCTTACATTTCTCTGCATTACATATGAAGAATATGGCTTCACTTATAAATTTTTAAATGAAAAAATAAGGAGGAAACACGCCAAAGGCTGGACATTTGTAGCAGGAAAGCAAGCAGGAAGTCTGCCTAGTGTGCCGACGAGGGACTTTGATAGGGAATCCAGACTGCCTTCAGCAGACACTGATGGATGAGAAAGGCCGGTTGCCTTCCGGGGTCGGTACAAAGCAACGCATTAGGTTATGATGAGAGACATAGAGATTACGGTCTTTTCTTTTCGTCACCATAAAGTAATTTACCAAGGAGAGATACTTTTAGCACCATTAGTCATCATTATTGTCACTGTTCTCATCCATCCAAGGGGGAAAACATTTTAAAGGATGGAGCTTATGTTGAGGGCAATTATATCGTTGAACTTGGGAATGAGGGCGTCTACATTGTCTGACTTTATAAACTTGGGTGAGTTTTCCAAGTCCATCCCGTTAGGCTGGCTCTCAGTGGGACCAGTCTGTAATCTGAGAACGTGGGAGTTAGAGGCAGCCTGATCTGGAACTCAAGGCTATCCCCAGCAACATAAGGAGTCTGTGGCTGGCCTGGACTCTGTGAGCCCTGTCTCAGAAAAAAGGCAGGCTGTGTCACCATTCCTTTTCCTCCTCCAGTTTCTTTGACTTTGGGAGCCATGTCCAGGTTCTACAACCTGAGGCTGTCTCACGACAAGTCCAGGTCTTTTCATATTCTTAAATGTCCTAAAGAGGATATAAAATCCCAACTGAGATGGACCAGATTGGAAAGGGAGAGGACACAAATAATAATGTGTTGTTATTAGTAACAGCTTTTTATATTAATAACCACATTTATGGAACAACTGCTCTATGCTGTGTGGTTTCATTGTGCCACTGCTCATAATTTTTCTAGAGCCTGGACAGTTTTCATCACCTTGACAATTCTGAGGAACCTCTGTGACATATGTAATCAGTTACTGACTGGAATCCCCTATGTTATGTGAATGTACCAGAGGGGTATGTGATAGCCAGTCCCTTCCATGCTTCCGTGACACACTGTGAATCAAAATGGTTGTTGAAGGTTGGTCTGGCCAAATCTCCTTCCACATAATCATGTCTAGATTTTGTTCACCTCTTTTAACTGAATGCCGCTTGCATCTTCATTGCATCAGTGTTTGAAAACCACTGCTTGATGCTTTTGGTCCCTTCCTTGACTCATCTGGGATGCATACTGTAAACAGGGACTCCTGAGCTCAACCTCAGCTTCTGCGACAAGGGGATTCAAATAAGGACAGAGGTACTGTTTCTCCAAAACTGGTGTGTGTGAGGACCTGATGAGAGCCTGTGTGAATGCAGACTGTTATTCAGGTGGTCTGGGTGGCTTGTGGCTATCCACATTTCTTCAGGTTCCCAACATTCAGATAATGTTGGGGCAGTTAGTTCATGGGTCACATTTGGTCAGGAGCTCAAGTGTCTCATCTAGGTATTAAAACATTTCAGTCCTCCTGTGCTTAAGGTCCCTCTTGAACCCCACATGGCCCTTCCAGGTCCCTATTTAATGTGTTTGAAGCAGGCACGTGATCTCTGGAGTATTCCTCGTATTGCTCTGCAGGCCTTGCCTCTGTAATGCCACTTGTCCTCACCATCACCACCATCTTCCTGATTCTAGGGCGATCTTCCCAGGTCACCTCACAGGCAAGGCTTTCCCAACAGCCCAACCCTCTGCAGCTTCTGCTCTCTGACCTGCTGTATGACTTTGGTCATCCACCTTTGGTGAGGCTGTGTGGCAGAAAGCTCTCTGATTTGACCCCTGTAATAGGAGCTGACCAGGGGAATAGTCATATTACAGCAAACCTTCTCAGTTTCTCCATGTATTTTCTACATGTGCTTTATTAGGAAGGGGCTGAAGTTGGCCTGTACTCAACACAGCCCTATTTCAAATCCAGAGCTGTCTCTGTGTCTATTGATGTATTTATTGGATGTTGCCTCTTCACAACTCTATAATTATTGGTAAACTGCACTCAACATTAAAAAAAAATCCTAAATGTAACTAGGGGAAATATACTGGGGTCATCATACTCACACCTTCTCTGTTTCCTCAGGTTAAAAGAAACGTTCTGATGTTTATTCTTCTTCTTTGAGTGTCCATCAGAGGGACTTCCCCAATCTGTACCTTCCCTTTCAGGACTATGCTTGGGGTTCTCGTTCTTCTTGGAAAAATGAAAATGCTGAAACCCTCTGCCTCCTCTTTAATTATCCACGTTGATCTGTCATTGCTCATTCTCTCTGTTGTTATGGCGGTGATGTGCACAACACAATGGAAGAAAATACTTTGAAGTGTTAATCTCAGTGCGAGGCAACCTAAAGTAGACTGGACATGCTACCATATAGATTTGGAAAATAATTATGACACTTTAATGGAAAAAATTGGTTATCATGATGTCATTCCGTTTCTTGTCAAATGTTTTCTTTTTCTACTGTGTCTGGACATAGAACGCCTAAGGAGACAGCCCCAAGTCTTCTCCAAAGCTCTAATAACGTCTAAGGAGACAGCCCTAAGTCTTCTCCACCAAATGTTGTTAGCTAGACACATCCCTAATAATAGATTTGTCAAATATTTTTCTGTCTTTAATCTTAATTTTAATGGGATATAAAATGTGTCTTTAGGCAGTATCAGGTTTGAGCCAGAAAAATAAGTTTATGTTACTATTTAAAGAAGAGGAGAAGAGACAGGAAATTTTGAGTTCTTTTGTTGTTTGACACATTCTTTGTGCTATTTATGGATTTTCCAATCATATTTTATGTTCTAGCGATAGATTTTATTCAATGATTAGACCTTTCAACATTTCAACCTTTTTTTCCCAAATCTCTTAAGGTCAAAAATCATGAATAAATATGTGCTGAGTGTACTGAAAGTCTTCGTCTTCAGAGGCTTCAAGTTGGAGCAGTCTTTCAGTTCTGTTTCTTGCTAGTTATTGATAAATCTGTAGACTTTGGGCTGTAGACCTGATGAATATATTCATGGGCCGTGGGGCATAGCTTGATATTTAGAGAAGTCCAAAGTGTGTTTTTTTTTCCATAAAAAAATTAAATTGAGTTGGAAATACTGTATGTGATTAAATATTTAAAAAAAAAAACAACTTGAGGATACATACTGTTGGTACTTTTAATTCCAGATTAAATGTAAGAATGGTAAATAACAGATGATGAACTAAAGTCATGTTCTTAGCCTGTGCAGGTTAAGCCACCCTTACTAATGCTAGTCACAACACAGAGGAAGTATTTATAAAAATTAAGAGCTTTAGCTGATTGAATTCTAACCTTTATAATGACAGAGAAGCCGGAAGAATTATAAACTGTGGATCTCCCAAGAATTAATGAACTGCAGATCTGATAATAGCTTAGGTTGTGGGCAAAAAATTTTCACATTTAATGGTCATTTAATAGTCTGGAGTTCACCTAGAACTTTTTACTTTCAGTAAACACACCGTAATTTTGAAATGTCCAATGAAACTCTCCTGCATAAGGGGAGAACCCAGGGCTCCCATGTTTTGTGACTTAAACCTAACCAAGCAATCTGTATTTTACTTATTGAACCTGGCAATTCAGGTTTAGTTGCCCTGAGGACAGACATGATAATTTTATAAGTTTTTTAAATTTGAGACATACGCCAATATATCCTCAAATGCATTAGTGAGGATGGTGTTTATTTGTTAATAATAAATCTAATACTAATGTCGTTGATGAGTGTTGTAACAGGAGAACCTGCTCATACAAAGCCAGGGGACATGCATATCAAGATGTAAATGAGCGTGTTGTGAGGCTCAAATGAACTGGTAACATCTACATGTTCTTAAGCTTGACATAATTTGCATGTATTAATTGTACAAATTCTACAACATAAGGGTTTCATTTGATACCTTCATATTACTTGGGATCAAGAATTTATGTAATTCATATAGTCATCCTATAACATCTCCTTTTCTTCCTGCCTTTGTCCGTTTTGAAAATAATTAATCTACTTTTATATCTTTCTTTAAATTTAATCAATTAATTACAATTTATTCACTTTGTACCCCCTCTGCAGCCCTCATCCTAGTCTCCTCCCAGTTCCACCCACCCTCCCTCTTCTCCCCTTATGCCCTTTCCCTAGTCCCCTGATAGGGGAGGACCTCCTCCCCTCCCTCTGACCCTAGCCTATCAGGTCTCATCAGGACTGGCTGCATTGTCTGCCTCTGTTGCCTGGCAAGGCTGCTCCACCAGGGGGAGGTGATCAGAGAGTCAGCCACTGAGTTCATGCCAGAGAAAGCTCCTGCTACCCTTACTAGGGAACCCAGTTGGACACTGAGCAGCTAATGGGCTTCCTTTGAACAGGGGTCTAGGCCCTCTCCATGCTTGGTCCTTGGTTGGAATATTGGTCTTTGCCAGGATCCCCTGGGCCCAGATATTTTGGCTCTGTTGTTCTTCTTGTGGGTCTCCTGTCCCCTCCAGGTCTTTCTGTGTCCCTCTTCTTCCATAATGACTCCTTCAAGACATAGTATTTGTTTTCTAGGTCTGTCTAGATATACGCATACATTTTCATAAATATATATCATGTTTTCTTTGTTTATTCATTTATGATGGGCAATGAGGCCGATCCTATACTTGACTCTTTTGTCATATGCTTTTTTTTTCATGTGTATGCCTGATAGTCTATATCTAGTTTGTTATGATATTTCTATTTGTAGGTTTTGGTGAAATCTCCATATTTATTTCCATAGGCACTAATATATAGTCATTCTTCTTTACCACATTCTTGCCTTCATTTGAAGCCTCCATTTACATTAAACAACAATAACAGTTTCAGCCTTTTTATTAATTTATTCATTTTATATCCTGATCATATCCCCCTCCCTTGTCTCCTCCCAGTCCCACCCTCCTTCCCTTTTCCATCCCAGTCCCCTAGTCCTGAGAAAGGAGAGCCCTCCTTCCTTAACAAGGGACCCCAGGCTAACATGTCTGTTTAGGACTGCCTGATCATCTTCCTCTGTGGACTGGCAAGGCTTCTTCACTTGAGGGAAGTAATCAAAGAGCAAGCAACAGGGTTCATGTCAGACACAGCTCCTGCTCCCCTTACTAGGGAACCCCCATGGACACTGAGCTGCCCATGGGCTATATCTGAGCAAGAGACCTGGGTCCTCTCCATGCATGGTCCTTGGTTGGTGTATCAGTCTCTTCAGTTCCCCTTCTCCCCTGGGCAAACCCACATGTGTTGGCTCTTTTGGTCTTTTTTTCTAATTTTTATTTTTTGAGCTCCTGTCCCTTTGGATCTTTTTATTCCCCCGCCCCATTCCAATAGACTCCCTGCACTCTCCCCATAGTTTGGCTGTGAATCTCAACATCTATTTTGATCCTCTGCTGGGTAGAGTTTTTCAGAGGAAATCTATGGTAGGCTCCCATTCTGTTTCCTCTTTTCAACTGATTCTGGTGTCTAATCTATTTGCCCTTCTGAATGAGAATTAACATTCTCCCTACGATCCTCCCTGTTACTTAGGTTCTTTAGATCTGTGGACTGTAGTATGATTGTCCTGTATTATATGGCTAATACCTGCTTATAAGTGAGTTTTTACCATGTATGACTTTCTGGTTCTGAGCTATCTCACTCAAGATGAGTTTTTAAAGATCTATCCATTTGCCTGCAAATTTCATTATGTCCTTGTTTTTAAGAGCTGAATGCTATTTCATTGTGTAGACAGTTTTCTTTATCCATTCTTTGACTGAGGGATATCTGGGTTGTTTCCAGTTTCTGGATCTTATGAATAAAGCTGCTATGAACATAGTTAACAAATGTCCTTATTGTATGGTAGAACATCTTTTGGAGTGTATAGCTGGGTCTTGAGGTGGAACTATTCTCAATTTCTGAGAAAGCACCAGATAATTTTCCAAAGTGGATGTACAAGTCTTCACTCTCACCAGCAAAGGAGGAGTGTTCTCCTTTATCCCCAACCCCACCAGCAAAGGAGGAGTGTTCTCCTTTATCCCAACCCCACCAGCAAAGGAGGAGGGTTCTCCTTTATCCCCAACCCCACCAGCAAAGGAGGAGGGTTCTCCTTTATCCCCAACCCCACCAGCAGTGGAGGAGTGTTCTCCTTTATCCCCAACCCCACCAGCAGTGGAGGAGTGTTCTCCTTTATCCCCAACCCCACCAGCAGTGGAGGAGGGTTCTCCTTTATCCCCAACCCCACCAGCAGTGGAGGAGGGTTCTCCTTTATCCCCAACC